>NW_026019923.1:60694-459365 GCF_900185275.1 Solanum verrucosum | reverse complement strand
CCATCTTTTATCAAAATCACCTGTTACATTCAAAATGAGGGATTAAATGTCAGCACAAAATCACATTAAGTTATACAACACATGATATATCTGTTAGCAAGTCTAGGATCTATAAATTAAACAATCTAACTTTACAATAGGCACTAAACACAGTAGCAAACAATGTAACGCTAATAATAGAAGCACTATAAATCACATGGCCAAGACATTTAACTTTCAATAAACTTACATATTTTTTCCTTCTCAACAACAACATACACAGTGCAATTTCACAGGTGAAGCCTGGGGAGGGTAGGAATTTTATAACAAAAGGTTATAGCAAGATTTTCTGAACCCGGAGAGGCTCCAAGCTAACAAAAAGATTCTATAGGAATGTGAGGAAGCAACTGCTAAGCACTGATGGGGTTGCGAAGTGTTTTTAGATTCTTTTTTGATCTTCTGTAACGTAGATCTGGAAACCATTATAATAAGTTCTAAGGTAGCCATTTTGTGAAAAGAAATAAATTAAAGAGAAAGCGGACAGAGACACCAATTTCCCTTTTGAAAATAACATAACAGATGCACAATGCAACAAAATTACCCATAGATTATTATCATGAATTGTTGTTTAATTGTGTTCTTTAAGCTCTTATTCCATGTTGTTCTGTTTTTTGGCTTCGGGGGGAGAGAGTTTATTCTCACCAAGCATTTCCACTATTAAGCTTCACTTGGATTTTGACAAACAATATTTTTATTCAAAGTTAACAATGTCTTGTAAGATTCTTTTGACAATTTTAACGTTGGGACTTAGGACAGGGTTACACCTCCAACCAGTGTGGGCATGTTGGGTATATGTTGGAAATTTATATACCTGAGCAATGATGGAAAAGTGGTTGCGCAATTGCATGTGAAGAAACAATTACACAGGCTTTATCTGCCAGAAGCTAAAAATGATAAAAAGCCAGAATCGAAAAGCATTCCCCTATGTTTAATGAAAGCCATTAGGAAAAAACTCAAACAAATCAACAAGGAGAAATTACTGAAGAGAGTTGTATAATAGTCATATAAATCAAGATAGGCAAATAGTTCTACCAAACAGGTTTGTTTCACAAGTTTTTAATTAGTAACTGTTATTTCGTACGATAATTTTTTATTCTATCAGTTTATGGTGGTTATTCCAACAAGATTAATCGAGGAAAGTACATCATCTATTAGGAACTAAAAATGAACACAATAGTCTTCAATGATAACAATCATTATAATACCAGAAAGAATATATTTTCATTTAAGTGATAAAAGAAGTACCTGTAAAAAGATAACTTTTAACTAACCTGCTATCACAGGAGAAACTATTTTCAATTTCCACAAAAGAAGAGGAACACAAGGCATCCACATAGCAACATCAGAAGCTTGCAAAACACGACATTCAGTGGCAGCAACAAAAGAGTGCAAAAAATGACCGTTTTGAGAACCACAACAAAAGTGTTCCAACTGCAATTCAAAACAATAAAAGATAATGTGTCTCTGAATCGAATTCAAAGAAAATAAATTCAAAAATAAGTAAATCCTATTTATATTAGTCAATTACAAAGATGAAATTTTAAACCATGTACAAAATAATTTAAATACCTTTTAATTCTTTTTCATGGGAGGATTTTTCATTTCCATGCTATGTTTGTGGGTGGAAGGATTATATTTATTTGCCATGCTTGGATATTCTTTTTCCCCTGAACTAAGATGTTCAATTGTGCGCTTTTTCGCATTTGTAACATTGACAGTCGTAGATGTCATTGGTTTATGAATTACATCTTGTTTCTCCAGGTAAGACAAAATGAATAATTTTTGTGTTGCATCCATTTTTTGTGAATAGCCTTTTCATTTAAATGTTGAATATCTTGCCGTTCAATTGATCTTCCACATTTTGGAGCGATAATGTTTCTTTCTGAAAAAAAATGATTTTTTTTTTAATAATAACAAAATCATTAATAGTGTATATTTTATGTGTATAATAATAAGAAAATAAAGCGAACAGACAAATAGAAAGAGATTGAATATTTTTATTAAAGTTGTTTTTAAAGGAAAATCAATATCTCTATGTTTATGTATTTACATCTGAACTGAAATTCAATATTTAAGGTCTTTCAACCAATCGGAGTCAAACATGCAACAATTCTAAAACGCCCACACCTATTATGGTAGGTACGCATGACAGTTTATGCACAAAGCGCTCAACCAATGGGTAATCATGTGAGATGGATAAAAGCCAAAAAAAATATATACAATGATAATATTTTTATAAAGAAGTTGACTGTAAACAGATAACAAAAAGTATAAGTTAGGTGCTGGAGAAAAAAAAACGAACATAAGATATGATGAATTTGATTGAAAGAGTACATTGAAACACTTTACAGAAGGAGACGTTGACGACATAATGTAAGAGATACACCCAAAGTATGTAAAGTTAAAACCTCTTTTAGAGTTAAGGCATGACCTAGAATCACATGTTCCTACTATAATTTTTTTTTAAACTTACATGATACATAAAAATAGATTTTATTACAAATTTTTTCATGCTAGATTCTAAGCTTATAGAGTTATAGTATCCTTTTCAAGTTAAGGAAGTCATATGTTCAAGAAGTAGGATGCAAGTAGCTCATAAAGTAATAATTGCTAATGAAACTTTTTTGTAAAAAAGATGGAGTTTTATTCATCTGTGAGTTCACTTCTTTTTATTTTAAAATCACTCTCAATCTACAATGTCTTTTTGTTTTTTCTCAAATTTCTTGTTGTTGTTTTTTTATGTCTAAAGTTGATGTCATTATTTGTTTTGTCTTATATCTTCCCAATTTAATGGTTAAAGTGAAAAACTTTTGTATGCAACTGCCGGTCTTTATTTATGGTTACATAGTGATCCTTTAGAGAATAACACTTAGTACGTGAATTTCTTTGGTTTTAGGATACATAATAATTAAGACTTGAGGTATCGCTTTTACGACAATAATGTAAGAGATACATCAAAGTATGTAAAGTTAAAACCTCTTTTAGAGTTAAGGCATGACTACAATCACATGTTCCTACTATAAAAGTTTTTTACAACTTACATGATACATAAAAATAAATCTTTATTACAAAGTCTCTCATGCTAAAGTTCTAAGCTTATAGAGTTATAGTATCCTTTTCAAGTTAAGGAAGTCATATGTTCATTAAGTTGAAACTCTTAGAAAGTTAGATAGTATATTTTTCACGTAATTACAGAAAGTAATTGGTCATAGTTTAACTACATATATACATATGATTAGTAATCTTAAAATAAGTAATTGATAATTTAGTCTTCATTAGCTGTTATAAGCCAATGGGCAGACTTTTAGGAGATTATTGACGGAGAGTTGAACCTTAGTGTTCAAGAGTAGAAATAGAAACAATGAAAATACAAAATCACAACAAGTTCTTTGTGATTATTTGGTGAGAAAATAGTGATATGTACCTTGATGAAGCAAATTTCATAAATTCTTCTGAAGTGAGTTGCAACATTTTCTCTACAATTTCATCCGAAACAATAGCTGATGCAAAACCGTTGTTGTCCTTAATAGTAACTATCAAATTGACATCTGTTTTGATAATCAGATGAAAGAATAAAAAAAATAATGGTTAGTTAAGACATTTATATTTCTTTAAAAAGAAAATAAATATTTTTAATTAGTTATTATTAATTTTGAAGAAAGAGCAAATATACCTAGGAATAAGAGGGGGTTGTGGATGGTGGAAACTTGTGCAGTAGATTTCCCTTCGCACGTATATCGTGAACAATTGGCTTACCAATTTGAGCATGCCAAGATACTAAAGCGTTGACTTGCAAGGGACAATTCAACCTAACATTAAATACTTGTCCTTCAAATTCAATATACCAAATAATTTTTGACTGTAAATAAAAAATATAGAATAATTATACTTGTTGTTTCCTTACCGGAGGTTGTGATTGGATGAGCACAGATATAACTCACCTCAAATGGATCAACATAATAGACCTATTGGAGTTGTACTTTTCATCTTACAAAGCAACAAGCTTTGTTTCAATTGTTTTGATCTATAACCAAGTAAAATTATGAAAATGTTGTAGAAAGATTAGGAAAAAAGAAATAAAAGTGAAATTGTAAAACTTTGTGATTGTAATAAGATTTAAAGATGTGTTTTATGGATCTCAAATAATTTGGAATTTAGTGCATTAAATAAAATGTATATTACCGCGCTTAATGCGCGGCAGCCTGTGGTATGAAGTTGCTCGTCAAACCAACGAATCTATTCAGTGTCCTACGTGCATTGTGAATATGTATTTTAGTTTCATCATTATATTTTTCAAAAAGAAAAAAAAATTATTTGCACTTTTACCTGAAGTGATTTCCCAATTCTCCTAGCAAGAATGTGATCATGAAGTTGGTTGAAAAGTTTAACTCCCTCATGATCTATGAAATTCCTCCCAAAGTGTCATTTTGTGGTTTTTTCCTGCATATGTTTTTGAAGGATATTTTCAAACATTAAAATAAAGTTACAGAAGATATGTGATATTGTAAAACATTATAATAATAAAATTAAGTCAGATTATACAAATACGCGAGTGGCCTAGAGTTTGTTCCTAGTTGCTCTCCAATTGGACATAGAGGAAGATCAAATGAAGATAGACAAAGAATTGAGGACAGAACCAAGAAACATGAAAAAGATAACGAGGAACATTTGCCAAATTCCTTCCAGGCAGCCAGTAAGCCTTGGCTATTTCATTTTCATTGGGTATCATTGTGCCCATTTTTAATGCTGCATTTATATCCAAGTAAGGTAAGGCTGTGAATGTGGCTGCAATGAGCTTGTCATTGTTACCAGTGGAGGAATTGGTACTTTGTTAGCACAGTCAAGGTGAAATCTTGTCAAGAGTTTTATTGGAGGCAGATGCTATGGCGATTCGCTTTTGCCAAAGGAACAAGTCCTAAGCAGATTGGGCTTACATGCCATAGGAAAAATACTACCAAGGAACTTATGGATGCATATATTAAAAGGGAGATTATAAAAAGAATGTTTGAAACAATTCATCAATACAGCAGTGAGTTGCTTGTCTTGATAACATAACTGTTCATCCTTCAATCGGCGTGTGGGAATCTTGAGTATTCTTCGCGCAAGGATCCTGATGAACCAAAAATGGTGGTTAGAACAGAAGCTATGATGATGCTATGCATACAGAATTGCTAACGGTTGCTGAAAAAGGTAAGGAGTCAAGGAGCGAACAACGTTGAGAACTTACAGAGGGGTTACTAAGAAGGCAAAGATCATCTTGTTAATTGAAAAATTAAGCGAGGAGCATGATGGACTGCAATTTACTGACGTACTGATGAAATGATTTGGAGATACAATGGTGAAGATCAAAATTCAAACATATGGCAAAGAAACCACAATGTGGGTGATATAGTTTCCAACAATTATAGAGTTGGTGTATGAAGGTCTATTAGGCCATCATAGCCAGCTTTGTCTGAGAATATGCGCTAAAATAACTTGTTAAAGCATGAATAACAAATATACAGACAATCTATTCGTCATCGACTCGTAAGACATAAACAGTTTATTCATCACACGACAAATTTCGAACACAAACAGGTTTACATGTATGGGTCACAAACAGGTTTACAACCAAGAGGAGGTAAATAAATGCTAAACATATAACGTTTACATGTTTGACAATATGTGATTTCTATATATATATATATATATATATATATATATTATATTATACTTATAGCTTGTCCATGACAATAAACAGTGGCGGATCCAGAATTCGATGATCGTGGGTGCTCAATTCTTTTAACAAGCCAAAAAAAAATTCTTTCTAGAAGTTTACTACTAATATTTTTTATAAATTTAATAATAAATGAAATACAATAGGAAAGTGGAAAAACAAAAAGATATATAAGCAAAATTTTGAAAAAGAAGTCAAGAAGTTTATGTTGGCTTTTTTTCAACAAAAATAGATGTTGTCGCAGGGGCCTCGAACCCTCAATGAAGGGCACCAGCGCTCCTAGAATCCTACTTCAGAACCACATCGCCATGGAACACTTTGTTTAATGGGTGCTGAAACAAACATTATATAACATTTTCAGTATTTTCTATACACATATATAAAGTTTCCGTCGGGGTCAATGGGTGCTCGAGCACCCAAAACTCTACATGTGGGTCCGCCCCTGACAATAAACTCTTGAATTCATTTTCCAATTGCAGTCTTTGTTGAAGGACTGCCATTAATGACAATGGCAAGTACATCTTGCATTAAACAAAAATAAAGAAAGAATAATTAGATCATGAGAAATATTCTATTATATTAACAATTAGATTTTATTGTAATAATAATTAAATAAATTTATAAATACCAAATTCAAATTCTTTGGATTGATACTCAAAAGTGTTAAATGTGGTAAGAGTTAGTCGTGTTGGTGGTGGTAATGGATCCTCTGGAGGTTTGACCTCTTCAACTGGTTCAACAATGGTGTTTTTATCGAGTGTCCAAATGAATTTGTTAAGTGGATTTTCGTATCCAAGAGGTGGTAATTTCACATGTGCAACAGATACCAAGTAAGTCTTGAAAGGAGCAAATTCTTTTTTCAAAATATGTTATATCAGTACTGAAAATAGTGGCCTGAACTTGATTCTCCTGTAAAAGAATTTGTAAAGTTTGATTAGTTGTGTAAAATTTAAAAGTTATCTTATTATTTTTCATATTATTAAAGTAAAATTATAAAATGATGGATTATTTAGTTAACGCAATTAAAGTTAGGTTTTTAAAATCAATAATATATTAATAAAAATAAATACCTCTTCATCTTGCAGAATTAAGACTTGGTATTTTGTGGTTTTATCTTTGTTGTCCCTTGGTCGACTTTTATCAACAACTTGGACTATACAGGTCCAATCTTTAGTATCGGGAGTGATCATATTGATGGTATATCTTTTGCCATGTTGAAATATCTGCAATTAAAATACATTATAAGAGGATAAGCTAAAGGTAAATGTATAATGAAAGCAATATATATAATAAAAAAAAAATAAATAAAAATAAATATATATATAGTATAAGTAAGTTGTATATGAGATTTACCATTGCAAATTAAAGCACAAAGTTCAAGAAAAGGCCTTTTCAATAATTTCATTATAGACAACATTATATGTTGAATGATCATCATTTTCGTCAATTATAGGTGGTCTAATTAATACTTTACATTGTGAGAACTTGTTGCTCTTGATAAAGCAACATACAATTGTCCATGAGAGAAGACAGGTTCGCGTAAATATATACCAACAAAATCTGTCTTGAGCTTTATTTATAGTCATGGCAAAACATAATCGTAGGAAATTGTGTTCTCTTAAAAGGAAGAGGCAATTTTTCATCTTCTGAAGTCATGAGTGGTATTCGTGGAATAAATACATGTGTATTTTTAAAATCACCGCTAGATATTGTTGCACTAATAACATGAGGTTTAAAATCATTACATATTAAGCGTGTCCCATTGCATAAACCTTCACAAGGATTTAAATTTCTTAATAACATAATCGGACAATTTTTCTTCAAAGTTAATTTGTATGGAGGTAAACCAGTAGGATTTAAAGTGTGTAAGATATTCTTTGATCCTTTGGATCAATAGTTTCATCTATAGCAATATACACTTTTTCAGTGTTTGGAAATTGAGAGATCAACATGTCATTTATTTCATCAACAAAATCATTTTTAGTTGTTAGAATAGCACGAGAAGTAATAAACGAAGTTTTTGTACAACATGTGTATAAATCAGGATAAGTATTTCTAAAGAGAAGATTTAGAGATTCTTTTTCAGAAGTAAAAGGAATAATGAGGGAATGAGGAATTTCAATTTTTCCATGGTCATTTGTTTTTTCTTTTCCATCACCAATTCTCATTAAATATTCACAAAATTCAGGATCTTTAGTTGCACGCATATTCTTCGATAACTGTAATTTTTCAAGTTGATTCCAAATTTCAGAACACAATAAACTTTCACGAATAAAATCTTCTTTTTTTCCACTACGAACAACAGGAAGAGTTTGTCTGAAATCACCACTAAAAACAACTATTTTACCACCAAATAACGTATTTGTTTCCATTAGATCTCAAGTCAAATGCTTCAACCATTTTTTTTTTGCCATTGAAATTTCATCCCACACAATTAATCGTGCATCTCGTATTAAAGATGCTAGTGAACTTTGTTTACTAATATTGCAAGTAAAATTTTCATTGACATCAATAGGAATTTTAAATCGAGAATGAGCAGTTCGACCTCCGGGAAGAAGTGAAGCTGCAACACCAGAACTTGCAGTTGCTAAAGCTATAAATCCCTTGTGTCTTACTGTAGCTAATAAAGCACGATATAAAAAACTTTTACCAGTTCCACCAGGACCATCAATAAAGAATGCCCCAAATTTATTTGACAATACTCTATCAAGAATAATATTGTAAGCCATTTTTGTTCAGTGTTTAATTTATTTTTTAATAATAAATCTTCCTCACTAACAATGATATTTCTTTCGTAATGAACTTCTTTAGCTTCTCTTGCTATTGATGAAGGTTTGATATATTCTGAAATTAGTTCAAATTCATTAATGTCACGACCCATTGAATGAAGAATATCATTAATGTAATTTAATACTTTATAACGTATTTCTCTTACATTTAAGTTGAACTTTTTTTGAAATCTTCAGACATTGGGCTTTCAAATCTTTCCCATAATTCTCTAGGATTTGTTGGATTACAATAAATCAATAACATAGCAAATAATTGTCTTAAACTGGATGGCATTTGATAACTTGCAGCTTCAGACATGCATTCTACCAAATTATTATCACAAAGTAATAGTTCTCTTTTTTCTGCAGCTTCTCTAAATGAATTATATTGTACTCCATTTACAGTTCGCAGATCTTCATATGATTTTGGCCCTCTTACGTTCATTAAAAGAAGTCTAAGATAGTATCTTTCTCCTTCGGTTGGATGACATGTCACTACACGTCCAATAACATGACCTCGTTTACGACGTGTCCACATTTTATTTGTTGTTGACCATACAAAAAATTCACGATATAATAAATTTAGGTCCATAGCTTCTTTGTTTGATTTATTCATTAAAAAAATTCAGTTAACATTGTTTTTCTTATCATGGGATTACTTGCAACTAATATGGGTACTTTTGAAGGAAACTGTTGTCCATCAAGATGTAGTTGTAGATGATATACACTTGGACTCATTTCGCTAATAGGAAAAGCGAATATTCTCCATGCAGCTTCAGGTGGTGATACCCACCTAGCAGATTGATATTCTTTTATTTCATCTTCTCTAGGTTTACATCATTAGTCTGTATATGAAATGTTATTTTATCATGTCCTTTACAAATGTATTTATAAATGTTACTTAACATCCGAACAAATCTCTAATTTATATGGCAGTTGAATTTACAAAGTAAATATAGATTGTAAGGAACAACTCATGAGTTATCAAGAAAGTGTCCTCTAATTTTCACACTTTTTCCTGTACTTCGCCTTCTATAAATTGGGTATGAATTTTTTTCCTTTAGTTGGTTCTACAAACTCTTTAGGATACTTATTTTTACAACGTCCTTTTTTCTTCATACAAGAATTTGTTGGATTCAAATTACCACAATGACCATGTCATGTGTTGTGTAACAATGAGTATAAATAGAGGATATATATTTTCTATGATATTTCAGCAATACAAATCGATCATATGCTTCTGGAGTTAGTAATTTGTAATTATCATTTAGTATAATAAGAAAATGAGCATGGGGAAGTCCTCGTTTTTGAAATTCTATTGTATACATAAATGCTGCAACTTTACCAAATATATGCCTTTTCATTATATCATTTTTTAATTCTTCTACTTTTGCTCTAAACACTCTACTAACCAGATCAGGCCTATTTTGTACCTCATCAGTTGATATAAGTTTTTCTTCTATTTCAGGCCAAGAAGGATTACATGTTATAGTAAAAATATATCAGGTTTTCCAAAACGTTGCACTAATGCAATAGCATCCATATACCGTCTACGCATATCTCTTGGACCTCCAGTAAAGCTAAGTGGAAGTATGCGTTGTTTCCTATATGTGAAGCTTCTCTTTCCCCCTTACGTAAAACATCCAAAACTCCATCTAATACATCAGTTCTAATTAAATCTTGATTAAAAGAAGCAAAGTCTAATCGTTGGCTTTCTATTTTTATCTATTCATTCTACTACATATTGTTGGAATAATCTTCCAGCATGTAAGACTATATTTCATCATCTCTTATTTGAAGTTTGTAACAATAATATTCACGACAAGAAATAGTGTCTCGTTTGTGGCTTTTGTTTTAGCATAACTTCGGCTTCCATGTTAAGCAGTCCATCTATTGAACACATATTTTTTATACTTGGTAGTTGTTCTTGTTCACAATATACTTGTGTTGACGTTCTTGAAGAACACTTAATTTTCTTAATACCACAATGCCATCCACCTTGACCATACGGATATAGCAATGGATATTGCAATGGATCATAACAACCGTAATAATAATTTACCAATTGACTTTTATCACTTTTTGTATATATTCGAATATGTGGTGTAAGAATAGAATCAGTAATATCTTGTTCTACCCATATTCCTACAACTTCTGATACTGTTGGTAAGTTTATATATACGCTGATCTATGCCAGAATCACACTTAAGTGCAATATAAAAATCAGATAGTTGTGGAACATCTACTAAAGATTTTAAAAACATAGAGTATGGATTAATTTTTAATATTTCCATCAGAGTTCTCACAACATACTCATTTAATTTATTTGAACATGCCATTCGATTTCTTAATTCATTTTCACTATCAAAGAAATATAATTGAAGATTTTTTCCTTTTTTATCGATAGGAATCAAGTCATTGATGAAATGATACATCTGACCTTGAACCCTAAAAGTATAAATACCATTATTTCTTTTTGCTAATTCTTTGTCATAAGTTACTCCAAGAGATGTGAAAGCAAATGTATTATTGTACGTTCTAATGTAAGTTCTAAAATGTTTTGATAGCTCTGTATTTTCCAGATAAAGGTTCTTTAAATCTATTGGAATCTCATGTGTACTTAGTTGAACAGAACCATTGCTACAGCAAAATGCAGGCTGTTCATATTCAAATTTTATGGCTTTACAAAATTGACAATTTGATACTTCTTTTAATTTGATATAATTAATTTCTGATGGCATAGTACTACCTATTTCTGGTAGGAGCAACATGCGTTGTCTCATAAGATTAGAACTTTGTGCAACAGAAATAATGGTGGAATTAGAAGATGATGCAGTAGTCAAATCATTATTCATTGAACTTTCAGATAAGTTATGTTTTCTCATTTCAGCTCTCTTTGCTCGACGGCGTGCCAGAAGAATTTCTTTTTCCTCAGGTGGCATCAATCTATATAATTCGCGTCTCCTAGCATTTCTATCCGCATTTGATTTTTGAAAAGCATGCACATTTTTATGGTTTCTATTACTTGACATCTTTGGGATCAAAATAATTTTACACAAAATAATTATCTGGCAAATAATAATAATAATTTTAAATAAGGGATTAGTTGAGTAATACTTACCACGCACTTAGAGAAAAAGTGAAACACAGGAGCGAACAACTACCGCAATTAAAAAAAAATAAAACATACAAAAAATGTAAGGCTGATTTAAATAAGGGATTAGTTGAGTAATACTTACCACACACTTAGAGAAAAGTGAAACACTGGAGCGAACAAACTACCGCAATGAAGTGGAAATTCTGTAAAGTTAATAGCTCAAACCATATATTAAATAATATAATAGACATGTTTAAAGAAATAATTTTAAAATGTAAGGCTGATTTAAATAGTAATGCAGAAGAGAATATGAAATGAGAATAGTGAGGCTAGCTTTTGTCAGCACTAAGCAATAGGATGTTATCATTTCTAATTCATTTTAAAGTTACCAGCTAAAGAAGAAAATAGTGAGGCTAGCTTTTGTCAGCACTAAGCAACAGAATGTTATCATTTCTTATTCATTTTAAAGTCACCAGCCAAAGAAGAAAACAAACAACAAATAGTTCATTAAGACCATGGACAAGCATACAGCTCTATCCTATTTCATAACTGTTACAACTAAAAAGAAGTATCCCTCTCAATTAAGGCTGCAGCATAAAATTTAACTGGAAAAATGTGTTACACACTAACACGAATAAAAATAAGCTTGGGTGATCAGTTACATACACCAAAATTGTACAAACTGTAAATGGTTGATTTCTAACAGTTGTCTATTGTGTAAAATTCTACATGAGAGATAAACAATTAGAATGGAAACTTCTTAGTCATAATACATTGGCAAAATGTCGACTACATTCTCTTAGATAGAAACAAAATGCAGATAGCATAAACCAATGCAGAAATCTCAGAACGAACCACGAGTCATCAAGCATCACCCCTAAAAATGACAACCTATATGAACTTTACAAAGCACAGCGGTGTCCCAAGCCAATAAATGTTACATTTTTTTAGATAGATTCACTAATATAGCCAACTTTCAATATATCATCTCCACACCACCTTAATAATGGTGAATGTGTAGAGAAGATTCATATAGGCAAACTCAACTAAAGTGATGTAAATACAGATAAACGTGCTAATCCAACTTTCTTGAAATCATAATTCCTAACAGATAGCTATGTGAATAATAAGAAGAAAAAAAAGATAAATATATGAGAGAACGACAAAAAATTTGATGAAGAACTTACCTGAAATTTAAAGAACAGAAGACAAAACAAACTTGATATTACAGGAAGATGAACTATCTATGAGAAGAGAAGATGAAGAGTTATTTATATGTATGATGGAAATTTCTAGACAGAAGATATTTTATAATTGTGTGTTTAATATTCAGCCACGTGGAAGGGGTTTAATGGACAAGTAAAAAATTATATTTTATACATAAAAAATAAATTAAATATCAAGCAGAGTTAATATAATATAAAACGACAATTATACCCTTGAATTACCGCCTTGTTAGTTTTTTATTTATTATAATTATTATAATAGTTATAATTATTAATTACTATTTATTATTTATTATTTCTTTCATTAGAGATTGACAAAATGAATGAAGCATACCAGAGTTTAAAATTCAGTTGAAGAAGATGAGCAAGTCTCTATTGATGATGATTGTTGATCATAAAATTGTCCTGATGTTAAGATCTAAAATGAATAACAGCTTTAACTTCTGATAAAGAAGAAGAAACTGAAAATCTTATTTCTGAATCTGATGAAATTGAAAAAATGGAAAGCACGAAAAGTCAAAAATATAGAACTTTAACGATAGTGATGACGTCGTTACCGATGGCCGCCTTCACCAAGCTTGTTATATTCTTCATCCATCTAAACAAACAGAAAGAAAATCAAACCTTACTGACACAGACAAAACCAATATCAAAAACCAAAAAAATACAAACATGCAGTCATGAACCATCACCAAATCCCAGAACAAGTGTACAAAGCATTTGGTATAGTCCACCAAAATTTCCAAAAGAAAAGAAGAGAATCATCTAAACAAACAAAAACGAACAAAGATCAAAGCTTTATGCATACATTAACACAAGCACAACCACCAAAATGCCAAAAGTCCAAAACCAAGTACCCCTGTCTTAGCACTTGGTATAATCCAACAAAAGCTCTAAAAAAGAGTCATCCTATCCTAAATCAGAAAATGCGAATCGATTGACTGTTGCTGGAACAAGAGGGATGGAAGAAATTATGCTTTTAGAATCATATTTGAGCAAGTATTTGTGCTTGGAATGTGTTGAAATCCTTTGTTTGGAGTGTGAAAGATTGAAGACGGATGGTTCTAGAAGATGGAAGAGAAATGGGTTTAGAAATCTTGCTTTTGGAACTGAGATTTGTCATTTTGTTAGTGTAAAATGTAAAATTACCTATTTGCCCTTCTTGCTTTTGGAATAGAAAAATCTATCCATTTTTTAGTGTAAAATTACCTATTTGCCCTTGGTCGTCCTAGGCTTCACTCTTCTATATAATAGAAATATTTTTTCCCCTTTAAATTTGACGATACTATACATTTTTTTGATGATGTCTAAACTTTTATTTTATGATACCTTTTTCACTTAACGAAAGGTCAAAGAGGTCCACTTGCCTTAAAAGAGAATAAAATCAACTCGGCACTTGAGTCTCCCTCTATGATGAATCTTTGAATCCACAAAATTTAATCAAATAAAAAATCCTCAGAAAAAATCATGAACATCGATACCTATAAAACTGATTTTGGAAAATTGGATTTGAATCGATCCAAATTATTAAACCGAGGGATAGGGATAATTTTGAATTTTTTTTATATAGAAAATCAAATTGCCCAAAGATTTTGGAACTCATACGTTAAATCGTAAAGAAAAAAAGTTGAAATCAACTTTAAAATTTCAATTTATCAAAAACTCAATTTCAAGAGAACCCCCAAACTTTGAATTTAAAAACAAAGATTTTGATATTAAAATCATAAAATCATAAGTGGGTAATAAAGGAAGGGAGTTAAAATCACTTATCTAATAATCTTATCTTGAAAAATCTCTTTAAAATTGTCTTCCTAGAGCTCCCAAGGTCCAACAATGGTGAAATGGGAAAGAAACCCCGATTTTAGAATTCAATAAACTAATATATGCTCTCCGCAGTCGTAGTCAAAGCCCCACGACGTGGAGACCAGCTGGCTAACCCTTTGTGATCGCGATCAAAGTTTCACGAATGCAAAGGTCTTTCAAACCCTTTTCCCATCCACAAATGTGAAGGGTAAACACCTCGACCCTCCGCGATTACGGTCAAGGCCCGAAAAAAGGAAGCGACTTTTCCCGGAAGAGCAGAGGCTTGGCCGGCTTGGGACAGGCTTGCTTGAGCGGATATGCGAACAACTCTAAATAGAAAAAAAAAGACTTTTTTCCGCGAACACGGTGGCTAGACCACAAGACCCTTCCTGAACACAGCTAATTTAGCTCTAGAAACACGAAGGAGACACTAGACATCACCAATACAACATACACTTAGACACCAAATTCACCAAAAAGGACCCTCAGAATTTTCAGAATCTTGTGCACACAAGTTAGATATGTTACCCAACCAAATTCGACGTTCTGAACTCAATGGAATCATCGAAACACAAATTTGAGGTCTCATTGATCCAGCACCCGTTAACGTCACAATAAACTAACTTTCGCCCAAAAAGACCACAATGTCCTCGGAACCTTTGAAAATTGAACCAAGACATCGCCTGGCTTAAAATTACCTCCTGAATCCAATCCAGGAGTCCGAACTCCAAATATTGATTAAAGTCAACTCTTGGCCTAAATTGATTTGAACTTTCAACTCAAAGGCTCATATCACATAAAGACTTTAGAACTGAAAACGAGTACCGAAATCCCTTAGGCTTCCAACTACCTGACGTGATAATTTTTCTCCTTCATTACTCCCTTGCTCCGGATGCTTTTTGAGGATTTTTTGAGCAACCCTTGTCTATTTTCTCCTTTCAAAAAATGAGAGAAAAATAAAAGATGACACATTAATTAGGTTGAAGAATGTTTGTCAGCCCGCTATAGCGCCGCCGTCATAGCGGGAAGCCTCCTGCTAAGGCAGGCTAAAGTCATCCTAGCCCAAAAATCAAGTTGGGACAAAATCATCGCATGCTCAAATTTTTAAAAAATTTTGCGCTGCACTTTTGAATTTTTTGTTTCGCACGAGATGCCTTTGAATAACGACAAATCGGATCATTACATAATCTTCTTTTCTTTTTGATTTTTTCTTTAAGGAGATTAAAAGGGACTTCAAATAAATAAACATATATTAATTAAACACGATGAAATGAAGGAAAATATAAAATGTTGCGGCAATTCTTAAACTATGTATTGACTATCCTTAAAGGGATATATTGACTAATCCTGAATTAATCATAGATTTCAATTTTTCTCACTTTATTTTCTTCAAGTCTCTTTCCTAGACAAAGCCATAAATTTTCAACTAAAAAGGTCAAATTTTAAAATATTTTATTACAAAAATATACAAACAAGAAAAACAAGAAGAAATTGCAGTAACATAAAAATCACTTGGTTTGTACTATACAGTAGTTTTTAAATTTGGCACATACTGATTTTTGACTGATTAATATTAATAATATAAAATATTGACCAATATAAATAAAATTTATTTCTTTCAGACAAAATTCAGAATTTAATAAAAATATATTATACTTAATAATATTGACCAACATAAATAAATTTGTATCTTTCAGACCAAATTCAGAATTTAATAAAAATATATTATACTTAATAATATTGACCAACATAAATAAAATTGTCTCTTTCAAACAAAATCTAGAAATAAAAATATATTATACTTAATAATATTGACGAGTATGAATAAAATTTATTTCCTCAGACAAAATTCAAAATTTAATAAAAATATATAATACTTAATAATATTGACCACCATAAATAAAATTTGTCTCTTTCAAACAAAATTTAGAAATTAATGAAAATATATTATACTTAATAATATTGACCAGTATAAATAAAATTTGTTTCCTTCAGACAAAATTCAAAATTTAATAAAAATATATTATACTTAATAATATTGACCAACATAAATAAAATTTGTATCTTTCAAACAAAATCTAGAAATTGATAAAAATATATTATACTTAATAATATTGACCAATATAAATAAAATTTGTTTCTTTCAGACAAAATTCAAAATTTAATAAAAATATATTATACTTAATAATATTAACCAACAGAAATAAATTTGTATCTTTCAGAAAAAATTAAGAATTTAATAAAAAAATGTTATACTTAATAATATTGACCAACATAAATAAAATTTGTCTCTTTCAGACATAATCTAGAAATTAATAAAAATATATCATACTTAATAATATTGACCAATATAAATAAAATTTGTTTCCTTCAGACAAAATTCAAAATTTAATAAAAATATATTATACTTAATAATATTGACCAATATGAATAAAATTTGTCTCATTCAAACAAAATCTGAAATTTAATAAAATTATATTATACTTATTAATATTAACCAATATAAATAAAATTTTCCTCATTCAGAAAAAATTCAGAATTTAATAAAAATATAATATACTTGATAATATTGACCAATATAAATAAAATGTGCTTCCTTCAAACAAAATTCAAAATGTTAAAAATATATATTATACTTAACAATATTGACCAACATAAATATTTTTTTGTCTATCAAACAAAATTCAGAATTTAATAAAAATATATTATACTTGATAATATTGACTAATATAAATAAAATTTGTTTCCTTTAGAAAAAAAAATCAAAATTTAATAAAACTATATTATACTTAATTTATTGACCAACATAAATAAATTTGTCTCTTTCAAAAAAAATTCAGAATTTAATAAAAATATATTACACTTAATAATATTGACCAATATAAATAAAATTTGTTTCCTTCAGGCAAAATTCAAAATTTAATAAAAATATATTATACTTAATAATATTGACCAACATAAATAAATTTGTCACTTTCGGACAAAATTCAAAATTTAATAAAAATATATTATACTTAATAATATTGATCAACATAAATAAATTTGTCTCTTTCAAACAAAATTCAGAATTTAATAAAAATATATTGTACTTAATAATTATGTTGACCAACATAAATAAATTTGTCTCTTTCTGACAAAATTCAGAATTTAATAAAAATATATTATACTTAATAATATTGACCAATATAAATAAAATTTCTTTCCTTCAGAGAAAATTTAAAATTATAAAAATATATTATACTTAATAGTATTGACCAACATAAAAAAAAAATTGTCTCTTTCAAACAAAATTCAGAATTTAATAAAACTATGTTATACTAAATATTATTGACCAATATAAATAAAATTTGTCTCTTTCAAACAAAATCTAGAATTTAATAAAAATATATTATATCTAATGCTATTAATCTTCCAATGACCATTATTTTTAGTCTTTTCCTATCAACTCCCCTCTCACATATTTTATTTACCTAACCATCATTTGTTCCTCTCTATTTATACTCACCACAACAACAACAAAAAGTTCTATAAGTTCATAACATCTTTTTTCCATTTTCTCCTAAGTAAAATTTCTCCATTACAAATCTAGACATTTTCTTGATCCAATGGCATCATCAATTGCACAAAATGGACATGTTAATGGAGAAGTTGTAGCCATGGAATTATGCAAGAAATCAATTAATGTTGATGATCCATTGAATTGGGAAATGGCTGCTGATTCTTTAAGAGGGAATCATTTGGATGAAGTGAAAAAGATGGTGAATGAATTTAGAAAGCCAATTGTGAAACTTGGGGGTGAAACTTTGACAGTTGCACAAGTTGCATCCATTGCAAATGCTGATAACAAAAGTAATGGGGTCAAAGTAGAACTTTCTGAAAGTGCAAGGGCTGGTGTGAAAGCTAGTAGTGATTGGGTTATGGATAGTATGAGTAAAGGTACAGATAGTTATGGTGTGACTACTGGATTTGGTGACACATCTCATAGAAGAACAAAAAATGGTAGTGCTCTTCAAAAGGACCTTATTAGGTAAACTACTTTTTCCTGTTATATATACACTCACAACGTAAAGAATTTTTATATTTTTCGTATATATAGCTTATCGACTACCTTGAGTGCTCCATCTCGGGCAATAGACATCACCACTCTATTGAAAAAGTTTTTTTTATTTTCTTTTGAAGATGAAATACATTTTAATGTTATTTGTTTTCTATCTATAACATTTGGAACCATAGTTGATTATAAATTAGCTAAGTAACAAATTCGATTAATTGCATCATCTAAAATTAAAAACAACACATGTTTAAATTTATTTATACGTGTAACACAAATTTAGACTTTGAATTTCAGATGAACTCCCTCGGCCCCCTGATTGGTAGAATTCAGTTCGAAATCTAATCTTGATGACATTGATTTTGCAGGTTCTTGAATGCTGGAGTTTTTGGCAATGGAACAGAATCATCTCACGCATTGCCACATTCAGCAACAAGGGCAGCTATGCTTGTTAGGATCAATACTCTGCTTCAAGGCTACTCTGGCATTAGATTTGAAATTATGGAAGCAATTACTAAGTTGATCAACAGCAACATCACCCCGTGTTTGCCCCTTCGTGGTTCGATCACTGCCTCGGGTGATCTTGTCCCGTTGTCATACATTGTTGGTTTGCTCACTGGCAGGCCTAATTCCAAGGCTGTTGGACCCAATGGTGAGAAGTTTAATGCTGAGGAAGCATTGCGCGTGGCTGGTGTTAGTGGTGGATTTTTCGAGTTGCAGCCTAAAGAAGGACTTGCACTTGTGAATGGCACAGCAGTTGCATCTGGTATGGCATCAATAGTCGTGTTTGAGTCCAACATTCTTGCTGTTATGTCTGAAGTTTTATCAGCAATTTTCGCTGAAGTGATGAATGGAAAGCCCGAATTCACAGACTATTTGACACACAAGTTGAAGCATCACCCTGGTCAGATTGAGGCTGCTGCTATTATGGAACACATTTTGGATGGCAGCTCTTATGTTAAGGAAGCTCAGAAGCTCCATGAAATGGATCCTCTTCAAAAACCAAAGCAAGATCGTTATGCTCTCCGAACATCTCCACAATGGCTTGGCCCTCAAATTGAAGTCATACGCGCAGCAACTAAGATGATTGAGAGGGAGATTAACTCAGTGAACGACAATCCATTGATCGATGTTTCAAGAAACAAGGCCTTGCACGGTGGCAACTTTCAAGGCACCCATATTGGTGTGTCCATGGATAATACAAGATTGGCCCTTGCATCAATAGGGAAATTGATGTTTGCCCAATTATCGGAGCTTGTGAACGACTATTACAACAATGGGTTGCCATCTAATCTCTCAGCAGGAAGGAATCCAAGCTTGGACTATGGTTTCAAGGGAGCTGAAATCGCAATGGCTTCTTACTGCTCGGAACTTCAATTTTTGGCTAATCCAGTGACTAACCATGTACAAAGTGCTGAGCAACACAACCAAGATGTGAATTCCTTGGGCTTAATCTCAACAAGGAAAACCGCTGAGGCTGTGGACATCTTGAAGCTAATGTCATCAACCTATCTCGTTGCGCTTTGCCAAGCTATCGACTTAAGGCATTTGGAGGAGAACTTGAGGAATGCAGTTAAGAACGCAGTGAGCCAAGTAGCTAAGAGAACTTTGACAATGGGTGCTAATGGTGAACTTCATCCTGCAAGATTCTGCAAAAAGGAATTGCTACAAGTTGTGGACAGGGAATACCTATTTGCCTATGCTGATGATCCTTGCAACTCCAACTACCCTTTGATGCAGAAGTTGAGACAAGTCCTTGTTGATCATGCTATGAATAATGGTGAAAGTGAGAAGAATGTGAACAGCTCAATCTTCCAAAAGATTATAGCTTTCGAGGACGAATTGAGGGCTGTGTTGCCTAAAGAAGTTGAGAGTGCAAGAGTTGTTGTTGAAAGTGGCAACCCTGCAATTCCTAACAGGATCACAGAATGCAGATCATATCCATTGTACAGGTTGGTGAGACAAGAACTTGGAACAGAAGTGTTGACAGGTGAAAAAGTTCGATCGCCCGGTGAGGAGATTGACAAGGTGTTCACAGCAATGTGCAATGGACAGATCATTGATCCATTGTTGGAGTGTCTCAAGAGCTGGAATGGTGCTCCTCTTCCAATCTGCTAGGTGTTTGTCAAGTGCTATTTTCCAAATTCAGTTTTTACCTTATGGTGAATTTACTAGATATGTTTTGAACTTATTATCATTTTATTTCCTTTGGGGCTGTTTGTTAGGAATATGCTGTTATTTCTTGGCATGACATAAAAGAAGCATTAATGGTCACTTTTGGCCTTTATAACAATCATCGTCCCCAATTTTAAACTATACCAAGGTCAATAAATGGAAAGGTTGTTAAATCTTTTCTTTAATTTGTAGTTGAAGTGTTGTAGTCTATTACAAATTTTATTTTGGTTGTATGATCTTTTCTATACGAGATCGGTGAAATAACACAAGAGATCTGTTAAGAAAAGCCATTACATTTTTGCGATTTTTCTTTAAAAAAAATATAGGTGGATGCATGTACATATATTTGATGAGACCATTTAGAAAATATGATGGATGTGTGTATATATAGATGTTTCCTGGATATTTTTGTATAATTGGATGAGGGTGTTTAAGTTTCTTTGAGTGTTTTTGCAACAATGGGCTAAGGTTGTTAAATCCCTAAAACTTTTCTTTAATTATTCATTGTCGAAGTTTTGTAATAAATTACCTTTCTTTTTCGTTAAAGATAAATTATAATATGTTTGTGAAGTGAATGGTATCAACAAGTTTCTATTTTTAATTTTGACAAAGTTGGGACCATTTTGTTGTCACTTACCACTCATTTGTATATGCATGTAATGTAGACATAATTATTTTGATTCATTTTACTTCATATATCTAGTGAAATTCTTGGAAAAAGAAGGAGAAAAGATGTTAAAGTAGGTAGTGTGGTTGCTACTTTACATGGACTTTGAAGTCAAGGGGACAATAATGGACTAATTAAGGTTGTAGAATTTTTAATTTTTTTTTCTTTGATTTATAATCGAAGCATCATAGTTCATTTAAATTTTGCAGTATAATCCTTTTTTCAATAAATTAAAATGATGGAAGAACCCGTGATAAAGAAATATTTAAGAGGGGAATAACTTAGTACTACTAAAATTTTGTATTTTACAACAATTACATACTTAAAAAAACCTAGAAGAACAAAGAAGTTTGAATCCGAAAAGTATGCTAGTCAATTCTTTAACAAAAATACTTGTGTCCCTTTAAAAATATTGGATAAAATTGAAACGAGACAATTAACGCGCTTGGATAACACACTTCATTTGGCCACATACAATTAAACAAAGAAAGGTATAGCTCAAATTTTAACAATATGACATTTACAATATTGAGAAGTAAAAATGTTATTTTTGGGGTGGCGGAGAAAGGACTCCGGGAGGAGGTGCTGGTGGTGGCGGTCCATAGTACGGAGGAACCATGGCGGCTTCTCGGCGGCCTCGTGACTTACCAAAGAGGTAACAAGCAAGAGCTGAGATAAGGATGATCAGAATCAATGGCAGTGATATTACAATCACAAAACCCATTGATTCAAGTTTTTCTTAAACCTAAAGGCTTTAATTTCCTGCCAAAATTATTGTGTGCACACGTTAAAACAAGACGACTTTTAATACCTAAGTTATATGTACTAACGATACAAATAAAAGTTTTATATGGATTTTAAAAATCACAAATAGGTGTTATGATTCAGTTAACAGAAGATCTTAAACTACCAAAAATAGTGCAAATTTAACGCACATGTATCTGAAATACATGAAATTCAACGTGCCAGATACATGTATCCAGAACTAATCTCGCACAACTCATATATTATTGAAACAAACTATCGTAAAAAAAAAAAACTTCTGGTGATCTGTCAAGACTTATCACCGAGTTGTGAATCTCAAGTTCAAATTCATAAAATTAATACCCTATTTGTATAAATCACTTGAATCTAAATTAATCGGACACAGGAGATCATCAACCATATATCATGCCGACATACAGGAAGGTAAGGGAATCAAGGGTAAATAAAAATACAAGATGAGCAAACAAATACTAATTGAACATATTCGATATAATTTTATAACCGATAACGAAAAGAATAAATTAGAAAAAATAAAACTTACCTTGTTGTTCTGACAACACCACAAAATTCATAAACCGATGGATCACCTCGTTCTGAAACTGAAACAGAACTTTAATTTCTTCACTCTTTAAAATCTGGAAAAAGACATTGGATTTAGGATTTTGGTGCTGTTTTTTTTCTTTTTTTTAGGTGTTTTTTTTTTTTGAATTATGATAAAGATGATGACGTGTCTGAATATAAAGGCTTTCAATACGAGTGAATGACAGCTTTTTATTTTTGTTGATCTTTATAACTGGTATTACTTTCGTCCACTTTTAATTGTCATTTTATATTTTCTCGAAAGTTAATTTGACTAAAAATTTTAAAACTAATTTAAATTACATTAATTTGATATTTTAAATTAAAAAAATTAGATATTCAAAAACTATCCAAATTTACTATAAATTACAATAAAATGAAAAAAAAAATATCATAAAATATTAGTCAAAATTTATATAATTCAACAAAAATCATGACAATTAAAAATAGACGGAACAAAAACATACTTTTTGTTTAGTTGACGTAAGAAAGTGTAGACAACTCATTTATAGCATCAATACTTGGCACATAGGTTTAATAGGTTGCGTTTTTTCCAATCCATAACCACATACACACGAGATGCTTTCCTATTTCATATTCGATCGCTCATTCGATTATCCGAATTAAAATTTGATTAATCGTGATGTCAATCAACATCATATAAGATTTTATTCGAAAGAAACGCATTTCTAATCAAAAAAATTATGTTCTCAAAACCTAAATCTAAGATCTCTTCATTAAAAAAAATGCAATATCATCCACTACACGATATCTTTTTATGATTAACTTATAAGGGTGCGTTGGACTTAAATTCTTTTTTCCAGAGTGTTCCTTATATATGGACGGAGAGCGAATAAAGTTTCATATTAATGTTAATAACTTTGAGTACATTCAAAACTTACGTAAGATATAAGAATTTCATAATGATATTTTGAAAGAAAAAAATCATGTAAAATTTAACTTTGAAACGAATAATATCATATTATATAGTAAAAATATTTTTAAAATGATTCAACCTAATAATTGATGGTAGAGCCCAAATTCAATACGATAAATAATATGAAAATGACAGTACGATAAAATGTAAGGCTCGATTTTCGATTTTATTCTACAAAATACCACAATATCATTTAACACAACTTAAAAGTAATATTTCATTCTAATAAAAAAATACAAAATTAAGAAACATACATGATACAACAAGATATAAAAAGTTCTTTAAACAAAATTAAAGGGTTTCATTTTATTTATTTTATTATGAGGAATTATTTGGATAATTATATAATCACCATCTACCCCTTGATCTTCCAAAGAAGTAACAAGCAATGGCTATTAAAATCAATACCAATATAGCCAAAGGCAATGATATCACTAGTACATGCATCTTCTCTTTTTATAATATGATATATTCCTGCATTCATACAAAAATATTTTTTTATTAATTCCAATCAATTGTAAGGTAAGCTCAAATTAATTTTAGATATGCCATATCTTTAAAATATTCTTTAAATTCATACTTCCTTTGCTTTAATTTATATGACATTCAAATTTCGAGAGTAAAAATTTTTTTAAATGCAATTTATTCATATATTTTTAATGTCTGAATGTGCGATCAAAATAAAATATTTAGTCTCAAAATTTAAAACTATATCATATAAATTGAGATAAAAATATATTTCATAATTTAAAAATTTTTTTTAAAAAAAAAGGTGCAAAACTCTTCCTTTACCATAAGACAAATTAAGAAGATAGGTACATACCTTGTCTAGTATCAAAACTCCTTAGATTGAACTTTTCTTGTATTTTCCTTTTAATTACAAATCCCAAAACTCACATAAATAAAAATGGAAAGTAAGAAGTTTTAGTAGACACAAAAAGGAAAAATTGGAGAGTTCATATGATATAAGCAAATTAAAAGAATAAAAAATAAAAATGACAAAAGGAAAGGAATTACCATAAAGTGACACGAAATGCTTTCAACTTTCTACGTGTATGAGTTTAGACGAGGTTCCTTCCTTGTCATGACAACCGCGCTCAG
Organism: Solanum verrucosum; assembly: GCF_900185275.1. Taxonomy (NCBI): domain Eukaryota; kingdom Viridiplantae; phylum Streptophyta; class Magnoliopsida; order Solanales; family Solanaceae; genus Solanum; species Solanum verrucosum. The sequence goes on along the minus strand of NW_026019923.1, from coordinate 434,441 downwards.
ATATAAAATTTATTAACTCGATTAATTTAATTTTGATAATATCAACATTTCATTTTAATTTACGTAATATATTTTTATTTTATTTATAACTACACAAATATATATGATTTATCGACTTCATATCTATCCTAAGTTGGAGGATATAAATTAGAACAAACGAAGGGAGTAATAGGAAGTACTTTCATAAATACAAAACCAAGAAAGAAGTGACAACATAATATAGCGCTATTTCCTAGGGTTCTATAATTAAAAATCCATATATAACGAATTTGCTAATATAAATATATTATTTAAACGAATTAATATTATTAAATTCAGTCAAATTCGTATTCAGACTTCTAACTCCATCGAGCAGAAGAAGCATAATAGAACATTTTGGAGTAAAATTTATCAGCAACAACCCCTTGATCTTCCACACATGTAACAAACAATGGCTACTATCAATACCACTATAATCAAAGGCAATGAAATCACTATTACATACATCTTCTATATATTTCTCTTAGCCCCTCCTGCATTGACACAAAAATAAATTTATCAATAAATCAATTGATTTATTTAGTTAATTTACTCGCTATGTTCTAATTTATGTAGCTTTATTCATTTTTTGAGAGTTAAAATTTAACTAGTAGTTAAATTGTATCAAAACAACTTAATATTTTAAAATTAAAAATAGAAGTACGGTAAGTTGCAAAAAAATACTCTCATGCCAATAAAATGAAAAGAGTATATTATAAAAATATAAATCAAAGTCAATATAATTTGAATTCGAAAAAAAAAAATGTATAACAAAAATAAAAATAAGGAGATAAATAACGAAGCCAACACCCAAGTAAAATTTAAGGAACGTTTGGTTCATAGAATAAGATTAATATTCTTAAATTTAAGATTAAATATTTAAATCTATACTTTATTTGGGTTAAAAGATATAACTAATCTCGGAATATATTTTTAAATTAAGTGTTATTTTATCTCACCCAAAAATTAAAAAAGTTAATCACAAAATTATAGTTTCAAAATATCTTTATCTATGAACTAAACGATTCAACGATGCAAGAACATGAAAGAAGGTATTTGAAATAAAAAGAAAAGTGGTTTTTGACAAATGTGACTCTCCTTAATCATTAGAATAATAATTTCTATAGAAAATAAAATCAGTTTTCGTATGCCTCAATTAAATTTATGTATCTTATCTAGTAAATTTTTATCACCGCTAAAATCTAAAACTCTTTATTAATCACTCGATCACATTTTTAATTGAGATTTAAATGATTTTTTATTTCATTTTCATTCGAGAGAATTTTAATTTAAATTATCTGGATCTCGATCTTTTAAGTAGATCTTCTTCTTCTTCCTCTTCTTTTCAACCGCATATTCAGTAACGATGGTTAAAATTACTATAAGGCACATTACTAGTATCAATCACCTCCACCATTAATTATATTTTACTATTGATTGTCACTATAGTTAATCACATCGATTATCAATTATCATTAATTTTTATTATGTTACCATAAATATTGATTGTTACAAATAATCACCTCTATTATTGGTTATGACTGTTCAAACATCACCTTTGGTCCACCTATGCACAATCATAGACAATAATCACTCACCAATCATACAAAATCATGAGATAATATATATATATATATATATATATAGTGTTACCTTGGTTTCTATAATTAAAATTCAAATATAACGAATTTACTAATATAAATATATTATTTAAACGAATATTATTAAATTTAGACAAATTTGTATTCAGACTTCTAGCTCCATCGAGCAGAAGAAGCATAATAGAACATTTTGGAGTGAATTGTATTAGCAACAACCCCTTGATCTTCCACACATGTAACAAACAATGGCTACTATTAATACCAATATAATCAAAGGCAATGAAATCACTATTACATACATCTTCTATATATTTTCTCTTAGCCCTCCTGCATTGACACAAAAATAAATTTATCAATAAATCAATTGATTTATTTAGTTATTTAATTTATTCACTACGTTCTAATTTAAGTAGTTTTTCATTTTTGAGAGTTTAATTTAACTAATAGTTAATTGTTCAAAATAACTTAATATTTTAAAATTAAAAATAGAAGTACTGTAAGTTGCAAAAAAGTATTCTCATGCCAATAAATGAAAAGAGAATATTATAAAAAATATAAATCAAAGTCAATATAATTTGAATTTCGAAAAAAAAATGTATAACATAAATAAGAATAAGGAGATAAATAACAAAGCCAACACCCAAGTAAAATTTAAGGATCATTCGATTCATAGAATAAGATTGGATATTCTTAAATATAATTTAAGATTAAATATTTAAATCTATACTTTATTTGGGTTAAATGATATAACTAATCTCAGAATATATTTATACCTTAAATTAAGTGTTATTTTATCTCACTCGAAAAATTAAAAAAAAATTGATCACAAAATTATAACTTCAAAATATTTTTATCTATGAACTAAACGACTCAACTGATACAAATGCTACTCTCCTTAACTAATCATTAGAATAATTAATTTCTATAGAGAATAAAATCAGATTTCGTATGCCTCAATAAAATTTATGTATCTTATCTAATAACTTTTGTTTCCGCTAAAATCTAAAACTCTTTCTTAATCACTCGATCACATTTTTAATTGAGATTTAAATGATTTTTTGTTTCATTTTCATTCAAGAGAATTTGAATTTAAATTATCTGGATCTCGATTTTTTTAAGTAGATCTCCTTCTTTTTTTCAAAGGCGTATTCAATAACCATGACTAAAATTACTATAAACTACCAATTTAAATTATTTTTACTATTGATTGTCACTATAGTTAATCACATCGACTATCAATTATCATTCATTTTTATTATGTTACCATAAATATTGATCGTTACAAATAATCACCTCTATTATTGGTTATGACTGTTCAAACATCACCTTTGGTCCACCTATGCACAATAATCGACAATAATCGCTCACAATTTATTTTTAAATATATTTTACCAATCATACAAAATCATTCAAATAATCTTAATTATTTAGTGTTCAAGTAAAAAAGAAATCAAATGAAAAAAAGATTGTGACACAAAAGGGCATGAACCTTAATACATGAGGAAACAATAGAAATGGATTGGTTGCTTATCTAATACTCAAATTGGATCAATAATCGATATTTAGATTTCATTATAAATCTAGTTAATTATTTCTTTTTAGTAACGTAAATCAATAATTCAACCACATTCTTCGAATTTAGTTCGATTATACATGCTAAAGTATATAAAATAAGATAGAAATACATACCTTTATCTACCAAAACTTCTAGTTGATCTTTGTTTGTCAATAAAACAAAGCTAAAACTCACATAAATAGAATGGGAAAGAGAAGAAGTTAAGCAAATGTTATAGAAACTTTGCAAGAAAGAAAAGACAAGTGGAGAGTGATATAATGCAATAGAAAGAAGAAGAAAAGATTGAAAAAGACAGCAACTTTAATTCTACGCGTATGATGTAAGACCACAATACATTTAACTTTTTCTTTCGAAATATGAAATTTATCAATCTGATTAATTAAATTTCAATCAAAAAAAATTTAAAAATCTTTGACTAAGAGTCAAGGGTGAAATATCAACCACCAAATCATACTCTAGCATAATTATCTCATCTTCGATAATGGTCTAATATTTTGATGTCCTAAGCAGCGAATCACACAATAATTTATGTCAAATTTAATGATTAAATTCTACTCAGACGTAGAAGTAAATTTAAGATTTTAAATTTATGAAATCTGAAATATAAGATAGAATAATATACTGATTTTTCAAAATGGATTATTTACATATGTTTAGAAAAATATAAATTATAAAATTTTATTGAACCTATAATGATGACAATAATTTCAACTAAAGCGATAAGGATAAGAATTCTTTATTGGAATATGGTTGTCCTTCTTCTAGCCATTTCACATTCATCCTCTTTGATCTTTATACTCCTTTTATTGCAATTAGGTCACAAATCTAAAAAAAGAAAAAATTAGTCACACAAAGTTATTTACATATTTAAGAAGATAAAATTTCAAAAATCTATTCATATTATGTCACAAAAATAGAATGGAGAGAAATATTGTTGTGTAAATCTCCTCTAACAACCAATAAAGAGTTGTGATGGAATGACTAAAATCTCTTCACTTAAACAAGATGTAAAGAGTTCAAACTCTAAGTAAGAATAAGTAAGAAAACACCTATTAGGTAGCACTTTCCCCTTTATATTGGCCTTGCGCGATGCGAATCATGAGACCATAAAAAGAGGAATTTTCCTCTATTATTCTACACTTAACTAATAGTTCCCCACAAAAAAAGAGGTAAAGTTATAACTTATATGGCATCTAAGTGCAAACTACATCAGCTACAACTAACATTCCCACCGCATAAAAAGGAAAGTAGCAATACACAATACAACAACACATACCCAGTGTAGTCCCACATAATGAGTTTGAGACGCATAACTTATGCCTACCTCAGAGCTAGAGGACGAGGTGGTTTCCAATAGACCCTCGGATCAAGGAAAGTAGTAATATACAACCTTTTTGATATTAAAAGAAATTCAGAGCTGGAGGTTGTTTCCATTGGTTCAACATAGCACTATGGAAAGAAAAGGAAGAGCACTGCAAATTGCACCACATAATACATATCTTGTAATAACATCTTTTCCTGCCTTTTAGCCCGTTTCATTTCACCATTGCAGTTTTACATTAACCTCGTTACAACATTTTATCCTATGTATACAGATTGAGGTACAAGGGGTGGGGTGAATAAGCTGCAAAGATTCAAATACACATGAGATACAGGGAGGTAGTTGAGGAGGGGGGGATATTTCACAGAAACTAAGAACAAGTCTAACAATGGTGATCTCACCAGTCAATTGCTATGAACTGAGAAAGAAGCATTACAAGACGAACGGGGGTGACGAGGCCGACAGCGTTACTTTGCGTGGTCCAGCAACTCCACCCACCTCCTGGTTTCCTACTGGCTTATTGGATAGTCGACGTTTATAGCGCTTGAGGACGGATGCCAGGTTCTCTTTTCCTTTAGGAAAGGCTACATCCCCTGCTGCAGTGCCCGTTCGTCCCTTTCGACAGGAAATTGCCGTCTCCACGTCTTTGATCATCTCTAAGAGCATTGTTGCAGTCGTGCATTTTCCTCGGCCCTGTTTTGCTTGTGGCGGCAAGTTTCCATTTGAAATTGGAGGGGGGCTTGCCTTTTGCTGGCGGCCAACCGGAATTTGAAGACAAAAACAATGGCTCGTAGGAGAACGGGGCTTCGAAAATGCCAGATCTACTATGCCCTGAAGTTGGTAAATGATTCATCAGATAAATAATAAATCTTATACTAGCAGCTATTGAGGTTGACACATTGATGTAGAACATTTCTTGAGCGTCAAGACTAACTCAATTATAGCACTTTCCCACTGTTCCAAGAAAAAACAATTTCAAACAAATGACCCCCACCCTACGGTTTCATGGCGTCTTTGATGCTTTTACCACTTGTTTAGCCACCTTAAAATGGAAGGACCAGGATAGTCACTACAATGTCTTTTTTGGCACGGTACAAGGTCCAACGATGAATCTAACACAAAATACGGTTATTTAAACCTTAAATGATGTGATATAAGCTTTGAAGAGGGTTTTCATGAAGGATTGTGGGATAACACCAAAAAGCATGCTTCATTTCTTCAATGCTTAAAAATAGCTTTTCATTAAAAAATTATTGAAAGAAACAGAAAACTTCAAGAATTCTGTGAATGAACAAAAGATAGATAGGATATGAGGCTTTACCTGAAGACGGTTGAGAACATAGGTATATTTGCCCCACAACTCTGGCCTACTTTCCATAAGTGAAAGCTCAAGAATTCTGTGAATGCACCACACACCGAAGCTTACAATCAGATCTACTTTCCAAACACAACCTTCTCCACAGTGAGGAACTGACATCACCAAGAACTTGGTGTAATCCATCTCTTCAGGTTTTGGGGCAGAACCAGGTTTCCTGTTGGAAGAGAAGTGTGATTCACCAATGTTGGTCAACCTACTTATCTCCCTGGTTTCAGCTTCATAGAGAAATTTCTCTCTTGCAGCAATCCGACCTATAAGATCCTCATCAGCCCCATCATCTTGCCTAAATAACCACTCAGATCCTTCCAGTTTCAGAAGTTTCACAATACAACTTCTGAAAGACTGAAGCAGCTTAGCTTCCAAGTCAACCGTAGATGTACTCTCCTGAGCAGATGAACTCTGCACAGTTCCATGATCACCGCTACCAACATCTGGCTTACCAGCTACACCAAATTGCTCAAAAGGCTGTCTAGACCACAGGGATCCAGTCCCTGAATTGGAGCTGTACTGCAAGGAGAACGCATCTCTGCAGACTTTAGGAGAATGTTCATACCTCTGAGGACCACCTGCCCTAAGTGAACCACTCATATAGGCTTGTTCGTACGTAGATCGACCACCAGATTGTTCGAATCCCATGGAATTGTACCATTGAGCTCTCCCATCTGAGACTAAAGAATCTTGGCGAGGAACATAGCGCCCTGAGATATCAGGCAAGCTGTAGTACTTCTTAGAGTTGGCTGAGCCAGCCACGCTTTCAGCAGTTTCAGTAGAGCTAAGGTCGATAGAGGTGTTATTGGGCTGCATGGAATTATTTCGGGCTACAGGGACATTTCCAAAACCAGGTGGTGCTCGACTACTGACTCCACTCTGAGGTTTTTGCCCCGAAGCACGAGCCAATGGTTCGGCATAGTTTGACGTCAGTGATGATACAGAACGAGGAGATGGTGACTCCAGTTGCCCATTTAAATAATCAGATCCTCTTTCTTTCGCAAGTTGATTAAGGTAAGCAGTAATTTGATATCCATGCACAGTGGCAGGCTGCTGATCATAGCCAGCAGAAGTCGCTGGAATCCGCATACTAGAATAGCGCCTCTCCCCTGGGTCAAGTATGTTGCTGTTGGAACTTTGCACGTACGCACCTACTAATTTCATATGGTTAGACCACATAGAAGATGTCGAAGAAGGCTCCTTTGGGACTCTATAAGCAGAGTCCACAATGCTTGACGCAAATTGCTGCTTGGGAGAGTACATATTCGAGTTGATCAGAGACTCTGGTATCCTTGCACTCCCCAATGGAATATACGCATTGCTTTCCACTTTTAATGATGCAGGGGCAGGTTTTGGATTCATCTTTGAATCCAGACCAAGTATTATATCCAGTTTCTTGGACTTTGCTTCTGCTGTGGCCATGCCATGGTAATCAAAAAGCTGCCCCCAAAACTCATTTAGAGCTTCTGTTAACTGCCTCCTAGCTGCGCGACCAAGACCTGCTAATCTTGATAGACTTCCCGTACCACTCCCCGTGTCCTCTAGTTTTCCACTTAGACTTTTGTATGACCCCGGACCATCAGAAATAAAAGATGGAGTGTTCTCAGATACTCCTTTGATTGCCTCTTCAGGCTCCTCCCATGAATCTCCATCATCCCTGTCATTTGCTATGTCCCCTTCAATTCTGAGAGTCTTCTCTACGACATCCACAGATTCAGTATTGAAGACACTGGTATCCACAGATACAACACCAGACACCTCATTACAAACACTTTTCACACCGGAACTTGCTCCTGCTGATACAGATACCTCAGGATGACCGACAGCAGGAGCTGAAAATGTTGTTTCAGATTTGCTCTCATCAATAGTAGCCAAATGATGGACCTTTTCAAAATCCAAGAGTGATTCTGGCAAGAGTTGATCAAGATCTTTAGTTGATAAATCTGGATGGCTTACCAAGGATTTATCCACATGAAATGCACCTTCTTGCTTTTGGGAGGACCCTTCTACTAGACCAAACATAGTATTACTCACACCAAGTTGATTACACTCTAAATATGGCTCAGGCATAGGCGTTTGCAGAAATGCCTGAGCATCGAACCTGGAACTTGCAGATTTCAGTGGAGTAACTGCTAACCACAGCATCAGACAAAGAGATAAAGAGGCCGCAATGAGGAGAAAAACGTATGGAGTAGACACACTACTCCCAAAAGTCCACTTTAAATTATTAACCCAATCACTATTTCCAAATATCATCTCTATGACAAATATAATCTTTAGGCCAAGTAAGCCAATAAATGTGCCAAGAGATAAGAACTCCATTAACTGAGAAATTTTGTGAATACCCATAATTGATCTGGAAGAAGCAACTCTGAACAGGGGTATGACAGAAGATGGAAGCACAAGAGCAACCACAACCTGTGTTAATATTAGTAACTGATATAGGCCTTCAGCTCCTGAATTCCATACACAATAAAGGGCTGGGACAATGGAAATAACTCTGATCGTCACATGATGAAGCCAGCCTGGGATGTCCATTCCAAATAAGTCATGCACAACTGCTTGTCTACCAAGATCCCAAGTTAGTGGTGTAACTTGATTGGAAATAAATGTCACCAGCATTATGGTGAATGGTGCTACTGAGCTTCTGAACACCTGGGTCAATAATTCACGAAAATCATTAATATCTCTAGCTCACAAAGGCCCTAGCTTAGACAGAACCATCTTTTGCTGTTTGAATCTAACCTGATCAAGCAATGACAATGTGTCCTGAAATGTCAGCAACAAAAGGCCAGTACTATAAGACACATTGGCTGCTGAATTCATCGCGGCATAGTTGACCAGGAAAATGCCACTGAATATGAAAACAATGGCAAAAAAATGGTCCTGACACAGAGCTCCCCTGGAAAGCTCTGTTGATTCCTTACCTTGCTGCAAAAAAAGAATTTATATAGAGTTAAAGACGAGATAGTCTAGTATTGATCTCACCAACACAAGTAGCAAGGAATCAAAAAATCAAAATGCTGTGGAGTTAAGAATTATTTCTAAGCTGTGATAATTACTGAGACTAATGGAAACCATACAAATAACATGAAACATGGAAATTCTAAAAATCTGTCATTTCAATATCCAAAAACAAATGCATCAAAACATAAAATACTTTGGCTGCACAAAAGGACCACATCCACCGGTAATATCAAATACACATCATTTTTTTCACAAGGGATGGTGAAGACACATCATTGATGATTTGAGCATGTCTGAACATATTTCACACTATTAGAGTGTGGGAATCATGTGTATGTACCCTTGCCCTGTGAATATTGGCTCTTACGGCTCTGGGATACACATATATATTATATAATACAGATAAACTCAGTACAGATGAAAAAGCTAAGGCAACACAAGGTCATTTTCGACATGCTCTTTAAGCTTCTCACTTCCTCCATGCCCCACCCCCTTAAAAGGGGAAAAAGGGAGAAAACACTCTTTGTTGTAGTTTGGTTTCTTTTTTCCTGAAGAAATAAACTCATCCACCATAAAATTATGATCCCTAGCATGAAAATCTTAACAACAATAGAGGCTTCAGAAACACGGATTGCTTCAACAGATTTTATATCTTCAAAGAATCAACCTAAGCAACTGAGCTGATCATGGTCGAGCCAACTTAAATCCCATGAGCAGTAAGTTCAGGAATCATAATTGACAACCAATAGATAAAAGCAAATACAGAATTCATACGATCCACATCATGAAAAACAAATCATACATGCCAATATTGTTTACTCAGGGGCTAGTGTCTGCTAATTTGTTGTGTAAAAGATTTATCAGGCAAATCTTTTTTTTGATGAAGTAAGTTGTTTTATTACTGGCATCTAGAAGATGCAAAGAGTATATAAGTAGATAAGCTAGCCCCATTACATGATAAAAGTTGAGACTTGGGAGCCAGCCACAACCAAAATATCTAGAGAAGACCTCACATGACTATGAATAGTCGAGAGTTAAAGAGCTACAAAATCTAAGAAAGCAGTAGAACTAGTTGGAACAACAAAAATAGACTGAACAAACATTTAGCCTTGAGTTATCAGGGCCCAATCTCGCATACCAATAATTATCTTAACAATAAGTCCAGTGACAGACTGTTTTCTAAGTTACAGATGTGCCTCCGTTCTGCAAGCACAGATCAATATTTATGCATGCATATGCGCAAACACACACACACACACACACATATGAGAGAGAGAGAGAAGGGACACCTGTACAATAGAAGAATGGAGGTAAAAATTGTGAGGCATAATACTTGCTCCAAGAAGACTCATCAATGCAAATGCACTCTCTCCACTAAACTTATTCAGCATACCACCAATGGAGAATGGAGTTTCAGGTTGAGTTATGACCACTCCAAAAACATAAGAGAGCAGTACAGAGCTTGCCCAGCCAACACATAAGAATTTTGCACTGCCATTGTCCTAGACATAGTATTTTGAAATCATTATTATTTATGAGAGACTAGAACTATACGACAAGAATCTGAGATAATTCAAGATGTCAATAACAGAAAGTCCAGAAGGATAGTTAGTAGTAAGACTTACAAAGAGAGAAGCAAGCAGTGGAAACAAAATGGCACCGGTTGCAGTCAGAAAAACACAGCTAAACAGGTCAATTCCAAACACAACATTAAGCCCATGTGCAGTGCCCAAAACCTATCAGAGTCAAGTGGTTGTAAGTTGATGCGCTAGAAAAGGTAATAATCTCAGAAGTCAGAGTGTACACGAAATGAAATAGTGAAACTACCATTGTGAGGTCCAAAGCAATCATCGAAACCTCAGCTTGAATTCCTAGGAATATGCATGTAACTTTGTCATATTCTTCACTGCAAATCTTTGACACCATCAAGGACAACAAAGTTATTATACATCATCGGTTAAACAAAATACAAACTAATGATTTAAGCAGAAGATGTAACTTCAACTCATGCCAAACTTAAAATAAGATGTCAACAACAATGCAAGTTTTGTTACATGCATTCTTCTTAACCAGTGTGTTGTAAGATGGAAGGACAAACTGATAGCTAGAGTTGCCAAAAGAATGACTTAAAAAAACTGGCCAACCCACATGCTCATTCCAGTACTCCCCCCGCTCAATAGTGTTAGCCAACTTATAAGACACTACCCTGGGTGGGGGGGCTTCTGCTGGTTAAGGACCTTTGAAAGGACTAATTTGTCAAAAAAGAAATAGATGTTCACACACAAAAACAAGACACAACCATTGATCACGTTTCAAGACTTCTCTGTTCTAGCCTAGTGGACAGGTAAACCTGGTGCCTATTGTTGGAGGGAAGTGACAGGTTTCGGTGGAATTAGTCAAGATGTGCACAAGTTGGCCCAAACACGAGGTAATCAAAAAAAAAAAAAGAACTAGGCTTGCTATGGGTGTTCTAAATGAAACATACAAGAGCATGAGAATCAACATCCATGCATGTTCGATTTACTAAGATTCATCACTACTTAGATACGCAATCAAAAGTTAAATTCCAATGAAAGAACACTACCTGCGCAAGATCTCGGTCTGTAACCAAGGCTATACAAGCAGACAGATACTGGCACAGAATGGCAGCAAAATTGAACAAGAGTGCTAGCATGACCAAATCAAACCCAAACCGGGCTCCTCCATCAACCATTGCAGCCCATTTCCCAGGATCAACATAGCCAACTGCAATCAGCAGCATTGGCACAGAAGCAGAAAGTACTCGCTGAAGCATGCTGGGCTGCCTATATTCTCTAGTCAGAGTTTCAGACTCCTAATTTGATTTAGATAGTTAGCAAGCCCAGAGATCGCAGTAAACTAGCACTACAACATCACTAAGCAACCCATTTGACATGAACAAGCTCAATATTAAAATCCAACCAGTGAAGTTCCAAGTTCCGACCACACAGCTTTTCTATGTAGCAGCTGCAGCTCCAACTGTAGACTGTAGCTCAATGTAGCACGGGTAGAACTGGATACCAAAACCCCTCGTAATCTCTGGAGAATTTTGAGCAAGTTTGCACCCAAAAGCAATGGACATGAAGAACTTGACAAAAGCAATTTATTAAGAGTCTTTTCAAGCTGCTAAAATCAACCAACTCCAAACAAGAAATTTGAGAAGTGCGCCTTATAAAGATGGAAGTCTTTTCGAGTTGCTAAATCCACCAACTCCAACCAAATACACCGCATTAACACCTTTGCATCCGTCAATAAACCGATTGACGATTCTGATTTCTGAATTGAGTTAAATACCAAAGCTTCAGTCAAATGTCCAAATTGTAGTTACAGAAAAAAAAACTAGGCAACAATGACTATCAAACACTTAAAACAGCTGGAGAAGCATTATTATCCAAATTAAAACTATTTACATGTTAATCCCAGTTAAAAGACAAAAATGCTGAAGTGAATAAACTACCCAACAGAAAAAAATTGGATCTTTCACGACCTAATATACATCATCAATACATCACAGTGTCCTGTAGCGCGAGAAACATGGATCACAAAAATATGGCAAATGAACACCTTCACTGAGATCACAATTCACAAACCAACCCAGCATTATTCATATATTTCAAAATTAGTCAACTTGCCCAAAAAAAAATGTAAGCACTCAGTAAACTCCATGTTACAGCCTGGCATCTAAAGCTAAACATGATTGCTTTAACAAAAATCTCCTGCATTTTGAAACAAAAAAAAAACTTCAACTTGACTTCAAAAGCAATACTACTTTTCAAAAAGAAAAGAAGAGAACTGCAAATGAAACACCTTCTCCTCCTCAACCATCCAGATCTTCATTACACAAAACAACAAAACCCCATCAAATTTATCCAAAAAAAAAAGATAAAAAAATTTTCCAACCCAAAAACCAAAACCCCATAAATAACACTTCTCCAACCTTTTTAACACAACCCAATACAACAAATCAAAACAATCAGCTAAAAACTCAATACACACTTCATCGGATCTGATACAAACGTGACCTATAAAGACCAAAAAAAAATTCAAGATTCCAAAACAGATAATCCTTATACCTATATCTAAACATACCCATAACAGTAAAATAAAAAAATAATAAAATTTACCCAAGTGGGTGTGTAGACCATTAGGGTTTTCCATTTCTTTTTTATACCTTCTTCAAATAGTTTTCCTTCCTTTTCTGGATGGGTTTTCTTCAGTCTTCTTCTCTATATATTTCAGTGCTCAGAGTTCAGATCAGAAGCTTTTAAGAAAAGCACTAATATCTATATATACTACTAAGAGATAAAAGAGAGGAACCTGTACGTAATACATATCCTAGAGAGATGGAGAGTTATGGTATGTGAGCTGTGAGTACTGTAGAAAGAGAAACTATATATATATATATATATATATATATATTACTGTATTTATATATATATTATAGGGAGAAAGGGATCATGTAGAGGGGGTGGGTAGGGTCTTAAAGCTATCTTGGAGAGAGAGAAAAAGGTGAGGAGGTTTCACTTCACTAATGTGAGTCCAAAAGCTATGAAGAAGAAAAGTGAACTAAAAAGATAGTTTTATTTTCTTTGTTAGTATCTTTTTTTTCTTGAAATTCCTTTTAATGGTTTTTTAACGGTTTTTTTCTCCATTATGTTCAACATAGATACGTGAACAAATACAGTATATTAAGGCGTTTGAGAGAATCATATCGAAGGAATTCGGTAAAAGTTGTTTTATTACTATATTTTTCATTTGTATCTTTTCGTTCAGTTTTACCTGCCAAGTTCAGAATTTCGCGCGCTAGTTAGTTGGGTTTTTTTGTTTTATTGTCGTATCTCTCGTTTTAACCTTTTTTATTTATTTTTATTTGTTAAGTTTAAGATTTGTGTATTCACTGAAGAATAATAATTAATATAAATATTTATTATAATATTCATATTAATTGATATTTATTTTTAGGTTTTGAAAAAGAATTTGGAGAACAAACTATTAATGTTAGAAGTTAAATATTAAAAGGATATATTATTTTATCATCAAGCAACTACTGTAAAACATCACTAAATTAATATAGGTAGGATCATGAAATATTATTATTTTGTAGAGGTATTATTTAATCAATAAATTAATATTTATTAATTTAAAGAGTGTTTAATGTTTTGAGATTCAACCTTGTGATGCTGGAATAATAAGAGCTTTCAAAATGTATTATTGCAACAAATTTTATCATAGGATATTAGAAGGCTATGAAGTGGGACAAACGGATCTAGGAAAGATTAATGTTTTGGATGCTATCAATTTTGCAATTCCGACTTGAACAATAAATGTTCAGCAACTAACAATAGCAAATTGTTTTCAACACTGTAAATTCGTTAGGGGAATGGAATCTCAGAGAATTTGAATGAACATACTTGTGAAAACGTCATTCATGAACTTGAGGTCATGGTTAATGATCTCAGTTACCGTAGTAAAATGAACACCAATAACCTGTTGATTTACCTAGATGCAAATGATACATGTTTAGAGGTCTAGAGCTTAGAAGTAATTGAGGATATCATCGGGAAAAAAAAACAATATTGATGATGAAGTTGGAGATGACACAGTACATTTGAAGCTAATGACGCGTAAGGAACCACTTATTGCATCTAGAACTCTTCACAATTTTATGGTACAGTTCGAAAAGACAACACCGAAATTTTTGGATACAATAACTAAAGTTAGAGATGAACTTCAACTAGAATTAAATTTTAACAAAAAACAAAACACTATAGAATCATATTTCACTAAAAGAAATATTAATTTATAACATTAATGGGGTCATATATTTATATAGGGGTCTCCTGAAAATATATTATCAAAATGTGTGCTTTTCTTCATTGGTCCAAGTCAAGACCGGAGGAAAATATTATCTTAGAGAGATTATCAATTTAACGAGTATTAATTTAGTGAAGTTTTAGTGTATATAAAGTATTAATAATAATCAAATTTCAATTTTTAATATGACCCTATTAACAAAATAATTTCTTAATAAATATTTTTTAAAGATTGTATCAAGTCAGGAAAATAATAGAATCGTCAATATCCGCAATTCAATAAGATAGGGTTAAAATTTTCGAAGCCCAGTTTAAAAGAAGTCTTTTTGAATAGAGAAAAAACACTTGTATCCTAAAAAAGTAAAATAGTTACCCTTAAATGCTTCATTACTTTCATACCCCTCATTTTATTTTAAAATTGCATATATCAACAAAAATAAAATGTGTGTTGACATCTGTCAGCGGCCACCCATTTTTTCCTCTCTAATACAATTACAGTATATTATACTCTGATGGTATCAAAGAGTAACTAAACAGTGTCTTCATTGAAAGATTGTTTCTTCCTCCTTCATACCATCAAAGTATAACACACTTTGTGGTATTAATGAGTAATTGAATAATATTTTCAACGAGGTTTGCTTCAGTCCTTCGATGAGGCTAATCAATCATCCGATATGGTATCAATATACCGATGGAGTATCACAAAGAATATATTTTCTACTAATTTAAAGTTTGATAAATAAGATTGTGACTTTAATAATTCTCTCTTATTTTTTCTTATTTATTTCTTAAATAAAGAGTTCAATCCTATATGATATTGATAAGGTATCAATATACCGAAGGAGTATCACAAAGGATTAAGATTAGGCCTATATGATACTGATATGGTATTAATATACCGACGGAGTATCATAAAGAATATATTTTCTAATAATTTATAGTTTAATAAATAAGATTGTGAATTTAATAATTTTCTCTTAATTATTTTTTATTTATTTCTTAAAAAAGAGCTCAATCATATATGATAACGACACGGTATCAATATACCGACGGAGTATCATAGAGGATTAAGCTCAGTCTTATATAATATCAATATGGTATCAGCAATGTACCAACAAAGTATCACATATGATTGATTCATAGTAGTGATGTGGACATCATGCGCGAAATAAGAAAGAAAAAAACAGGGTAAGCAGGTAAATAGTTTGGGTCATGAATCCAAAAAAAATGAACAAACAGATAAATAGTTTAGGTCATGGATCTATTAAAGAAATATAATTTGGGTTAAGTCCAATTTAAATAAATAGTTTTACGATTAAGTCTATTTTATGTAGTTTTCCCTTTTGAATAAATTCTCCTAGCTTGTGGGTCTTAAATGAAGTTAAGGTTGGATCTGTCTGCGGGCCAAATAGTGAAATTTAGAAAATATAAAAAAAATTAAAATAAGATAGAATATTCTATTAGGAGTAATATGAGGTGCTCAAACTCAAAGTTTACTTATAATGGATAGAATAATATAAAAAAAAGGAAAATATTTTATTGTGAGATAACAACAAAGTTAGATTATATTCCTAGTTATCCAATTATTTTATTACTCTTTAACGGTTTAATTTTCTTATTAATATTTCTCTACAATTCAAATAATATTTGTTAATAATATGTTAACATTTAACAATGTCAAAAGTCTGCTTCAATTTTGGGAAAGTTTTATAGGCAATAAAATTGTTTTCCTATAAAATTGTATTCAATATATTTTTGTAGAATGGTAAAGATTTTCAATTGAAGTCAGACAATTAAATCTTTTAAATTAAATTTGAAGTAAAAATCACCAAATTTATATTAATAACATCATTGAATCAATAAAAGGGCATCATATACAGTTTAAATATACTGAACGTCTGAAACCACCACATTAACACGAAAAATTCCTATACAATGAGAATTATTAGTGAAAGTTACGAATAATTAGTACTATAAGTATACAATTAAAATTATTCTATTTGTGAATTTGTGAATTGATTAACAACCATATTATATTGTCTTGTAAGTTTTATGTTGGTATTTTTATATTAAAATTAAAAAGTTAGAATACTAAAAGTAATGAGGGGTGGCCAAACACAAAGTTTGCTTATAATGGATAGAATAATATATATATATATAAAATATTGTAGTGTGAGATTACAACAAAGTTAGATTAATATTGCTAATTATCCTATTATACTATCACTGATACTTTCTTGCACAAATTCAAATTTAATAAAATTTCAATATAGATATGGAATACGTTACAAACTTAAACAATTGTGTTGTTTGAGATTTTCCTTTTGAACAATAAATGACCTACTATATATGATGTTCTCAAATAGTGTTACTAAATGATTGTGTCAAAATACATTGCATATATTGTGTCAAATTTATAACGACAATTTACAGATGAATGACTATATTTGACACTCCTATTTGGTTATGACTATTGCATTATTTGAATTCAAAATAACAAAAATAATTTCTGTTTTGTTTTTAAAGTCAGTCGTCTACAAATAGGGGGTGTATTAGGGGTGGGTGGGGGTCTTTTTGTCTATTTTTACTTATCAAGTATAAAACTTTTAAAAAATTACCATGAGGAGTAAAAATAATATTAATTCTCTCTTACTTTTGTGATGAATTTTAAGTCCAAATAAAATTCTTTAAAAATAAAATATATCGAGTTATTGAGAGTTTTGCTTTCTTTATTCAACCGTTTGTGTCATTATGTGAGAATATTTAGTTCAATCAAAGATATATGGTAGATAAAAGTAATTTCGATAATTTAAAGAAATTATTTTTATTTTTATTTGACTCAATAAGTAGGTATCGATCGATCTTGCATAATGTGGTTGATGATTGTTTCATTGCTTCTTTCTATAGTTCAGTAGTTGAGTGATCATATTTGACATTTCTTTCTCTTACGATTAGTGCACTATTAAAGTCATCATATGTAGTTTAAAAAGCTAAGCAGTTGAGTGATTATATTTGACATCTCTTTCTCATACGATTAGTGCACTATTTAAACCTGATACAACGAATATAAATTTAACTTCGCTTTCAAAGTCATCATATGTAGTTCTAAAGAATTTTCGTTTTGATTGCCCATTGACAAAAGTGAAAATAAATTTTACAAGCTAATTGTTATATTGCTATCACGATTCACATGTTTTATATGTGCAATTTGTGTGATCGGTAAAGATTCTTTAAGATAATTCTTATCAATCCAGATAAAACTCATCCAATTTAGCTAAAGGACTATGTTATAATTTATTTTTTGAAAAAAAAAAAAAAGCTTGTTCATTTTTTTTATATAGACATAACTTATCTACATTAATAATGATCTATCTCGTTCTTATTTAGATTTTAATAATTTAATAATTACTCTATGAAGGAAAGGTTTGCTTATTATGCATCCATTGTTTATATCTATAACGAATGAATTTTATTTTTTAATTTCTCTCCACATACCAGTTATCTAAATTTAATTCAGTTTATTTTCAAAATTGGAAAAAATAATATTACTCTTGAATAGTCTCATAAATACAAAATATTCTTGATATCTATCATTATTATTATTTTATTTATTAAACGGAGAAGAGTCAAAAATGCCCCTCAACTATTGAAATGGTATAAAACTATCTTTCATCCATTTTTTGGTCTCCAAATGCCCTCGACATTAATCTTTTGGCTTAAAAATACTCTCGATATAAACATTTGGCTCATATTTGCCCTTATTTTAAACAAATCTCCTTAAAGTAAAACTATTTATATATTTATTTATTATGTTGCCTAATCTGATTGGTCCAAATTTAAACATTTCTAAAATAAATAATAAAAACTACATATGATTTATATTTTGCCTTGATACGCTTGAAAATAATATTTTTTAAAAATATCAATTTCATGATATCTTCCTATTGGCCTATTTAAATCAACCTCAAATTTGTCATTATCCAATTCATAACTGGGATCTATTAAAATTCATATTCTCCCTATCTGGTTGTCAATCTAAAATAGGATTATTATTTTTTGTTAATATAAAATTTTCTATCAATTAACCAATTGTCTTGTTCATGCCTTCTTTTTTATTCTTTTTTAATCTCTTATTCTTAATTAGGATATCAATGATACAAACTTGAAATAAACTCACATATTCACATTCTTTTAATTTGTATTATTTTCATGGTGGGCAGGGATAGAAAAAAAAGTTATTTTCATTCAATTATTTTAATTTTGGTTATACACAAGAAAAATTATAGTATATGTACATAGTTACTTAATTAAATCATCTATTAACCTAGTTAGTTATAAATGAATATCGTCGGTATTTTTCTCCCGTGTTTGATTTGTCTTTACTTGAAAATAATTAAAATTTAAAATGGTGGACAAGATCCAAGAAGAAGAAAAGGGAAAAAATATACCCCTGAACTATTATAAATGGTATGTCAGTACCAGAGGCGAATCTAGGATTTTTCGAACATGGGTGCACCAAGTAAAATGTATTGAAGTGAGAATTGATCCTTAATTCTCAAGGTTAAAGGCTCAACATCTAACCATTTGGACCATTTAGACTTCTTGTAGTACGGGTGCAAGAATATAGTATTATACAAAATCTTAAAAAATATACATATAAAATATCTAATTTTACGAAGAGACCACGGGTGCGGGTGCCCTATTTTTTGGCTGTAAATTCGCCACTGGTCAGTACCCTCCGTTATATTTTAGGGATATTCATACCCTTATCGTTAATATTTTAGATTGTGTATTAACTAAATTTAATAGAGGGACATGTGGCTTCATCTAAATGTTTCAACTAAATTTATTTTAAATTTTTTCAATAAACTAAAAACCTATGGCCATAATCAAACCCACTCATGACCCGATAATTTAAAAGGCCATACCCAAATCACCAACTTTCTGGTCAAACCCATCTCTCTCTAACATTTACGAATCGAAGGACTTGTTATTTCAACACTAGGGTGATGCAGAAGCAGAAATGGTGAATACACTGTGGAAGCAATGGTGAAAATACATCGAAGGAAATAAAAGTGACGGAAACTTTGTAGCCATTATTTACCCAATTTTGCTTAAGATAAATGGGTCATGGGCGGGTCATATGGGTGGTTTTTTAATTGATAGATAAAAAATAAAATAAATCTAGTTGAATCGTTTAGATGAAGTCACGTGTCCATCCGTTAACCTTAAGGGTATAAACAACCTAAAATATTGATTGTAGGGATATGAAAATAGCCCTAAAGTATAACTGAAGGTACTGACATACCATCTATAATAGTTCGGGGGTATATTTGTCCTTTTTCCCAAAAATAAAAGACAGAGGAAGTGGAGCGGGGAAAGGGGGTGAGTGTAGATAATAGAGGATTAATTTTTTTATTTTTAATTTACTATGAAATTCAAAATCAGTCCAATCATACGAGTTCATATATTACATATTTTTTAAAATTATTTTAATGGAGAAGGGCCTAAAATTCCCTTAAACTGTGGAATTTGGTATAAATTTACCATTCATCCACCTTATGAGGATAGCCCATTAGAAAAAAGGTATTTTTGAGCCAAAAAATTGACGTCTGGGGTATTTGGAGGTAGAAAGGTGAACGAAGAGTAGTTTTGTACCAAATCATATAGTTGAGAGGCATGTAACAACCCAAAATGGACATGATGTCACTTGTCTATTCTCATCAAGACAAGTCAGTCTCTGTTCGCAACAAATTTCCTTAAACGCTGAAAATCAACTGCAAGCAAAATAAATAAATAAATAATGTTACGTATTTTTTATTGATGAATCGTTGTGAGTACAATTATGTTGTTCTCTTGATTCTCTCTCCTAAGATTCTCCAAGATTCAAGGGCCTTCAGTAGCGTATTTCTCGAAATGTTGGATGATGTAGACCTCCTTGAGATGTTGTCGATCTCCGGGAACGTCGAAAAGCGCTTCGTCGTTTCAAGTCGATCTCTGGGAAGAACTCCGTTGATGACTCCTTCGAAGAGCTATGTAGTTGATGGTATAGCTTCCTCCAATTGCAGAATGCTTGTTGAAGAGCTTTCTTGATGCCCTTTGAATGTCATGTCTATCCCCTATTTATAGTTGTAAGGAGTGGACAAGGTTGTTTGTGATTGGCCAAAGGATGTCATTTTGACACTTGGCGAATTGTGATTCGTTCTTGCATTTGACTGGGACTACACCTCATTTGGACATGTGGCGTCACCTTGTTGGTCTTCGATGCCTAGTTATTGTGACACGTGGCATGAGTTTGGGCATCAAGGTGAAATGGACCTTGGACTTGAATTTAATAAAAAATGACTTATTTATTTGTAAAGCCCAAATTAATCATTCAACCCAAACAAACATGGATTTAATCCAAATTTTGTATGAATTAAATCCAATAAAATTTGTGTGTCTACAGTCTCAACCCAACAAAATGAAAGAAATGTGGAAAGTAAAACAAGAGCAAGAGAAAAAGCGAAAAACTTATTCATTCTATGATAACCCCAAAACCTGATTGTCACGTGTACAAACCACTAATACATAAAGTGAGGAAATGAAAATAAGTATAAGTCTCAATGTCTTTGTTTCTCAAATAGAACAAAGTATAATGAAAAGAAAAAAAGAGGGTCCATCGAGATAACAAGCAACTACCTCTCAAGTCCTTCAACAAGCATCAAAAATAGGAGAAGAGGAAGAGCAATCACATTGAACCGGGCTTGAAACCTACACAAGTGTAAAAGCAAGGAGTGAGTACCTAACAACATGATACTCACCAAGCAACCTAATAAACAAAACAAACTAGCTAGAAATGAAATACTTCTTTCATCCCAACCGTACCTTTTAAAACTACAATCTGCATAGAAATCAATTCAACTACACAATTCACAAGGCTTAACCACACAGTTCAATAGTCACAGTTTAACAACCAACACGTATTAAGTATGCTAATAACAAGTAACAAGTATGTCAATCATAAGTAACATGTAGGTCAATCGCAATTATCGAATGCATAATAGTCAACTCTTATTAGAACAATTTTCCTTCGGCACAATGTCACTAGTCGGAACCATTTTTCATCGGCTTTATATCACATCATTAGTCGAAACCATTTTTCATCGACTTTATATCACATCACTAGCTGGAATCATTTCCCGTCGACTTTATATCACTAGCTAGAATCATTTTTCATCAGCTTTATATCACATCACTAGTCAGAACCATTTACCATCGGCTTAATATCACATTATTAGCCGGAACCATTTTCTATCGGCTTTATATCACATCACTAGCTGGATCCATTTTTCATCGGCTTTATATCACTAGCCAGAACCATTTTCCATCAACTTTATATCACATCACTAGCCGAAACGATTTTCCATCGGCTTTATATCACTACCCGAAACCATTTTACATTGGCTTTATATCACTAGTCGGAACCATTTCTCACCGACTTTGTATCACATCACTTGTCGGAACCATTTTCCTTCAGTATAATATCACTAGTCGGAACAATTTTCATCGGCTTTATATCACACGTCTCAACATGATGTACAACAATCAATGCACAAGAAATTTCACACCATAAAAAAAAGACAACATTTCAAGTGATTCAAGTCCACATTAACGGCATCAAAGTATTTTATCAATCAATCAAATAGGGATCACAACAAGGCAAATCACAAGCATTATGATCAACACCTTACATTTCCACTAACCCATTTTTTATTCATTAAGGTTAATCAAATGGAACAATGAAGTCATCACCTCATTTCCATTACTCCCCAACACACACAATGAAGAAATATACATGATTCTACTAGATTTACAAGATTTAGGAGATCGCTTGTCTTAATTTAATCAAATAGTCAATCCAAGACTTGAGTCTTCCCTTTCCGAACAACGTCCAAAGCCACACAATCTAATTCAATCAATTAGTCACAATAAGATTATGGAAATAACGATACCCATATCATACTCTTTAAAAGATAGGTCATTCAACTTTAAAACCAAATTTTGAAAATGAGGTTTGAATCCGAAAATCTTTACTTAAAGAAGTTACCCAAGGCATTTGGAACTCATCGGTGAAAACCATTTCGAAAAAGAACTTAAAATTAGTTCACGATCACCATTTTCAGTTTAGAACTCAAGTTCTTGAAAAAAACTTGTCATTTGCCAATCAAAATCTCAAGATTTGATGTTAGAATCCATAAATAATTAAATGAAATTGAAGTTTTACGGTTACAAAAGCTTACCCAAATGATTTAGCACAAGAAATCTCTGCAAAATCGCTTTCAAGATTTTTGCCAAGCTCAAAAATGAAAAATAGGGCTTAAATCCCGAAATTTCAGAGCAAAAACTCTTTTCTAATGTTGCAACCCCGCCCAAATGGCCAATCTTGCTTTTGCGCCGGTCTTCGCTAAAGCAAAGATCGCAAATGCAAAGGCCCTTCACAAACGCGAGGACTGCAAAACCTGAAACATCATTCAACACAAAAATCATCAAAAGAACCCTCAAGATTTGTTTGAAATTTTGTATACACAAATCAAATATGCAATTTGACTGTACTCAACGTTCCAAACTTAATGAAACTGTCGAAATATGAATCTGAGGTGTCGTCGATCCGATATTCTTGAAAGTCACAAGAAATGAACATAACACCTAAAAAGATCAAAACAAATTCGGGACCTATGAAAAATCAATCAAGACTTCACTTAGTCCTAAAATCATCCCCTGAATCCAAAGGAATTCTCAAAAATCTGCCCCGAGCATTCGAACCACGAATGTTGACCAAAGTCAACCAAAAGGTTAAAATTTCACAAATTTCCAAACTTAGGACCTCAAATTCTCAAAAAAAACTCAAAATTTGAAATCGATAACCCTCATAGACCAATTTACACATTATGGGACTGATGAAATCGATGGAATTTCATTCGACACTCGAAAACTCTAAAAGACACCGAAAACCACTTTATAACAATTTTAGTCTTACAAACTCAAAACTTGCAAAAATTCACAACTTTTTACTCAAAGTTCGAACCCAACTTCCACAACTCAAACAAAAATAACTTAGGGTCAGTATTGGGTGGACAAAATGGTAATTTCACGAAAATAACCACAAATGACCAACCGAGTCATTACATTTTAGGCCTTTCGCTGAATATTAAATTTTATGTGTATGATGAGGAGTGGAATGTATAATTGATATACATAATAATTTTTTGTCATAAATAATACATATAGTTTTGGTGGTTTGGTCATTGAATGGAGAAAAATCTTACTTATCTCTTTTTCGATATCAAATGTTTATATTTGATGGATGAAATTATTTTATTTATTTTTCTCCAAATATTAGTTGTTTATATATGTAATACTTTCCATCTCGATAAATAAAAAGTATAATTTTTTTTAAAAATAATTATTAGTATATCTCGATTCTCAACAAAGGCGATTATTAAATGGAAAAGCCTAAAGCTTGACTGACCCTCAGGTAATGTTATTTTTGAAATCATTTTTACGTATCTCTCGAAGGGGTTAACCTAGACAGGAACAACTCGCTCTGATACCACTTGTTAGGATCAAACACTTACCATCATGTTATAAGTTATAAGAGCTAATTATAGTAAGAGGGTGTTTGGATTGGTTTAAAAGTTGATCAAACCTACTTTTGAGTTAGTTTTTACTTTTGGAAGTGTTTGATAAATATAAAAATAACTTAAAATAAGTCAAAAATGACTTTAAAAAGTTAGGAAGTGTTTGACAAGGTTAAAAGATAACTTTAAATAAGTTTAAAATGACTTAAAATAAGTTAAAAACCAAAAGTAGGTCTCCCCCTACTTTTTATTTTTTGACTTAATAGTCATTTAAGTTTGACTTTTTATTTTTTACTTAAAAACTACTTTTTTGAGTCCATCCAAACGGGCTCTCTTTATTTCTTAACTAAGTCCACTAAACAAGCATCATGTTCGATCATAACTCTGAGACGTACTGCATCAGTACCCTTTGTGGTCCTTGCCATGATGTTAACATAACCCAACAAACAACACTTGTACGTGCTTTGCTCATGAAAATAATAATAAAAACTTACCAACAAGTGGAGTGGTAAGTACTTCTTAATCCTTAATCACGGATCTTGGGTTTGAGTCCCTTTGGATACGGAGTCTTCTTTGTTCAGGAGAGCATTTGCCCTCAATGTGTAACTTTTTTATGCAAATTCAAATTTAATCAGGCTCCAATATAAATACCGAACATGGAATGTGAAATAAGAAAATAAAACCAAAAAAAATAATCTAAATCTACTTTCTCACTTATTTCCTCAAAATTTATCAACTCATTTATCAATCTTTGCATATAAATTTCACTAATTCATTATTACTAGTATTATTTTTATCGTGCAGATGTAACATTTTTCACAACTTTTATAATGAGTTTTGAAAATTTGCATGAAATTTGTTGAGAATTTTCTTATTTTCACGATGATTACTTTAATATAGACTAATGTGAAACATGTTTTTCTTTTGCTTTTGTCAATATTGTCAATACCTAAGTGAATTTAATTCTGTAATGGTCAATATGTATAAATTTGAAAAAATATTCCAAAACGACATAAATATTTTTCATTTTCTTCCTTTTCCCCTGCTTTTTTTCAAAACTTTTTTATCGCGTAAAGAGTTTGACAATAAAAAAAGAAAAAAGATAAAAATAATGGTGTAGATCTTTTTTCATATATTTTTTTTTAAAAAAAATTCAACCCCAACCAAAACAAATTCTCTGCCACTACAATACATGTACTTTTTAAAGAACATTTATCAAACTTTAAACCTTTTTTTTTCTACAACTCAATACTTTTGTGAGTTATAAAAGCTCATATATAGAATTGTGTTGAAAAGGTTTTTATAATCCTTTTATTTTTCTTTTTTGTTTTTTAAGCCATGATAGGTGAGAAAGTTCGATCCAACAAGTTACATGAACAAAAAAGTACAAAATAAAAGTTTAGTTTTAATTATCATAGTATT
Organism: Solanum verrucosum; assembly: GCF_900185275.1. NCBI lineage: Eukaryota > Viridiplantae > Streptophyta > Magnoliopsida > Solanales > Solanaceae > Solanum > Solanum verrucosum. The sequence continues at coordinate 408,719 of NW_026019923.1, read as the reverse complement.
TGTCCAATAAGGAATTAAATTAATATAATTCGTTACACTTTACCATGTAGTTTCCTTATTTTAATACCAACCTATAAAATCTTCAATAAGATAGTATAGTGTTTGATTGGTTGTATAAGAAAAAGAGACAGTGATCAAAAACACTTTTAAATTATCAATTTTTTTTCTAAGTTTTCAATTAAATTATCGTCAATTATTTATCAACATATGGCTTACAATTAATTAATCAATTATCATGTAGATAAAATTTTATGGGCAAATTTGTTTGTCACACGCCTTTTGACAATTATATTCAAATACTTGATGTAGTCAGCTTTGAGGTGTATTTTGATAAATAATCATGATATATATAGTTGCTGACTTTATAATACATGTATTGTGTTATATATGCCTTGTATAATTTTATCTGGGACATGATGTGGAATAGTAATAATTAATATGTGTATTAATTATGCGGGTATTACGCTATTTAAAAATAAAAATATCATTAAAAAATAAATAATGCATATATATAAGAATCTTGAAGGGTAACATTGGGCTTGATGTACTGGTAGTGTTATTGTCGTGTGATTGAGAGGTCATGAATCCAATCCATAGAAACAACATCTTGTAGAAATACATAATAAAGTTGCTTACAATAGACTCTTGTGATCCGATCATTCTCCAAATTTCGCGCATAGCAAGAGATTAATGCACTGAATCGCCCTATTTACCTTTGATAATATCTGTCATTATTGATCACAAACAATTATATTTATCATTATACCTTGCATAAACAAATTTTACATTATAATCCCTCCCTAATTAACTGATATGTGGACGAAAACGACCCTTTAGAATTTGATGTATCAAAATCTTTAAAGTTCTTATACTTTACCACAAAGTCTCCAATTTGTGAAAAAGAGAGCAAAAATAAAAAAAATGGGGAGGAATCTATGTTAGTGTCCGATACTCATTTAAAAATTTGATTTGTTAAAATTTGCATCAAATAGCTTCGTTTGACAAAACGCTCCCTAACTATTAAAGAAGATCTCGTTCTTACGACTCAAACCGATGATCGCTTATTAAAATATGAAAGGTACATACCATTACATCATAGCCTTTGGTGATCCTCAATATCTTTTTCATATATAACATTATTGAACTTTAAACTCTCTTTTCACAAATTGTATTTGTTTTTGATAATTTTTTATTGTCTTGGTGACTCTTAATCGTTGACTTACATTAGATATTTTGAACAAAGTCAACTTGTTTATTTTGTTATTTATTTGAACAACCAAAAAGAAAAAAAATATTTGATATTTTACAATCATTGACCCTATCAAAGGGTGGAGTAGGAAGAACATTTCCAAATGCATGGGGAAATGTTAACTAATTAAAGTTAAAACGAAATAATAATACATAAAAGAGAGGAAAAAAATTAATTAAGGTTATTATTTATCCCCCCCTCCCTTTTTAAAAAATAAAATAAAATAAAATCTATTAGGCACATGCCACAATTGCCTTTTCATTACATCCAAACAACAATTGATCAATATAATATAATATAATATAATATAATATAATGTATTATTAACATTATTAGCCCACAAAATAGTATAAATTATAACACCCAAATTAAGGACTAGTTAAGTGTACCAGCCAAATGAATAAGATCATAAGCTATGTTCATTGAATCTTTTAGGGAACAAATCTTATACAAAACTCAGAAAAATCTGATTCTATAACTTAAATGTCTCCTTGAAAATATACAAAACTAAGTAGTATAAAAGTATTGGTCGCAAAATTTGTGGTGGTACGATAAATTCAAATTAGAGATCAGATCTTGAAATTCAGACCTGAAAATAGGATCAATCGTCTTTAATAGCTAGGAAGTGTTTATTAGTCAAATCGCGACTTTCTTGTGTAAGTTCAAAATAGTCTATATCAAACGCTCAATGAAAACCAATATATAGTTATGTACTCTTAATCCATCCATTATCAATATCGTTAATAAGGAAAGTGTTGATCAAACGTTTTGATAAGGTCAAGGGTACTCTTTGAATTGAGTTAGATGAGAACATGATCGTCTTAATTATAAACAACACTTATTTTCTAAAGTGAGACATTTTGAAATAGTCGAAAAGAAAAACCAAAAATTACTAGCAAAGTATTGTTAGTCCATCCCTTTTGGGCAGTTAACAATACCGTTAATCAATCTGACCAAACATGATAGCTCCAAGAATCTAGTTTTCTGTTTGTTTTTATAATTAAATTTTTTACAAAAAAAAATTTACATTATATTGGATTGAGATTTTTGGGGTTTCGAGCAAATTTTCTCTAGTGAAGATTGAATAGTTTTGTTTCATTTTAAGATTGGTTGATTCATCATTCATTGCATGTAAACCTATAAATATTTAACATATTCAAAATCTTGTCCCTGTGTTTAATTTAATGATTAAGCTAATAATATTAATATACATGTTTTGATTAATTTTGTAATTAATGTAGAGATGTTGTGACCTAGGGGACACTCATTATTTGTAATTGTAAAATGTTCAATGAATTTTCTATTCCTCTTTATTGTTTTTCATTTACAACAATCTAATAAAGTTCATGGAAATATATATATTATATTTTTAATCAATATAATCACTATATAATTTGTGTATAAATTAAGGGGACACTCATTATTTGTAATTGTAAAATGTACAATGAATTTTCTATTCCTCTTTATTGTTTTTCATTTACAACAATCTAATAAAGTTCATGGAAATATATATATTATATTTTTAATCAATATAATCACTATATAATTTGTGTATAAATTAATTTATATACAACAATTTATTGTATTTTGGTTTGGGATATTTAACTTGTAGGGGTGGGTACAGAGGCGGACCGACCCACGTGCACCCGTTAATTTCGGAAAAAATCATGTATAAAAATTAGGATATAATTAATAGTGCGCCCAAGAAAAACATAGGAGTGTCGTTGTGCTACTGGTACAAGCTAGATGATCCACCCGTGAGATCTGGATTTGAATCCAGCTAAAATGTGTATTCCACTCTTTTTATTGTAAGTTTATCGTAGCTCATATTTGAGCTTTGATAATTAATATCGGTACATTCAAAGTCTTCAAATTCTGGGTTTGCCTCTGGATGGGTAGGTTCCACATATTAATATGATTTGTATTATTAAAATCAATAAAATCTTAACTAGTCGTTGCTAAAAGAAGCTTTTAATTAGCTTATGATGATTATAATAACAACAGAAATTATGCCTCAATTGCAAATAAGTTGGGACTAAATTAAACTATATGAGCTATATAAGGACATTTAAGATTACTATTATGTAACAAATAGATGTTGACTTAATTAATATTGTATCTTCATTTAATTTTTGTGCTTATCCAACGTAACGTATCGGTGATAATTATAACATTAATTGGGTGTTTTCAATGGAAAGGGACATTTGTTCTAATCCGATTATCAAATTGATCAATTTTTTAATAATATTTTCACAATACACTCACTGCATAGAAAATTATAAAATACTGAATACTCTCTCCGTTTTTATTTACTTGTAAAATACTCCCTCCATTCCTTATTAACTGATCACTTTTCATTTTACACGGTACTTAAGAAATTATAAATAAGATGATTAATTTGACTAATTTATCATTTATCCATATTGATGGATATCGACATAATTTATGATGACACAAGGCATACAAAAGGTATCATTGGAACTTATGCACATTTATTTCAATATCAAAACATGGTGAAAACAGTTCTTTCTTCCAAAAAAATTCAAAGGAAGTTTTTGGATCTTCAAATTTTGATAGATTAATTATAACTTAGTGCTCCATTATTTTGTTTGATCTTCACATTAAATTGATGTTCTCATTTTATAAGTTGTTTTTGATTGTTCACGGGTATACTTGTTCTTAAACAATTATATTATCAGTACTCCAAAATGAGTGAGAGCAAGAGTACACATAAGTAATTAAGTATTTAATGAACTCTTTGGAAAGATAAATTTTGAGAATTTTAATTTTGTTTAAACTTCTAAAGAGAAATTATGGAAACATTAAGCATGATGATGAATATTAATTATAGGGGTAAAATAGAAAAAAAAATTAATTTTTATGTTGATTTAGTAAGTGATCAAGTAATTTGGGACATATATTTTTAGAAAGGTGATCAGTTAATATGAGACAAAGGGAGTATTTTTTAATTTGAGTTTTCTTTTTACTTGTCATTTTTGACAAATCAAGAAATGACAATTTTTTTCTTCATATTATACCCTCAATTTATTAATATTGAGTTAATGTCTTTGAAACATGTAGTGAGTAAATATGTTTAAGACTCTATCAATTAATATGGGATAAAATGATAAATTCAGTATATCAATTATTGTTTTCTTAATAGGTATGTCAAGCTAAAATTTAACAAGTAAAAAAGAGACGGAGAGAGTAGAAACTAAATACAATGGAATTGTTACTCTATTTTTTTTTCTCAAAAGCTATTGTTCTTTAAATATATACATTGGAGGTTCAAAGGATACTATTAAATGTCGTTTAAAGTAAAATACTAAAAGTCAAGCATCATCGATTTGTTTAAACAGATGGTAGAAAATAACTACTGAGGTTTAGAGAGCATAGATGTACGTACACTTTAATTATTTTTATTTTTGTGAAGTGGAGAATGTTTCTGATAAACTTTAAAAATTTGTTTTTCAAAAAAAGTGATTTGAAAGAAATTCAATAGTAAAACTATGAAAAAAAATCGAGTTGATGACACAAAGAATTAAAGATAATCAAAGTAAAGGAAATACTAGTAGTAATAGAATCTTATATATCCATATTTGATAATGTTGGGTAACACCAACATTTTGCCTATGACAAGTTCCACTAGAGGATAGAGTGCCCTAGAGCGGAGATATGATCGAACATAGTGTTTGTTTTGGTGGCTTAGTAAAGAAATAAAATTATGCTCTTACTATCAGCTATAACTTTTGTCATGATGATAATCGTTTGATCTTAATAAGTGATATCAGAGTTGAAGTCATAAGTTTGATTCCCAAAAATAACATGTTACATGAGGTAGATATTGAAAGATAGATTACTGTGTAACACCAACATCCTTACCTATGAAAAGGTCCACGAGGAAGTTGGGAAGATACGTTTTTTTAAGGATAAACTACTTTATTAGACATACATCACTACAATATATATTAATTTTACCTCTACTTTTAAACAATTACATATATTACCACTTTTAATATTTTATACCATATATTATTGAAGATACAATCAATACATGTATCCTTTAAAATTAGGATTAATTAATTATCTTTACATTTAAACTCCAAAATTAGAGTTTTTAATTAAAAACAAATATCTTCCTCTCATAGAGTATGAGTTAGGGTAAAATTTAAACTCTAACTTTTCCTCTTCCTCTTCCTCTTCCCTTGAAGAGTTAAAATTTACTAAAGAAACTCTCCATTAAAATGGATGCTCTACAGTTTGTAAACACACACATCAAATTCTTAGCCATTGATTTTCTCACTCTCAAACCAATTTCCCACAAGTCCACCATTTTTTCTCGCAAGGGGAGACACCTCTCATGCACAAAGACAATGGGTATCGTTGTAAGTAGATTTTTCAAGCCCAATAGATTTATCAAATTCGACATTGACGATAGTATCAGTTGCATACCTTGTATACTATAGATCAACCAAGAAACTTCGCGCCACTTCTCCCGTCGGATCTAGGCATAGTGAGCAACACCGAGAAAGTGAGATGCCCTGACCAGTCACGAACGTAATCGGAAAGTTTCAATAAGCGGAAATTTATGCATGTATTTGACACATTATTGAGGTACCTAATACATTATTGAGATTCGATTATGTGTATCTAGTTTTTATCAGTGTATCTTATTAAGTGTGTATGTATATAATGAATAAATTGGAGATTTACGTATTATTAAAAATTTACGCATGTATTTGATATAGTTTGTTATGTCATGTATCCGAGTCTTGTCATATGTATATGGTCTTCTAGCATGTATCTTAATATTATCATATGTATTTGTTGTGTTATTACAATGTTATTATCATATGTATTTATTGTGTTATTACAATGTTATTATCATATGTATTTATTGTGTTATTACAATGTATCTAACTATTTTCATATTTATCTTAGATACATGTTTTTTTGGATATAACGTATGAAATTGATACTTGATACATCAAATTATACGTATAAAATATAAATGAAATAATATTAGATCATATAAATAGATACACAAAATTAATATTAGATCATATAAATAGATACACAAAATTAATATTAGATCATATAAATAGATACATGAAATTAATACTAGATACTTCTATGATACATATGAATGTACTTATATGATAATCATTATCTAAGTGTTTAGTTGGTTGGATACATTATATATTGATAATGAATACATCAAATTAATGAATTTATTATTTTAATAGTAATAAAATGAAACTAATCAAATTACATGACCAATATATACATGTTTTTGTCTTTTATTAATAATATAATAAAATGAAATCAATTAAATATAGATATAATCCTTGATTTTGCCTTATATTAAGGGATTTAATTAATTTAATTTTTCAAAATTAATTGTCCATGTATTTTGAAAATCCTCAATAATTCCTCTAATTAAGGAAATCTATAACAACCAATTAATTTAAATAAATAAAATATGTATCTTAATTTTAAAATTCGGCAGATACATGTATCTCGCGGATTCAGACTCATGTATATGAAATATGGTAGAAGAAGTAATATTTGAAACTATTGAGAATCTTAGTAATTAGGACCTAAACTCATGAGATTTATGCAGTTTGTCCTTTTTTTAAGGTGGAAGATGAAGTGGGCCGTTGGGGTTAGATAGTGAGAGTTAGCCCAATAGCAAAATAAGCAACAATGAACCCAATTGTGACAACTTAGCCCAGATAGCTCTGCAAATTATGCCCAAGAGTGAACTTTGATGATAAGCCCACTCATTTATGCGCAAGATTGAACTATTTGTATACATCCATAGTTTTTTCCTAAGGTAAAATTACATTAAACTTGCGTTTGAACATTTGATATGAAGTTATGATGGTAAAACAATGTTTGGGTATGTGATTTGGAATTTCCAATCAGGACTCTTTTTTGAAAAAAATGTAAAACTTGAGTATTTTATAAGAAAAAGACCATTTTAAATTTTTGGAAGAAAGACTTGTACTCGCCGTAAAGAGATTGTTCGTACTCATGTAAAAGAATTATATCAAAGAATAACTAGTTGTTACTATTGTTGACTAGTTAATCTTTATAAATCATTATCTGGAAGTTTAATTTGTAGTCCCTACATTTATTTATAAAATGAACATGGAGATATACGATTATCCAATGCATTGTCTTAGGATAGTACTTCAATATCTTTTATTATGAATTGTATATGATTTGTTCATTTGGTAAGATTGTAAAGTATTGGAGAAATTTTGATAGTTTTCGCAACTTGTAAGATTTTTCATGTTTATGAAAAAATACAACTTAAAAAAATCATATTGCATATCTAAACAAAACTTCAACTTCATATCATTATTTCAAATCATAATTTTATATCACATATCCAAATAGACCCTAAGATATGTTTCACACTAAAATAATAATAATTCTCATACACACACTGACAATCAACAATCAACAACTACAAAAACAATAAATCCAATGTATTAATTCCTATAAATGACATTTGGGAGGTGGTACACTGTTAGAGACTATTGCCATAAACCCCAACTCAAGTAAAACATATAAAACAATAAATATATAAAGTTAAAATTAATGACTAAAAAATAATAACAACTATAAATAATAAATAATATGATTAACGAAGCAAAGGAAAATAATAATACGATTACACACACAATATATACATATTGCCTGAGTTTGGATAATGGATAGTCTATGGTCAAGCAACTAATCCTTCCATTAATCACGTTTGAGATATTTGGTTGGCGTTAGATAATAGTTTGGTTGAAATTGTTAAAAAGATATTTAGGAGTTCGAATTTAATTTGGATATGAATTTCTTTTTTTTAAAAAAGTAAACGTTTTGTAAGTGAAAATCATTATTTCATTTGAAATACATACTTTTCAATTTAAATTTTCTATTTAAAGTATAGTTGAAATAATTAACCAAATAATAAAACAAACCTTAATTACAAAATCAATTAATTAGTTTTTTAACTTCAAATCATACCTTCCAATTCCTTTGATAAACTGATTTCGAGATAAGATAATTCTTTTTCCAAGTTTAGAAAAAAAAAGAAAAGTCACTTTAATTTTAGATAAAACAATTACGTTTTTTTAACAATTTCTCAAAAATTGCTAAAATTTTAGTACTTTGAAAAGGCAATTTTAATTGAGAGATTGTAAAATAAGTTTCTCTTCCGCTTTTTTTCTTTCACTATCATTTTCGATGGATAGGTCCCTTCACTTAAAAACGAACCTAGAATACTTAAAATTTGATATTTAACTACAATTTTAAAGAGATTAATTATGTAGTTTCAATATCCCTCGAAAACTTCTTCAGTAAAATGATTTTTTTTTTTTTGACGTATTTCATAAGTCAAAAGATAAGAAATCTCATATAAATATTTTGCATCTATGATATTTGTTATATGTATAATATAAAATATTATCTAGGTCCACCAAATTGTCCGAAAGTGAGCAAAGAAAGTCATTCATTCAAATTTATTGAGTTACTATTTGTATTAATTAGGATATCAGAAGAAAGAAAGGGACGTTTTGTTGGTTTCTATCTGATGTCCAGTATTCATATTGAAGCTCGACTAATTTAAATTCACGTCACATAGAGTCTATTCAGGCAAAACACTCCCTATCAAAATATTATCCACACTTGAAATTCGAAATTGAAATCTCTAATTAAAGAAAAAACTGCCTCATTCGTTACACATAGTAGAGAAAGGGACATTGTTTTACTGTTGGCCTTGTTATTGATCATTTCCTAATTCCTAATTGATAAATAGACAGACCAAATATTTCATCCTCCTTTTTTTTTTGGTGCCCATTTTTTCTACTTGTTTTTTTTCAATCTTGATTTCCTTAAATATTATATACAAAAGAAGACGTGTCTTGTTTTAAGATGCCAATTTCTTCAAAGAGAAAAAGACATTCAAATTATAATTATGAATTTAATAGTCATTATTCAATAACAAGAATAATAAGCATATGAAATGTTCCAAAAATATAATTAATTGATTTAACTCTTTGAGATTTCAGGTTTGAATATCACTTACAATGTGGAGTAATAAGAAGGGTTGCATGAAACGAAATAAATTATTTGATCTGAACTAACTTAAGATATTTTCTGATTTGAGGATAAGTTATAATTTCATACAAATAAATATAATTTATAAATAAATTAATTTATTAAATATATTTTCTCGATGTATAATATAAAGGGAAAATTGTATATAATAGCAAACTATTAATTCAAATTAAATGTTAGAAATATAGTTTGATTTAATTGTACCTCATAGCAAACTGTTGCTATTTCACCTCTCCTGGTGAATCTCGCTCGTCACTCTCGTTCTCTCCCTCGCCTCTCTCATTTTTTATACAAACGCAAGTGTATAAAGTGTGTCTGTGTTTGTATAAAGCAAGAGAAAATTGTATATATACATATATTTTCGTTCCCCTCTCTCCCCTCTCCCAAATCTCACTCGCCACTCTCCCATATCTCGCTCTCTCACTCGCCTCTCTCACTTTATACAAAAAACGCAAATTGTATAAAATGTGTTTGTGTTTGTATAAAGCGAGAGAAAATTGTATATATACATATATTTTCGTTCCCCTCTCTCCCCTCTCCCAGATCTCGCTCGCCACTCTCCTAGATATCGCTCTCTCACTCGCCTCTCTCACTTTATACAAAAACGCAAATGTATAAAATGCGTGAAAATTGTATATATACATATATTTTCATTCTCCTCTCTCCCCTCTCCCAGATCTCGCTCTCCGCTCTCCCAGATCTCGCTCGCTCACTTTATACAATTGATCTTTTTGTATATGTATACCAAATCAGATTATATAATTGCTTTCTCTTGTATATGTATAGCGAAATATACATATTTATGTTTGCTATGGAGCGCAATTATGCAAACTTTGCTATAACATACAAATATGAATTTTGTGTTTGCTATATGTGAAAGTTGCTCTAATATAAATATAGTTAATTCGAACATAATAAATATTTTCAAAATAGGCTAACCACTTGCCTTAATAAGATTACCAACTCTCATCGATGAAACCATAAATTGGGTAGACTTTCTAGATAGAATATCCTAGAGGAAACTTAATCAACTCAACTACCTTCCTAATTTTCTTTGATTATCCATTAAGTAATTACTAAGTACAAGTACTACTATGGTCTTTAATATTATTTTTGAAGACTCCCTTAACTCGGATTTACGTAAAAAAGATTTTGCTTTAAGAATAAAATGTTCTTTATCAATAATAATTTTATATTTAAGACTTGAATCTATAATTCATGATTAAAACGGTAGAAATATTTTATAATAGCTATTTAAGGTGTACAAAATTAAATCGAAAACCGAGTCAAAATAAAATAAAATCCAACTAATGGTTTGGTTTGATATTGGAAAGAAAATTTGATTATACTAGGTTAGTTTGGTTTTAATTAAAAAAAATTAAATTGAGACTAAACCAATCCGACATTATATATATAATTCTTAAAATTTATTTTATACATAAAAGTACTTACTTTGATATAATTTCTAAATATTTCTTATACTTTTTCATATATATTTTTTTCTTTTAACATATTATTCATGCTTTGAGACTTTGAATTTTAAATGGTTCAATAAAAGTTATAGTCCATAGATATTAGTAAGTGCCTCTATTAGTAAAACTAATAAAGCTCAAACCAAATCAATACTAATGTTAACAAAATAATTAATTAAGTCAACATTAAGAAAGACAATACTGTTGAATATTTGTTCTTTAGCTTTACATTGGTTTAGACTTTCAAATTATTTTAGCATGATGATGATAATTTTTTATGACTTATTAATTTACAATATCTATTTTATGCGATTTCATTATTATTTTTTTGTTGAATATTTTAGTGTCATCACCCATCTCATATTTTGTGTTGTTTTCTTAAGAAACACGTTAGATAATTATATTTTAGTAGGACTAACAAAATATTTGGAGCACAAATTAATTATAAGTTTGTATAAATACTTTGTCGGAAAAATTCAAAAAACCAAAATTGAAAAACCCAAGTACTATTAATTTGGTTTATAAATTTAAAAATTTTACACAAATAATTTAATTTGATATTTAAAAAATCTCGACCAATCTGATCATATTAATTTATTTATTCAAATAAAGAAACTTTCAATTTCAAGAATAGTGACAAATAATATTAATTAATTCCTCCGTCCTAGAAGATTGACGGGGTTCAAAACATCAGAATTAATCAGTCTCTTTGAAATACAAATTATTAATTTTAATTAGTCTCCATATACACAGAAGTTGTTGTAAATTATAATTACTTAGTTAATTATATTTGAAAAAGAACTGTTTAACTATCTAAAAATTAGTACCATGATTTATTGATATTGATATGACGAATGGACTAATATTTTCATTTTTAATTAAAAAAATTCAATTCAAATTTAAAAACAGAATTAATTTTGTTTGTTGAGCAGATGTAGGAGTTCAAACACAAATTTATTCGAATTTACTAGTTTTTTCTCAAATAATAAATATATAAGATAATGGTTACAAATACACTAAAAATATCATATTTTGTGAATTTTTTTTTACATGAATTATCAAATATTTGTGTTTTCTAATTGAAATAAAGCTTCAATGTATATAGAAGACCTCACAATTTAAAAAGTAACTATAGAAACAAGGGAACCTACTATATCTTTTTTATTTATTAGAATTTTAATATAATTATTTATTAAAATATACTCGACTAGTATCTAAAAGTGCATGATATACACTCTCTTTTGGTTTAAAAATAGTGTTAAATGACACTATGTGAATAATTAAAAAAATTAATTAGTAAATTAATTTTTTTACTCCCTTTAACCCAATCTCCAATATAAATAAATTGTTAAGACTTTTATAATAATGAATAATTTTTTTCTTCAAAATTATCCTTCGTTTTAATGACTTTAAAATCCCAAAAATAATGACTATTTAAGAAAAGTTTGGAAACAAACATCTAAAATATTTTTTTACCTAATTTCTTATTTAAACTATCTTGTGTTTGCGTTTCTTACCCGAACCAAATATAATGACAAAATACATTTCAAATGCTATCAAGTCTTTAGGCCCAAATTTAAAAATTTCTATTTTTTGTGATGTTTCTCATGTGGAGAAAATGACATAAATAGTCCCTCAACTATTAGAGTAGGTCTAAAATGGTCCCTGAACTATACACTTAACGAATTTAGTCCTTCAACTATTCAAAAACTTGTCAGTTTTGGTCCCTTAACTATACACTTATTGATTTTAGTCCCTTAACTATAAACTTACCGATTTTAGTCTTTTAAGTATTCAAAAACTTATCAAGTTTGGTCTTTGTCCATTTTTTTCAATACAAATAGTTTAAGTTTATATTAACAGAATCTATGCTTCGAGAAATTAAATCCCTTAGCAACTTTTTCTGTTGGTTCTCAGTCCGTTACTTTTTCTTCAAATTAACTTTACGCGAAGAACCTTAACCTCAACAATTTAAAATAAAATTCACGAGGAAAGAAAATATAAGTCATAATTTTATTCAACAGAGGATAAAATGAAGCATATTATTGTTACTAATGACTTGAATGTGTTAAACTTTATTATAAAAAGAAAAATTATCCGTTAAATCCAAAGTTTGTCCTCCAACGATTTCATTGAACGGAATTTGTTTAATTTTTCAGGTAATTTATAAAATGGTAGATTTGCAATTTTTTAAACTTTTTTTTAAAATAGATCAATTTTATTATTCTATTTATTTTATTTTACGTAAAGAAATTTCAGTGAATTAAATAAAATTCGCATTGATTAGCATGATGCATGATAAGTTTCTCGAACAAAAACTATCAAAGTTTAGATGGTGCGTATTAAAAACCAAAACTATTTGAATTAAAAAAAATGGACAAAGACCAAACTTGATAAGTTTGTGAATATTTAAATGACTAACTTATGGTAAGTTTATAGTTAAGGGACAAAAATCGATAAGTGTATAGTTAAATGACCAAAACTGATAAATTTTTGAATAGTTAAAGGACTAAATCTATTAAGTGGCCATTTTAGACCTACTCTCCAATGAGAGTATTTATGTCATTTACTCTTCTCATGTGCAACAAGAAACTTTATAATAATATTCATTGATAATTCAATTAATGCCACGTCTTTGAATTTTGTTTAAGTTGATTATTTCTACACGTTCCTTAGGTGTTCAAAATCTCTCAACATCAATAACTAGGCGCCAGCCCTTTTTTTCCTTTCACATTGTTTTCTTTCTTTATTAGATGATAATTTTCATGGGTGGCATGTACACTATTGAGGGAATCATGGATTTGGGTTTGGATGTTCTTTATTTATTGATATAAAAATGGGGTTTGTTGAATTTTTTGAATGATTAAAGAAAATGGGGCTTCTTGGAAGTTTATTAGGAATTCTTGGTTTTGGAGTTGGAATTTCGATTGGTTTGATTGTGGGGTATTTTTTGTTCATATACTTTGAGCCCAGAGATGTTAAGGTAAAATGCACTGCTTTTTAATGTTAAAGATTGAGTTTTTATTTTGTGTGACTGTTTTGGTTTGATTATTATTGGATAGTAATTATTTGATATTTGATTTTGATATGCTTTACTTGAGCTGAGCACTGCGTATGTTGTTGTTGTATATTGGATATGTCATATGTTGTTGTCTTGAATGGTGTTTTACTAGAGATTATTAAGGTAAAATGCACTGCTTTCAATTGGAAAAGATTGAGTTTTTATTTTCACTGTTTTGGTTTGATCATAATAGGATAGTAGCTATTTGATGAAATTTCAGCTGGAATGACTGACTTTGTAGTTTTTTTGGTTATGTTTTGTTGCTACTGTTCTTTTCTCCTTTATTTTTAGCATGACTTCTGCACTAATGTATTTCTTTCCAATACTTGGTGTTGATATGCTTTTACTGAGCCGACAAGCTATTGGAAACAATGTCTCTACCTTATGTGATTTTTGTTGTTGTTGTATATTGGTTCTGTTTTCTGCATATGCTGTTGTCTTGAATGGTGTTTCACTAGAAATTGTTAGTTTTGTTCAGTTATATTAGATGAGTGTTTGATGACGCGATGCTGAAGTAGCTGATTTTACTAATGTTGGTGCAAAATCATTGGCAAATTCAGGGTCTATAGTCGGTGGATTTGGAATGAGTGTGATATTATTATATGTTCGTCTTTTAGTTTTTTCTTCATATGTACATGTAGTTAGAGGCTGAAGTAATGGGTTCAATTGAACCAGAAGTGAAGCTAGGTCCCCTTTATAATTCGTATACTGTGAAATAGGAAAAAAAGGAATTTTTTTTTGATAATGTATAAACTGTTGAACCCCTTGACATAAGTGAAAATTTTAGTGAAGAAGAGGCTAAAAGTTGCTACTTTTGAGTCCCCTTGTATAAATTTCTGGCTCCGCCACCGAGTTGAACCTACATAACCCGCCCTGAATCAGCTTATTTCCAGTATTCTTATGTAAAGATGAAGATAGACATGTTGATATGCAATATATAGAATTGAAAGAGGATACATTCTGAGCAAATTTCTGCTTCTTTATAAGGTTTAACAAATGCAAACCAACTTATTCGAAAGTGAACTGAACTTCTCAAATGCAAATCTGCAGGAATATCCAGAAAGTTCACCATTTGATGAAATTGAGCCAAACTCGTTAGTTGATCTTCTACCTGAACTTCCCTTATGGGTGATGAATCCAGACTACGAGCGGGTAAGTGTTTGCCCCTTTTTGAATTTAAATTCTTTCATCCTAATATCCCAAGTCAATCTTATCTAGGCAATACTTCTATTGGTGTGTAGGTTAACTGGTTCAATGAGTTTATAGCTAATATGTGGCCTTATCTTGACAAGGTAATTGCAAATTCTTCACTTTGTATTTCCGACATATCATTTCATGGAAATGGTCTGAAGAATATCAGCATGCCTAAATAGTGTAGACTGATTTTATTTCCTTTACAGGCAATTTGTGGAATTATTAAAAGCACATCCGAACCTATTTTTGCAGAGTATATTGGAAAATATCAGATAAAATCTATCGAGTTTGAGCAACTTACTCTTGGAACAATTCCTCCTAGATTGCATGGTGAACACCATTTTTCATCTAGTACATGAAATGTTGTGACAAGCCACCATCTATAAATTGGAAGTTGCTCATGTTTCATTTGAGCTCGATCAATATTGCAGGTATTAAAGTATATGATTCCAATGAAAAGGAGCTAGTATTTGAGTTCGCGGTCAGATGGGCTGGAAATCCAAATATAGTTGTGGCATTGAAGTTATTATCTCTAAAAATCTCGGCACAGGTAAGACTAGTTTCCCTTATGTTCTTCTTTCGAAGGATAGATTGACATGATCATCAAACAAAAGTGCTTTGCAATTTGCTTTTTTGTAACTTATCTGATTTATGTTATTTCTTTTGATCACTTTAGTTGAGTTCAGCTACAAGGCTATAAGATTAATCAATTTATTGTTTTTAGTGTATCTTAAAGATTAATCAATTTGCTTCAATAAGATGCTATTGTAAGAATAACAAAATAAACATAAAGAATGATTTTTTACTCAACTTTTGGGTAAAGTTAATAGTGTAACTCTTGATGGATTATTTTTTTACCAAGCTTCGCTATATTTATCTTCAGTTGGTAGATTTCCAAGTGGCTGCTACAGCAAGGGTGACACTGAAACCTTTTGTCCCAACCTTCCCATGCTTTTCAAACATAGTAGTATCATTGACAAAGAAGGTACGTAAGCTTGCAAAATATCTGTGGTTTTCAAAGATTCTAATCGTGCTGATTAGTTTAAAATTACAACGAATAATATGGTAATAACTCTTTATAACTTCTCTAACTAAAAATAACAATCATATATGTAGCCAGAGGTAGACTTTGGGCTAAAAGTAATTGGAGGAGATCTCATGGCAATCCCTGGTTTACACCATTTTGTTCAGGTATGCTTCCTCTTTTACCTAGTGTGTTTCTTAAGTACTAAACTCCATAGGCTAAGCTTGCATTGGATGAAATCAAAAGTTCCTTCACTCCTTTTTTTGTTGCAAAGGGACTGGTATCAAGTTTAATCATTTCTGAGAACTTCACCAATTTGATCTGCGATTCCAAGGATAGAATCACAAGATTATTTCTTTGACTCGTGATCATTAGTATGCATCAAGGGAATTTACAGAAAAAATCTTTCAACTTGGCACTGATACAAAAAAATCTGCAATTTGAGTTAATTATGTTATTTCGACAGTACAATTCTTAAAGTAAATAAACAAGCTGGAAGATGTTTGGTTTCTAAGAGATGTAAAATGCATTTGAGTCTGTAATGCAATAAGAAGTCAGGAAATAGTTAATACCGGACATCATAGAAATGGCTTGGGTGAATTCGTGGATTGCAGATTAATAGTTGTAGAAAATGTGTACCCTGAAATCTTATGCATTGGTTTTGATATGACTGAACTATAGTAGATAAAGTTACTGAATTAGGAAAGCTTATAAAAGGGAGTAACATAACATGATTTATCTGCTTAAGAGTTAAGGTGTATTGCTCTCGAATGAGTCTGTTACATCAATTTTTCCTTCGTAAACAAATAAATATTATGATACCATTGTATCTAAAGTTGGCCATTGTTGTTTACCTACACTCGAAAGTACATAGACTGAATAAAGTTTGCAGCTCTCCCTTGCATTCTATGTGTTTCTAGATTCAAACTGACTGTATTACAGACAGGAATCTTTTACATTATCCTTCTCAGATAATTTTATTTGATAAATTCATTGGGTGGCAGGAAACTATAAGCAAGCAAGTCGCCAGACTTTACCTCTGGCCACAAACACTTGACATACCAATTCTTGACAGTTCAATGTAAGTTGTTAACAAACAATAATTTACTTGAAATATTGTCAATGGACTAATTCCTGACATCCATTTG
Source organism: Solanum verrucosum (assembly GCF_900185275.1). NCBI lineage: Eukaryota > Viridiplantae > Streptophyta > Magnoliopsida > Solanales > Solanaceae > Solanum > Solanum verrucosum. The sequence goes on along the minus strand of NW_026019923.1, from coordinate 391,453 downwards.
CACTTCTGTTGTCGTGATACTTGTGAATTGTTGTTGTAGTAGCCTAATGCAATTTCTTAGACTTTGGTTTTCTCAAAATATAGTCATCTTCCTTATTCTATTCCTCTAAAATTTCCTTTTTTCTTTGTCCAAGTCTTTCGAATTCATGTATTTTACCATTCCATGCGTACTGCAAAAGTTTCAAATTTCTATTGTTAAAATATGTAACATTCTACAAAGGGCATCCAAAGGGATTTAAAAGGTTCTAGTCTACTCTAATTATTAAAATCAATTCTTGGTACTCTACTTAAAGCCAAATTTTATATTGTCTCTACCTATTCTAAAGCTCTAGGCTTCCTCTATGCACTCACCCAATCTAGCTCTAGGCTTCTCTCTTGTGCTCATTGAGTCACTAGCACTGTTCTAGACACACTCTTTAGGCTGTTGAATGAACTCTTTGTTCCCCTCCACTCTTCTGTATGTTGAGTCATATAGGTTATGCCTTAAGGTTTGGTTAGATGAAAGTCTTAGAAATATGATGTCTCCTATATCGGTACCTAAACGCATCCAAAGTGGTTTAGCCTTACAGTATCGGGTTTGATGCTCAAATTCTTATCTATTTACTAACATTAGCTTTTGTATTTTTTTTATAGAGGAGCTGTGAAAAAGCCTGTTGGAATACTACACGTGAAGGTTCTGAGAGCACAGAAACTTTTGAACATGGACTTTTTGAGTAAATCAGATCCATATGTTAAACTCAGCTTAGGTGGGGACATGCTTCCAGCAAAGAAGACTACTGTAAAGATGAACAGTCTAGATCCCGTGTGGGATGAGGATTTCAAATTGACCGTTAAGGATCCCGAGGCTCAAGTTCTGCAGCTGCATCTATATGACTGGGAAAAGGTCAGAATCTTGATTTGATATATCATGGTATTGTGGCTCCACATTGGTGTTTCAAACTTTTTACTTTAGAATCAAAGACCATCATAGTACTCCAAAGCTATTTATACGTGCACTTCTTTGCAGTTTTCTGATGGCTACAATCCTGGTTCTGATTTTCTGTTAAAAAGGAATTGTATTATGTACACCATCCATCTCAAATTTCAAAGACCCTCTTTTACTTTCTTGGAGTTTAAGAGTAAAATGGTTGAATATCAACTTGGTAGAGAAGCGTAAGATTTTGTAAACTAGAGAAGTTATCTGAATAGATATAATATCAAAGTTGTGTACTATGAACTATGGATAACTTCAGTTTGAATCCTTGGAGGTGGTAAAATGCAAAGGGTTATGTTTATTGCCAGCTTGATGTTCAAAATTACTCGTCGGTTGTCCACGAGACACAGTGGCGATGAGTTAGAGCGTTTAGTTGACAGTTGAGGTGTCTAAATGTGCACTCTCAAAATGGAGTGCTTACTGTTTGAGTGTTTGTTTATGTGTTATGACTTTCTAAAAAAATATATTGCAACAATCTCCTTAAAAACACGAATTGTCCACTGAAATTGCTTTGTTTCACAGATTGGGGCACATGACAAGTTGGGTATGCAAGTAGTGCCACTGAAATTGCTCAAGCCATATGAGAAGAAAGAACTAACTCTTGATTTGGTCCACAGCTTAAACCCAAACGACCCTCAGAACAAGAAGCCGCGAGGCCAACTTATGTTGGAAATGTCCTTCATCCCTTTCCAAGAAGATAGTATAAAGTTTAGTGGACCTCTTAGTTTTCACGAAAGAAAGGAGAGTATTTCAAGCCTTTCAGATGACATTTCCTTGCGTGGAGCAGGTTTGCTTTTGGTTACTGTTATTGCTGCTGAAGATGTAGAAGGGAAGAACCATACCAATCCTTATGCAATTGTAGTGCTTCGAGGAGAAAAAAAGAAAACTAAGGTGATTCTTACACTCTCATATATACAGTTAACTGTATACTCGTTTTCATAGTTTAAACTTGATAGTTCAACCTTTAAGATTCAAAATTTAATATTTATGTGTGTGTTTACGTTCGTTAAAAAAAAACTAGATTCACTTGAACCCATGCTCCGTTCACCTTTGGTTAACCATCTTATTGCTTCTGTTGCCTTAACCTTTATTTACCGACTACCTGTAGGCAAGGAACAAAACGTGGAATCCAAAATGGGAAGAAGAATTCCAGTTTATGTTGGAAGAAGCTCCATTGAAGGAGCTAATCCATATTGAAGTCAAGAGCAAGAAGAGAAGATTTGGTTTTCGGTCTAAGGTAAACGAACCATCGTCAACAAATGTCCTCAGCTTCCATTACTGCAATTGTTGTATACAAAAACTGATATTTGTTGCATTCTGATTTCCTTTTTCGTCTGTAGGAGTTACTTGGCTATGTCGATATCCAACTGAAGGATGTTATCTTCAATGGACGTATCAACGAGAAGTACCATCTCATCAATTCTAAAGATGGGATTTTACATGTTGACATCAGATGGAAGGTGATCTAACAACTGCAGCTTCCTCTGTATTTCGGAATTATCCATTTTGATATTAATCACATTGAGGCTTAAATGAAGAAGCGAGGATTCATACAGCCCACCTAGCTTGTTTGGGACTGAGGCGTAGTTTGGACAGTCTGATCAGAAGTTCTCCTAGTAGTTGTTGTGTTTCTCAAAATCATAGCACAATGCCCAGATTTTTGTATGTTTGTTTATAAACCATGAAAAGATATGCATACAAACATAAGCATGTTTATTACTAGTACTGTTATATACCTTTTATCTTCTCTTGTCATGTATATACTTGTTTGGGTATATCAATATCAATTCAATAATGAATAAACTACATCCCAAGTTTACTTAGTTGAGATCGATTATATGAATTCACTGTATCAAATATGGTATATTAAGATTTATTTAATCAAGATACTAAGCGTACGTTTGACCAAGCTTCTATAAACTAAATTCTAAAATGTGATTTTTTGTTAGTATTTGATAAACTAAAATCTTGACAAATATTGACCTTTAATGAAATCCATATTGATTCATTTATGACTCTATCTCTATGCAAATGGCAACTAAAGTTTAAAAACTAATGGACAATTTGAATTATGAATTTGTATGAAAGTTGTGTATCTATGTGGAGTGGCACCAACCATAGGTATTATTTGAATCAAGAAAAAAAAAAGATGTGGTCCAAAATATTGTGTGTTTGGCTTCTTCAAGGCCAATTGATATAGCAAATGAGACAGTTTGCAGCTGTGCCCTTGCAAGTGGCAACTGCCTTTGCCATCTCTTTCATTATTGTGAAACACTAGAAGTTGCATAATTTACAACTGGAACTGTTTTATTCCATTAAGTTGGTACACTGAAAAAAAAGGAAGAGAAAAATCTACAACCTAGCTACAAGTTTAATCACTGTATTAAAGTTTGTTGGAGAAGTTAGAGGGTACTTTTGAAAAAATAACACAAACAATCTTTCAACAACATATACAGTATACGTAGTCACACAAAATAGGGTCTGAAGAGGGTAGAGTGTTAGCCGATCTTACCCTATCTCATAGGTAGATAAACTATTTCTGATAAACCCTCCGTTCAAAGAAAAATAATCCAAAGCAATCTAGAAAAAAGAGTAACGGAAGTGAAAACATAACAAAGCAAAATATTGCGATAATTGAAGTGCAAGAAACAACAAATAATAACAAAAATTGAAGAATTAGAAACTATAGGAGCAATACAATGGCTACTAGAATAAATGGATAACAAGACAAAACACTACTACCTACTACCCTACTCCATGTCCTCCAGAACCTACTACCTAAGGTCATGTACTCGATAAGTTGATACTATGCCAAATCCTGTCTAATTATTTCTCTCTAATACTTCTTCGGCCTACCATACCTCTCGTGAAATCATCCATAACCATCATCTCACACCTTTACATTGAGGCATGTGTGCATCACCTCTTCACAAGTTCAAACCATTACTACTTTATGTTGTGCAATGACTTCAGAAAGAAATTAACATTTAATACACATATCATCTGCTAGTTCACATACTGTTGGCCTCCCCCGTAAAGTTGGTCAATGTTGTGCACATACTGTTTGAAAACACATACATCATACCCGGTTAACCACACATATATTTAACTTCTGTTTTGAAAATACATACATACACATATAATTAACCACACATGCATCCAACTTTTGCTCTGAAAATAAATACATACAAATACAATTAGCCACACATACATACACAAGTTACAATATTCAAAATTGTATTCACATGATTTCAGTAAGAATTAGATTTTATATTCGCACGAATACAATATATTTTTCTATGCTTTAAAAGAAAAATACAAAAACTAAGGAGTCGTTTGGTAGAGTGTATTAAAAAATAATAATACATGCATTAACCTTGTGTATTACTAGTACGTTGTTTGATACTCTTTTCCAATCTATGTATATATTAAGGTGTGTATTGCTAATACCATGAATTTCTAGGTATTAGCAATGCAATGATTTTAATGCATGCATTAACTCAATTAAAGACCCAATTGCCCCATTATATCTTTTCCACCATAATAGTGAAAGGTATCTTTGTAAATAATTTTATTAATGCAAGCATAACTAATACATACATTGCTAATGCAAGCATAACTAATACACTCTATTTAATATTATTTTTATACACTCTACCAAACGACCTATCGTGAAATTTTTCCAAGACAATACACCCAACGTAATGCCTCAAACAAACATGGCCCATGGGCCTTATCCTCTAAAAACAAACCCAAACCCAAAAATCTCCATCATTATGGACCCAAAATATCTCTTCAAACACCACATCTCCTCTTCCCAATAAAATATCCAACATTTCACATTATAAATCCCCATATCTACATACAACACACTCTGTCTTCACAATTCTTTTGCTTCAATAAAAACCTTATCTTCAAAATTTTCTTCAACCCCTTCTCCAATGGCTTCTTCTTCTTCTTCCCTCCATTTCCTTTCACTTACACCACAAACACTCCCAAAACCCACTTCCCAAACAACTTCAATTTCCTTCTTTTCACTTCCTCCTTCCTCTTTAAACCTTTCTTTATCATCTTCTTCAACCACAAGAAACTTCGAATCTTCTCGTTTTGTTCGTAAAGTAACCCTTTCTGATTTTGACCAAATTGAGGAACTTGAGGCTGGTGATGATGATGAGGAGGAGGGGGGTTTGAGTGATGAAGGTGCTTCATATGAAGAACGTAATGCCAATCCTGACCTTAAAATCTTTGTTGGTAATTTGCCTTTCAGTGTTGACAGTGCGGCTCTTGCTGAGCTTTTTGAGCGTGCTGGAGATGTTGAAATGGTTGAGGTAATTAAAAGATTCAATCTTTTTTTGTGGGGTTTAGTTGTTTTGGTAATTTGAGGTTTTGTTTGCTATGGTTGAGGTAATAAAAAAATTGAATCTTTTCAAAACTAAAAGTAGTAGAATTGGTCGTCCCACTGGGCTTGCATTGTTTGCGAGCTATTGGATAGGAGTGGAGTTTACCTTGTGTGCATCCAAAGGTAGCTGCACTGGATTCCCTTGTCATAAAAAAAAGTAGTGAAATTGAAGTGTTTGTTATACTTTGCTGCTTGTAATACATTGTTATGGGAGAAAGATTTAATCTTATTTGTGGTGTTTATGTGTTTATATAGTTTTGAGGGATTGTTTGGCTATGTTTAAGTGAGAACCCTTGTGAAGTTTGAATCTTTAAGGTCTGTGCAAATCATAAATGTAGTAAAATTGAAGTGGCTATCTCTGAGTAGATAAGATGTTCACACAATTCAACAGGTTAATAGAACAGTAAATGATTAATTGTTTTTAAGTAGGCTTCTTGTTTAGATGATTTGAAGTTTTGTTTGGCTATGTTTAAATAACTAACCTTGTGAATTTTGATTATTTATGATTTGTGCTAACCTGAAAGTAGTAAAGTGGCTATTTCTGACAGTTTAGTCTGTTAGATAAGATGTTCCCACAATTCAACATATTATCAGAGCAATCCCATACATGAGGGGATATATAACATATCTAAGAGTAACAAGTAAATGTGTCTTATCGTAACAAGTTAAACTTTCAGATGAGGCTTTTTATACTATTCAACAAGGTTTTTACTGGATAAGTTTATTTATGCTTTACGAATCCTTTGGGGTTGCTCAAATGGTTTGACTTGGGACTTCCCTAATGGAGGTCTCAAGTTCGAAACCCCTTGCCTGCGTCAGTTGGGTTGGCCTTCTGGGGTGAGCTCATTGCACAGGGTTTGCCTAGTGCGGTTTACCCCTCGTGTGTGGTTTGCAAGTTATGGCAAAGGAGTAGTTCCATTGTCATATAGAAGAAATTTTTATTTATGCCTTAAGGTGTTATAGAAGGAAATTGTTACAGCTTCTTGATTTTTTGGTGTACAGTTAGGATATTAAGGATTTGATGGTAGGCTAATGGACTTGTTAAATTGAAATTCCGCTTGGCAATGTTTGAATAGACAACCATGTTGGGCATTTAAGGTTTTGTTATTGATATAATCTTATTGTGTGACTTTAGCATAAATGGTCGTTGTTTTCAATCTTGATTGGGAGAGTGAGGATGTGAAGAATTGGATAAGAGGTTTAATCGGACTTACTGGAGCTGCTAACTTTTGCAGGTTATCTATGACAAGCTTACAGGAAGAAGCAGAGGTTTTGGCTTTGTGACAATGTCCTCCAAAGAGGCAGTTGAAGCCGCCTGTCAACAATTTAATGGCTATGTAAAGTCTTTTGCTTTGTTGTCTTTTCTTGGTTATTATGCTCTAACGTGTGTGTCCAAATATTCCCTTAAGTCCTGAATTTCCGTGTTCTTGGATATCTTAATCTATTTTTGGAATTCAACTGTTGTGTTCAGTTAACAATTTTAAAAATGGTGTAACGGAAGACCAGTACTCCCTTTTAATATTAACATATTTTGCAATGTGCCATACTGCAGATTTCAATACTAATTTTGATGATGAAATCCAACCCCCCCCCCCCTCCCCCCACACACACAAAAAAAAAAAAACTATAAAAATTGCTGATTAAGTGATTTCAGCTCTCATTCTCAACCATCATTTTGTGGATCCTAATATGCTTGTTGCTAGTAATACTTTCTTTATGCAAAATTTCTTTGCTGAAATTCAACACTAAGCATATTTGATTCCTTTGGCAGGAAATTGACGGGAGGGCACTGAGGGTGAATTCTGGGCCAGCACCACCCAAAAGGGAGAATTCTTTCGGGGGCAATTCTTCTTACCAGGGAGGTAGGGGTGGAGGGAGTATGGACAGCTCCAACAGAGTCTACGTAGGAAACCTTGCATGGAGTGTTGACCAACAACAACTTGAGACCTTGTTCAGTGAGCAAGGAAAGGTCGTGGATGCCAAAGTAGTCTATGATAGAGATAGCGGTAGATCAAGGGGCTTTGGATTTGTAACATACAGTTCCGCTAAGGAGGTCAACGATGCAATTGAAAGCTTGGATGGTGTTGTAAGTCATCCTTACTCAGCTAAACAATTATCTTTCTTTATGTTTTGTATGTGCCTGTGTCTTCACACGTTGATCTCATTTTCCATTCAGGCTGGTTTTGTACCGGCTTAACATTCACATGTACTATCTATTGTAATCCCCCCCCCACGTAGATGATATCTGTCATCACTACAACAAAAACAACTTTTAGCGGGAATAAATATACACATTAAACAAAGAGTGCTAAAGCCTTTACCGGCATTAGTTTATTGTCATTGGATCCAATGTCGTTATAAACTTTAAGGACACTTACAAAGAGTGATAATTGCCACTAAAGATCATTTTTGGTGTAGCACATGCTACTTAATGTTATGTGATTTGCATGGTTTAGATTGTTGGATCAGTTTTACCTCAATATGTCTTCTAAATGACGATGTAGATATGCATGATTATATAGTTATCAAGCGTGGGTTTCAATCTTCTAGATATTTTTCCCTTTGACTTGTCTGCGTTTGTAGATATGTAATATACCGTTGATCTAGTCTGGTATAATGTTATTTATGAATCTGTTTTGCATTCTTTTCTACAAACTTCTATATGATTTTCTTGTAGTAAAATGAGTTTTTAGTCATACTTGTAATTACTACTGCTTTGTTGATCGTGTTTTTGATTGTTTTTCCATGTTAAACTTTGTGGTGTAGGACCTAGGTGGCAGGGCCATCCGTGTAAGTCCTGCTGAAGCTCGTCCACCCAGACGTCAATTCTGAAGATTGTAGCCAACATCTTTTTGACCGAGAAAAGGCTTGAGGTAAACAACTCGCGTGCTCTCTTTTTCTGGGCTGTTTCTTGAGTCTTCACATCTTGAAATTCATCAATATATCTATGTTCAATTGTCATGCGATTAGCAAGCCAAGTAATATAAGTTTCAAAAGGCGAACCAAAATATATGCTTCTGTTTACAAAAGTGAATAATTTACATGGCAGGGTCCAGGAGATGACGATAGTTGCAGAAATGAATGAGTTATTAACTTTGCAACAGCTATCTTAAACTTGCGCGGACAAACTACTCTCTACTTCTGGACTAACTAGAGCTCTCAAGTAAATTAGTTTTCGTAATGTATGTTCTGAAATTGCCTCAGGAAAAAATTCTGATCTTGTAATATGATTCTATCCATCACTTGTTGACAGACAAGACAATGAAAAAGTTTGATACTCTTCGAAAATGTATCTTAGCGCGAAGCATCCTTGTTCTACAAATGAATTAGATAGAATTGTGTGTTTATTGTGCCTATGCCTCTACAACTATCCCCTTTTAGGTTGTGTTGCTCGTACTCCAAAAATGCTACCGTGCCCATGTCGAATCCTCCCATAATGCACTACATTTTGGAGGAGTTTTAGGTTTCAAGCAATGTTATCAAAGGCACGCTTAAGCCTTGGAGTGATGCTCAAAATGCGTTGAGTGCTTTGCCTTGCTTAATTTGTGCTTCAATATCATCAAGGCTCTATGACATACTTCTCTTTGTGAATGAGCATTTCCTGAAGAGGCAAAGCTAAACCATTGAGATTTCACTTTATCTTAAAACCAATTAATTCGTTCATATATTTGTTATTCATGCTTATAAGTATTAGTTATTAGTTTTGAACAAAACCATGTATAGATATATTTGTATGTTTTCTCCAGTGGTATGCTGAGAACTACACTATAATGCTAAAAAATGTAACTTGCCATTTTGGAACTACCATAAGCGCTTAAATTGACCAAAGTTAAATCTTAATGGTGATTGATGAAATAGTTGAAATATGCACAAGTTGAGTCGTATTCTTAGTGATTCACAATTAAAGTGATTTGTAGTAACTTATAGTAGTTGGTTTTGTATTGAAATTCCAGTGAAGCCACTTGGTGAGTAAATGCAAATTAAACATGCTAAATAGAAGATAAAGAACCGAACAATACTTGCTCATATATTTTCATAATATTCTCCACAAAAACAGAAAAGATAAAAAGACATGAAACTTTAATCTCTATGCTCTTGAGGCAGCCCCTATGCTCTTTCTTATAATCAACATGTTGAATCTTTAGAGATAACAGCACAAGCTTTTGAAGAATCAACAGTCAATACTCCTGTTTGAGTACTGTCTTGTAAATTCTCAACGCGTAAACCTCCACAAGACACCTCAACTTCGCGACAACTTGTATCAGAAGGTGATTTACGATCACTCATTTGAATTTTTCCACTTAGACTAACAGAAAATCTTGTAGTCTGACCAGACACGAAGTCACCAGCAATAGATGTACTAATCCAATATTCATATGCCTCAGGTAAAGCTGCAAACGTTGAATCAATTAAGCTTTGATCTTTTGCATGTTGATGGAATTTATCAAACACATTGCCACTCCAAAGAAGGGTGTCAGTATAGGATATGTTAACCTTGAAATCGTTGTAATAGAAATCATAATTGTTGTTAGGATTTTGAACTGAGAAAGTGAGGTTCCAATTGTCTGGATTGTACATTATCAAAGGATGAACATAACGAGTCAATACAGAAAAGGAAGTTGATGACACTGCTTCTATTTTGAATTTGGGATCGCGAAGTACCATAGTAGTATCTTCATCATCAACATAGAATACGCGAAAAGCTAGAGTGGCACCAAGAGCTATGGCTAATACAAGTAGTAAGATTTGTAAAATCAGATTGTACTTTGACTTTTTTGTAGAATCAATTGTTGTTGCATCCTTGTTATTTGATTTCTCCTCCATTTGATTACTACGAAAAAGAAAAAAATTGATGAAATAGAAGGTGTATAAAGTATTGAGAAAGTTTACTAATGTAGAATGCAATTTCTTAGCTTAAAATGTGATTGTTATATAGAATAGCAAAAAGTCACTATTCTAAAAGGATTAGGAAAAATTGTTTCCATTATGTATTTGGATTTGGAATTATTTTTGAAATTTAGGTGTTAGATTAATTTTATTTTAAGAAATAAAGTGTTTGCTTCACGAAAAAGAAACGTTTTTTCCTAATTGTATTCTATTTAGATTTGATATTTTTGGAAACGTTTTCCAAAATCCAAATCATTATTTGTCTTTTTTTTTCTTTCCTTTTCTGTTTATTTTATTATTCCAAAAATAGTTTTTCCATGTTAATTGTTACTTTTAATATATTAAATAATAATTATTATTATTATTTCATATTTTATCTTTAACATTAATTACTTATTTCAAATTATTTTTTAAAATATAATACTAAACATCAGTTAATATAAGTATTATAATAAAACATTCATATCAATTACTATTGTTTTTAATGGAGTACACAAGTTGATCCACATTCCACCGTTAAAAAAGTAATTAAATATAACACCTCAAAAATCTGAACTAAGATTGAACAAGAGAGAGGGGAAAACCACGGATGGGTCCACGAGCTGTGAAGAGGACCATGACCCGTCACCCTGCTCGTGGTTGTGCACCCAACAAAAGGTGAAAGACCATGGACCACTAGACGATTAGTAGAGCTCCTCACGGGCGGTGAAGTGGTCCGTGAAGGGGACACAAAACCACCATGGCTACTGCGAAGGACTACAGACCACTAGACGGTCTGTGGAGCTTCACACGAGCCATGAAGTGGCTCGTGAAAGAGGCTTGACAGACTTTGAGGTTTGGGTCAACTTCAAACGATCATATCTTTCAGCACAAAATGACTTAGGTGGCCCATAACCTATCAAATTAAATGTCTCTGAATCCTCTTTCTAACGCCTCTGAGTTTGCCTAATTACTAGCTCGAAGTAAAACGTTTGCCCTAAGTAGTGAAGACCTGTCAGGCAGAGCATCTTCAAGATCCACTTGACGGGCTGTGGTGCTCTAGACGTCCTGAAGTCACTTCGTCAGTTTTTAAGTCAGGGTCGCATTGATCTTTTCTCATATGCATTTGGTACTTAGACTACGTTGTTTGGTGCTTAAACTACGTTTTTTTACTCAATATATGCCTAATAATCTAGTTTGAAACTACCTAGAACCCTCATTCCCCTAGAATCATCTAACTTAGAAAGAAAAGAAGAGAAAAAGACGATAGTTTCTCCCAAGAACAAGCAGAGGTTTTCTTCAAGTTTAGCCTCGAAATCAAAAGGATTTCTCCGTCTTTTCGTCACCAAGTATGTGGGATTTCACTAGTGGGTTCCTTTCACCCATTAGGTCCCTAGAATTCAGCATGTTTTTCAATTTCTCATGATAACTTGTTCAGGCCTACTGGTTTCCAAAACCTTGGGATTCATTGTGATTTTAGTTGCTGTAGTTTCCACGATCTAAATAACATGTTTCTTGGAAAATTTACATAGTTTTATGTATAGAATTCAGAACCCTAGCTTGTATTAATTATCAATACTCATGAATTATACTTGCTAGTCCAATCAATCAGAAAATTATGCTTCAGAACTTAAATGTCATATCTTTCAGTGTATTTTTGTTGCATTTTCAGATAACATGTCAATATTTTGAGCTACTCAGTATTTCAGTTGCATTTTAGCTATCTACATATTCAGTTGTGAGTAGACTTATACCGAGTTGGACTAGGGTTTAGCGTACCCACACAGTCCTAGAACTGCATGCCCTCCCCTCTGTTGGGCATCTATTTTAGTGATCACACCACATCCATGCCTTTATACCTATGACAAGGTATATTGGGTCCTCTCAATAGAGTGTATACATCAAACTTTACGTTTAGCTCAAATGGTTTATGTCAGTTAATAATAGCTCTCACAGTCATACCCTTATTGCATTGACCATGTTATCAGCATTTACTTCAGTATTCAGTTCAACATGTTATCTTCATGATTAGTACTTGGTCATTACATCTACCTCAATTTTCAGTTATAATTCAGTACAACCTATTTCCATGCTTAGTCTATATTGCCAGTATTATATTGTTCAGTTTATATTGTTCAACTTAGTATCTATATTCTGCATGCTCAGTACATTCAAAGTACTGACACATACTTTTGTGTTACATCGTTGTATGATGTAGGTTTAGGCGCTCAACATCCATATCACGCTCAGTTCGACTTTCAGCCTATACTTAGCAACTTCAGTGATGAGTCCTCATAGTTCGAGGATTTTCCTTTATGCTTTGGTTTAGTTAGCTTACTATCAGTCTTTCAGTATTTTTAGAGTTACCTGGGGACTTGTCCTAGCAGCTTATCAATATTAGAGGCTTTATGATATAGAATCAGTGTTCAGTGTTTTGGGGTTGTTTCCCATGGATATTCAGATATATTTTCACTTGGAGTCATTTTTGGTTTGACTCATTTATTAGTTATGCTTCCGCTTATCTTAGTTATATATTCAGTATGCTTATGATATTCCAGATTCAGGGTTAGCTTGGAGTCACTTGTGATCCTAGATCCTGCGTTACATCTAGGGGGTAGCCTCGGGGCGTGACATTAAATCTAGGGACAATAACACTTTTCATCCTTTAATTATTGATAATTAGATTAATTATATTTTAGATTTCAATTTATATATATATTATTATGTTATTTGGAAATATGTAATTGATACTTAGAGCATTTCTTTGACTTTATTGCATTTACGGGTGCTCAAAGTTCAGTTTGGATCGGTTATTGGTTAAAACCAAAACAAAACAAATTTAGTTGGTTTTTAAATTTCTAAAATCAAACAAAACCAAACGAAAAAATAACCATCGGTTTGGTTAGTGTCGGTTTGGTTCATTTTTTTCGGTTTGAAAGTAATAAATTTGTTGAGGGCATAAGCATCTCGATAAACATAGACACCTAATACATGAAAATTCCATCGGAAAGCTACTGTGGATTCTATTAAACAATACTAGAGTCATTATTACACGAACACAATGATTCAATTTAGAGAAAGTGTGATTATCTGATGTGAGATAGGATAAATAAAGACTAAAGTAATGAATTTTGATGGACTTGCTCTTAGATTTTAATAGTTTGGCTAAAATTTAATTGTTGGGCATAAAAAATGATAAACTTAAAGACTTAAGTTAATTAAAATTTAACAAAATATTTATATTTTACTTATGAATAATATATAAATAATTATAAATTTATATATATAATTTCTCGGTTCGATTTGGTTATTTTTGCGATTTTTTTTTAGTAAAACCAAAATCAAAACAAATAATATTGGTTTTTAAAATTTAAAACCAAATTGAACCAAACCACACCAAATATCAACTTTTAAATCGATTTAATTCAGATTGTGATTTAATTTAATTTTTTAACTATAATTATGAACGACTCTAATTATATTGATATGAAGTAACATTACAAACTTGACTAGGTAAGATAATTAAATGATCTGAGATGAAAATTGTGAATATTTATATAAAAGATTAAAAGTGCATATATTTCTAAATTCTAATAGTCCATTACTTTGTCCTTTTCTACGGAGTTCAACAATCACAAATTACTAATCCAAGTGATCCATTACTTTGTCCTTTTCAGCAAATTTAGATAAATTTAACAACAAACATAATACATTGTATTGTATTATACTGTGTTATACCTTATAATTGTGTGAATATAGTGTTTGGATAGACTGGATTGCTTATTTTAGTTTAACACCACCTTTCCTACAATAATGCTCATTCAACGACTTTGGCACTAGAGTAAATTCAAAAAATAGACGTTGGTTGACATTCCAACATTCCTTTTTTGATCAGAGCCTATCTGAAAGAGAATCTAATACATTTTGCTCGTGAATATCTGAACTGATTGATTGTTGTTTCAAGAATTCATGTTTAGACAGTTCATATCGTCCATACATAGTGTTTTGATCTAAGCTTTCAATTCTTCAGTATATCAGAGGGTGGAAGATGCTATGAATCTGAAGTGGGCTCTTGGCTTAGGTTCACACTTTCTTTTGTCTTTCCTCGAAAAGTCGAATGTATATATGAGAATCCTTGATGAATTTGTGGCTAAAGTACTTATATCTTATGATATTTCTTTGTTATTCATGTATATATTTGTGTATGTTTTCTCAATAAAGCCCATACTTATTTATAATTGTGCTTAAAGCCCCAATGAACCTTAGAGTTTTTTTTGTTGCGATTTTCACTTTAGATAACACTGGCTTCGAGCAATATTGATTCCAAAATGTAACTTGCCATTTTGGAAATTCCACAAGCACTTAAATTGACAAAAGTTGAATCTTAATCAATGAAATAGTCGAAGTATATGCACAAGTTGAATCGTATTCTTAGTGATTCACAATTAAATTGATTTGTAGTAACTAACTAAAATAGTGGTTGATTTTGTATTGAAATTCCATTGAAGCCACTTACCGAGCAAATGCAAATTAAACTTGTCAAATAGAAGATAAAGAACAGAACAATATATACTTTCTAATATATTTTGATAAACTTGTCTACGGAAACAGAAAAGAAAAAAAAGACAAAAAACTTTAATCAACATGTTGAATCTTGAGAGATAACAACACAAGCTTTGGAAGAATCAACAACTAATACTCCTGTTTGTGTACTGTCTTGTAAATTCTCAACGCGTAAACCTCCACAAGACACCTCAACTTCGCGACAACTTATGTGAGAAGCTGATTTACGATCACTGATTTGAATTTTTCCACTTAGACTAACAGAAAATCTTGTAGTCTGACCAGACACAAAGTCACCAGCAATAGATGTACCAATCCAATATTCATATGCCTCAGGTAAAGCTGCAAACGTTGAATCGATTAAGCTTTGATCTTTTGCATGTTGATGGAATTTATCAAACACATTGCCACTCCAAAGAAGGGTGTCAGTATAGGATATGTTAACCTTGAAATCGTTGTAATAGAAATCATAATTGGTGTTAGGATTTTGAACTGAGAAAGTGAGGTTCCAATTGTCTGGATTGTACATTATCAAAGGATGGACATAATGAGTCAATACAGAAAAGGAAGTTGATGTCACTGCTTCTATTTTGAATTTGGGATCGCGAAGTACCATAGTAGTATCTTCATCATCAACATAGAATACGCGAAAAGCTAGAGTGACACCAAGAGTTATGGCTAATACAAGTAATAAGATTTGTAAAACCAGATTGTACTTTGACTTTTTTGTAGAATCAATTGTTGTTGCATCCTTGTTATTTGATTTCTCCTCCATTTGATTAATACCAAAAAGAAAAAAATTGATGAAATAGTAGGGGTATTAAGTAACGAGAAAGTTTACTAATGTAGAATGTAATTTCTTAGGTTAATGTGTGATTGTTATATAGAAAAGCAAAAGTCATTATTCTAAAAGGATTAGGAGAAATTGTTTCCATTATGGAATTGGATTTGGAATTATTTTAGAAATTTAGGTGTTGGATTAATTTTATTTTAAGGCATAAAGTGTTTGTTTTACGAAAAAGAAACGTTTTTCCTAATTGTATTCTACTTAGGTTTGATATTTTTGGAAAGTTTTTCCAAAATCCAAATCATTATTTGCCCTTTTTTTTTCCTTTTCTGTTTATTCTATTATATATCCTTTTAGTTCACTTTTACTCATATATTATTCCAAAAATAGTTTTTCCATGTTACTTGTATCTTTTAATATATTAAGAAATAATATCTTTTTTTATATTTTATTTTTAACATTAATCACTTATTTTTAAATTATTTTTTTATAAGTTAATACTAAACATTGTTAATATGAGTATTACATTAAAATATTCATATCAATTATTGTTTTTAAGGGAGTGAAAAAATTCAAAGCAAATAAATAAAAGTGAATGGAGGAAGTACTCCCTCGTTCCTTTTTATATGTCATCTTTTTAGATTTCACTTGCGTTAAGAAACTAAGTAAGTTTACAATTCTACTTTTATTAAATATTTTTTTTGTAGTCAATTTTTCAATAAATGATAAATAAATCCATATTTTATTTTTAATTTGTTTATTGAGATTTCTTTTTCACAATAAGATTTTATATAGTAATGCAATGATGAGAGAAATTAATCAATGATTTATGAAGTAATTACAATGAACATTAATTACTTAATAATTTTTCTAAGTTGGTCAAATATCTATTTTCAAGATTAATTAACTATCAACGGTATAATAGGAAGAATATTGTAATTTATACATTGATTTTATGAAATGACAAGTATTATGAACCAACTATTAATAGTAAAAATGACATATAAAAAAGAAGGAATGGAATAGTTTGTCAGGCAATGACCGCCCAAATAAACTTTTCGATTGATGGTATATGTTAAAATATAAGAGAAATGCATAAGTTCACTATTGCAGCGAAATGTGTTGCTACTGAAGGAATAATAATTTGTGGCAATTTAGTTATTCTGTGTACTTGTCGGACTTATGGGGGTTCGTTCAGGTTTTACTTAACCTTGCGAATGAGTGTACCTTCTAGTCTTTTGGGGGTTCAGTTAGGTTTAGTTTAGTTGTACTTAGTTTATTTCTGGTATGCTCGTGAGCTTTCTTTTCATACCCGCTTTGACCTTTCTATGTCTAAATTCTATCATTTCTTATTGTTTTTACCTTTTTTCTTAGTTGGCATTTGATGTTGTCACGCCCCGAGCCTACACCCTGGACGTGGCGGGCGCTCAAAAACCATTGCTGGCCCCTAGCGAATTCTTGGCCTCGCTCAACTCTCAGCGGAAGATTACTCATAAATGAGATGAACTCAAAAGCAAATTTTACTCAATTTCTTTAAAAGAGATAACTCATAATATTTAAAAACATTCACTGCCAAAAGAGGCAACTCAATTCTCAGCATTAAACAAAGGATATGAAAAGACTCATGAACTACTACTATCTATCTATGAAGCCTCTACTAACTTAGATGGACATCGGGATAAGACCAACGACGTTCCAATAACAAAACTAAAATGATAAAACATAAAAGAGTGATCCTCCGGAAGCAAGGAGGCTCACCAAACAACTATGGAACACGACTAGATCAATGGAGTGCCGGTTGCTGATCTTGATTTTTTGTATCTGCATCATAAAATATGCAGGCCAAATGACATCAGTACATGGAATGTACGAGCATGCAAGGGTAAATCTAAACATGACATAAGCTTGAACTGGAACTGAAGAAACAACTTACCTCATCTCAACTCAACTCAACTTCAACTCAAGGATACTCCAACTTACTCAACTCAGTTCAATATAAAGCAGTAGTAAAGATGCATTATAAAGAAAAGCTTTTAAAGACAGTGGATAACAACTCAATGTATTGAAAAATACAATAATATCTCAGTTTGTATGTAAAAATACAAAATAAACTCTGTTTGGGAGATTATCTAACTGACAACCATCACTATGAGCTATGTGATGATACAACGTCTCGTCCACGCTGCCAGAACTTTCCTATACCTTGTCGGGGTATAGGACTCCTCAACTAAGTGGATCCACTAAGCTATGCTTAAAAAGCAATAAGAAATCATCTAAAAAGTATAACCCTTTCCACCCACGTTGGCTACATGGTTTATGGGGGTTGTGAGTTGTCTGAACTCTCCCCCATATCGGTGCTCAATACTACTCCCAAAATATAACTTAGCTCATATGTTTCTTTAAAAAAAAAATTCCTCGTCCTCAACTTTGAGATTATTACTCAAAAGATTTCTCTTAAAAGAGATTGTACTCAAAACTCCTCATGAACTCGTTTGGAAATCAATGTTTCCTTTCATCTTAAATGTAAAAACATTTACTCTTCGGAATACTTAATTCCCATATATCATTTTTCTAAAAATGAACTCAACTCAACTCTACTCATTCTCAAACTCAAGTACTCAAAACTTAAAACAAGTTTTAAAAGACTGAAAAGACTCGAAAGAACTCTCAAGACTTAACTCTTAACTCTACCTTGAATTTGAATTATGAATTCAAGGTTATGATTCATGTTATGAATGATTTCTCGATATTTAGATATAGTTTAGTAGGGGTGCGCATCGGCCGGTTCGGTTTGGTTTTAGGTGTTATTGGTTCGGTTTATCGGTTTTCGGTTTGTAAATACTTCAAACCGATAACCAAACCAATAACATATTTCTTATCGGTTTTTGGTTAATCGGTTTATGGTACTTAACGGTTCGGTTTTCGGTTTAACCAATAAGAAAATACTTATATATATTATATACACAATAAGAAAATTTTCAAATAAACCATATGATTTTTCCAACATTTGGCATGAAAGTAATAATCATAAAAGTAGCAATCATTTTTCTTGCAAGTTTAGACACTAGACACATTCAAAGGAAAAAGTGTGAAAGTAACAATTGTTTAACAATTAACAAAAAGTGTGAAAGTAACAATCGTTTAACCATTAACAATAAGACTAGTAAATTTAGTATAGTCTTATTGGGTTTTCGGTTTAACCATTAACAAAAATTATAAAACCGGAAACCGAACCAATAACCCAATAAAAAAATTTGCAAAACCGTTTAAAAACCGTTAGCCCAATAACCTAATATCAATAAACCAATAGTGTTTTTTTTGGTTTGGTTTATTGGTTAAATCGGTTTTTGCACACCCCTATAGTTTAGAGTAGTTAGAATCAATAGGGTGTAAAGGTACCCTTTGAAAGAACTCAAACGGGCAAATCGATGGAAAAAGGGTAGAGGTAGGCAACCCTGACACATTGAGTGGCGCGTGGCGCCAGCCCCTGAACTACAAGAACTTATTCCCGGCGCACTGGTGGGGCGGCGCGCCAGCCACTGCCCAGAAACTCCCGACGAATTGTCTTGCTCGTTTTCTTACCCTAATTCGCCTAGAATCGAATGGTTTCTTACCGACTCACTTAGATTTGAATACCCAACATAAGTACAAGATAATCTACTCAAAACAATCCTCAAATCACTAAGATTAACCTCACAAATTCATCAAAACCCCAACAATCAAGATTTAGAATGAAACTCATCAAGAACTTTAAATTTATCAATCTTTATCGATGGATTCGAATATGTAAATCATGATTGGCATGTGGGTGAACGAGCGCAACACTATGAAAGCTTACATACCTTAATTTGGCAAAAATCCTCAACGAATCTCATGAATCGCGACGAACGCCTTGAACTTTTCCTCTTTTCTCCTCTATTAGCTTCTTGAACTTTCTTCTAAAACCCTAAGCGTAAATTAGGATTTGTAAAACTGACCCAAATCAAATTTGATCCCAAATTATTTACTAATTTCGTTTTAAGCTGATGGGGTAAGGAAAAAAACAAAATACCTCTCATATTTTCGGGTAACTTTCCTTAACTGGACATGCAGATTTCAAATGGCCATATCTCCCTCATCCAAACTCGAAAATTAGCAAACTCGGTGGCGTTGGAAAGAGGATTCAAAACCTTTCATTTGATATCTTATGGGCCACCTAACTCATCCTATACTAAAAGTTATGGTCGTTTGAAGTTGACCCAAAACTCACAAATTAAGCCTAACTTGCAAAATTTTCAGTTTAGCTATTTCCAATTTAGAACATTCTAAATTTAGCTCTTTCTAAGGCGGGATGTTACAGATGCTTACTGAGTACCTATTGTTTTGGTACTCATGCTACACTTTGCATCTATTTCGTGATGCAAGTCCTAGTACCAGTTACCAGCGGTGATTAGTTCCTGCCCTCTTTTGCAGCTGTGGTTCAGAGATGAGGGTGAGCACTTGGCATTTTGGGTTTATCATGTCTCCTTCTTTTGTTTTAGCTAGTCTTGTTGCTTTTTGAGACACACTTTGTTGTGGTCCACTTTTGGGACTTGTACTCTTTATTAGACTGCTTTGTACTAGTGACTTTCAAGTTCTGGGAGGGATTTCTATATATATTTTGGTTTGCTTCCGCCTTGTTGTCCTTTGTTTAGATTATTGTTTTCACTAGTTTCTACCCTCACACTCATTATTGATGTTCTGGGTTACGGGTTGGCTTACCTACTGATGGGATATAGCTAGTGCCATCATGACTCGAGAAATCGGATCGTGACATTTAATTACTTTTTTTAACGGTGGAATGTGGATCAACTTATGCACCTCTCGAATATTTCAATATATACCATTAATGGAAAAGTTTATTTGAGAGGTTATTTCCTAACAAATTACTTCCTCCATTCACTTTTATTTATCCGCTTTAAATTTTTTCACTCCCTTAGAAATAATAATTGATATGAATTTTTTATTATAATGCTCATATTAACTAATGTTTAGTATTATGTTTTAAAAAACAATTGCAAATAAGTAATTAATATTAAAGATAAAATATGAAAAAATAATAATTATTATTATTTCTTACTATATTAAAAGTGAACTAAAAGGGTAATAGAATAAACAGAAAAGGAAAGAGAAAAAAAAGAAGACAAATAACGATTTGGATTTTGGAAAAAGTTTCCAAAAAATATCAAACCTAAGTAGAATTTAATTAGGAAAAACGTTTCCTTTTTCGTAAAACAAACACTTTATGCCTTAAAATAAAATAAATCCAACACCTAAATTTCCAAAATAATTCCATAATGGAAACAATTTCTCCTAATCCTTTTAGAATAATGACTTTTGCTTTTCTATATAACAATCACACGTTAAGCCAAGAAATTTCATTCTACATTAGTAATCTTTCTCATTACTTTATACACCTTCTATTTCATCAAACTTTTGTCAATTTTTTTATTTTTCGAATTAATCAAATGGAGGAGAAATCAAATATCAAGGATGCAACAACAATTGATTCTACAAAAAAGTCAAAGTACAATCTGGTTTTACAAATCTTACTACTTGTATTAGCCATAGCTCTTGGTGTCACTCTAGCTTTTCGCGTATTCTATGTTGATCATGAAGATACTACTATGGTACTTTGCGATCCCAAATTCAAAATAGAAGCAATGTCATCAACTTCCTTTTCTGTATTGACTCGTTATATTCATCCTTTGATAATGTACAATCCAGACAATTGGAACCTCACTTTCTCAGTTCAAAATCCTAACAACAATTATGATTTCTATTACAACGATTTCAAGGCTAACATATCCTATACCGACACCCTTCTTTGGAGTGGCAATGTGTTTGATAAATTCCATCAACATGCAAAAGATCAAAGCTTAATCGATTCAACGTTTGCAGCTTTACCTGAGGCATATGAATATTGGATTGGTACATCTATTGCTGGTGACTTCGTGTCTGGTCAAACTACAAGATTTTCTGTTAGTCTAAGTGGAAAAATTCAAATGAGTGATCGTAAATCAGCTTCTCACATAAGTTGTCGCGAAGTTGAGGTGTCTTGTGGAGGTTTACGCGTTGAGAATTTACAAGACAGTACTCAAACAGGAGTATTAGTTGTTGATTCTTCAAAAGCTTGTGTTGTTATCTCTCAAGATTCAACATGTTGATTCTAAGAAAGAGCATAGGGATTGAAGTTTTTTGTCTTTTTTTCTGTTCTGTTTTTGTAGACAAGTTTATGAAAATATATATTGTTCTGTTCTTTTATCTTCTATTTGTCATGTTTAATTTGCATTTACTCATTAAGTGGCTTCACTGGAATTTCAATACAAAATCAACCACTATTAGCAACTACAAATCAATTTAATTGTTTGTGACAATTTATAAATAGGATTAGAAGTACATATTTCATATAGTCCATTACTTTGTCTTTTTCTATGGAGTTCACTATTCACAAATTACTAATCCAATTGATACTATATGCCAACTTATTCTATGGAATTCAAATAATATTTTGAAAATGGACGTGGATCCATTACTTTGTCTTTTTCTGCAAATTTAGATAAATTTAACATCAAAACAAAATACATTCAAATATTCAATCTTTAGTCCTGTTACATGATTCTTAACAATGCGCACTAGTTCAAAATCCATAACAATGTTCAAACACAATTTTTTTTTAAAAGAAATATATAAATATTTTCAAACAATATATATATGATTGCTAAGACCATCACTTATGTTCATTGCTAAATGAACGTCGATTGGCAATTCATGTATGATATGTTTCAGACTACAAGAATATATTTGATATGATTGAAACAATACACAAGAAATATCAAGGTACTCTTTAATTTGTGCATTTTTTTTCTTCCTTTCCACTCGTTGTTAGAGTTGTTTCATGTTGTTTCATGATGTATATCGTTTTGTATCGTATTGTGTTGCACCTTATTATTGTGTGAATATAGTGTTCAGATAGTCTGAATTGTTCGTTTTAGTTTAACATATTTCCTATTTGGTCTAACTATATGTCTGTATCGTATGGTACAATACCATCTATTCAACGACTTTGGCACTAGACGTTTCCAAAATGGGGACTTTTAGGTAAATTCAATATAATAGACGCCGGTTAGCATTCCAACCTTCCTTTTTCGTCCAAGGACTATCTGAAAGAGAATCCAGTACTTCTTGGTCGTGAATATCTAAACTGAATGTTCAAGAATTCGTGTTAAGATAGTTCATACCGTCCATACATAGTGTTTTGATCTAAGATTTCAATTCTTCCGTGTTTCAGCAGAACGAATTTATCCTGAGCATGAACCATGTCTTCTACTAAGCAAAAATCTGTCAGGTATATATGAGAATCCTTGAATTTGTGGCTAAAGTATTTATAATCTTATGATATTTTGTTAATTTATTTCAAAATGCAACACATTTTTGTAGTAGTTCTTTTCTATGTTGCTCGAGCTCTTCAAAGTATTGTTAGGTGTGTCAGATCCTCCAAAAGTACTTACAGGTGTGACAACATTTTTGAAGAGTCCGAGCAGCATAGTCATGTGTTTTATCACTAGACTCTAAGTCATGCTCATCTCTGTTCAATCAGATTTCCAAATGACTTTGACATATCAAAATCTGGATCATCCAATGTGTCGAAATTCCTCAAAACTATCTCCATCAAGAATCACGAACAAACGTCTAGTTCAAACCTCGAAAAGGTAGAAATAGAGCCAAAAATGAAGGTGTTCCGAAAGAAAAAGCTTTCAAGAGTATTTTCGGAGGACTATGATGGGGTGCAATGGAAGATACTAGATCCGCGAGGACGTCCTATAAACATATGGAACAAATGTTTCCTTATTGCTTCTCTAACTTCTCTGTTTGTTGATCCATTGTTCTTCTATTTACCAAGTGTTAACAACGAAATCTGTATGGATGCAAGTTATCCTATGGAGATAGTCCTTACAATCGTTCGATCAGTCATAGATGCATTTTATCTGGTTCAGATTTTAGTTCAGTTTCGAACAGCCTACGTTGCACCTTCCTCTCGTGTTTTTGGAAGAGGTGAGCTAGTCATTGATTCTTCAAAGATTGCTTCAAGGTATCTTCGTAAGGACTTTTTGCTCGACGTCTTGGCTACTCTTCCTCTACCTCAGGTACAAATTAGTCCTCTAGTTAAAACTCATTGATGTCTTTTAGGCTTACAAGTTGCATCAAATGCTACTTTGTGTAGCTACATCGATTGTAGGATGGTCAATTGAACACTCTTCGTCAGAAAATCATAATGTGTTATATAGATATGTAAATCAAATAGCGAAATTTCTGTTTTCAGGTTTTGATTTGGGCTGCAATTCCGTCTCTGAGAGGTTCGAATAGGATTGGTGCAAAACACGCCTTACGCCTAACTATCATTTCTCAGTTCCTCTTGAGGCTATGTCTGATTTTTCCACTTTCATCTCACATTATCAAGACCACTGGTGTAATGGTGGAAGCTGCTTGGGCTGGCGCGGTTTATAACCTCGTGCTCTTCATGTTGGCAAGTCATGTAAGTTATACGTGATGATGTAGGGTGAGCTAAAGTTTATTGTTCCAATTTACTATCTACAGTCAAACCTCTATATAGCGACCTCGTTTGTCTGGTTGTTATAGAGAACATATAATATTACATAACATGAAAAGTCGATTCCAAAAGAAAACTTGGCTGTTAAATTGAAATGTTATTACAAAGAATGAATGTTATAGAGAGGTCTGATTGTTGGCTTATCGATCATTTTGTTTACGATTTTTGTTAAGGTCATGGGATCTTGCTGGTACCTTTTAGCTGTGGAGAGGCAAGAACAGTGTTGGAAGAAGATTTGTGATCAACAGCAACCATATTGCCAATATTGGTATTTCGACTGCCAAAGGAAGAACGATAACAGTAGAATCGCGTGGTATCAATGGAGCAATATATCTACATTATGTGGTCCTAGCAGCAACTTCTTCCAATTTGGAATCTTTAACGATGCACTGACTCATCGCGTTACACAGTCATCATTTTTGAACAAGTATACGTATTGTTTCTGGTGGGGCTTAAGGAACCTAAGGTAAGGAAATCCAGCTAAACATCTGTTATTTTTCGATTAAATGTTCTAACTTTTTGTGATCTAATTTTTGCAGCTCTATTGGGCAGAATCTCTTGACTACTACTGACATTAATGAGATAAATTTCGCGGTTGTTCTTGCAATTCTTGGATTGTTGCTTTTCGCGTTACTTATTGGCAATATGCAGGTAAGTTATTAGATGATAAAGAAACATAGTTTTCGATCTTAGCCAAATTTGTACTGAAAATGTGTAACTTTTAATACTAGACCTTCCTTCAATCTACTACTATGAGACTCGAAGAATGGAGGATTAGGAGGACGGATACAGAAGAATGGATGCATCATCGTCAACTCCCTCACGATCTAAAGGAGAGGGTCCGGAAATATGATTTGTATCGTTGGGTGACAACAAGAGGTGTTGATGAAGAATCCATCGTTAGAAGCCTTCCTGTTGATCTCAGAAGGGACATCAAACGTCATCTTTGTCTTGATCTAGTTCGTCGAGTGAGTGTCATATACTTCTATCAAACTCCCTCTGTCCCAATTTATACGTCTAACTTACCTTTTTGGTATCTCCTAAAAAGAGTGTCTCGTTCTATATTTAGCAAGTTTTTCAGTTCCAACACTCTACGTGACAAGTTTAAGTTGGTCCTGTAGGTACCTTTGTTTGATCAAATGGATGAGTGTATCTTAGATGCAATATGTGAAAGGTTGAAACCACTTCTATACACCGCGGGAACTTGCCTAGTTCGTGAAGCTGATCCAGTGAACGAAATGCACTTCATTATAAGAGGACATTTGGATTCCTACACTACTGATGGAGGAAGAACAGGTTTCTTTAACTCGTGTCAGCTCGGTCCATGTGATTTCTGTGGTGAAGAATTACTAACATGGGCACTAGACCCTCGTCCGAGCATCATCCTTCCTTCCTCTACACGTACAGTGACCGTGCTCACTGAAGTAGAAGCGTTTGCATTGGCTGCAGAAGATGTGACCTTCGTGGCATCACAGTTCCGTAAACTGCATAGCAAGCAGTTAAGGCATACATTCAGGTTTTACTCGAACCAATGGAGGACTTGGGCCGCGTGTTTTATACAAGCAGCTTGGTTTCGATACAAGAGAAGGAAAGAGGCTGCTGCGCTTAATAAGGCGAAGCAGAGTCCCCTGGCTGCTCCTCTGCCTACTGAACCACGAGATGAACGAATTAGAAGCGTGTCGTTGGGACAAAAGGCTTCAGAGTTTGCTGTGTATGCTGCAACATTGGCAGCAAGCAACAGAAAAGGTGGAAGTATGAGGGGAGAACTAGAGATTATTAGTTCATTACAAAAGCCTGTGGAACCTGATTTTTCGGTTGAGGATAGATGAACGCAAATGCACGAGCCAGGATTTTTAGTTTATGAGTTTTGAACACATTATCAATACATATTGAATGAATTTTTCAATACAAATGTAGGATTTGAGCCAAAGTTACTGAGTTCTGCTGAACTCGTAGAGTCAAATTAGACTGTGAATACGAAATACACTATTGTTGTATCATAAATGTTAAGTACTAGTTTTCCATTAAGATTGCAATGTAAGTCGATAGTATTGATCTAGCATATAAGTTGTTTGTACCGCTCTCTTGGAGCTATAAACAATGAAGATGGTCAGTTGAACATTTTTTCCTTAAAAAATTATATGATAGTGTGTATATTTTGATCCTATTGGTAAACTAGTTGGCCGAACGATATATACTTGTAACTTCAAGATTCAATTTTTACGTGTATAAGCAAACATATACTAGTTAATTACTTAACATAGCTATAGTTTGTCTTAATTACAATTCACGACCTACTCTTAGCTATAATTACGTGGCTCAGCCTTTTAGTTTTGTATAATTCGGAATTTGTATAATATAATTTGTATTACTTTTGTATAATTCGGAATTTGTTTAATATAATTTGTGTAACTGTTTATACTTATGATGTTTGTAATTGTATAAATTCGTTATTTCGAGTTTATACAAAAATAACTGAATTGTACAAATGTACCCGCGAATTATACAAATCCACGAATTATACAAACGAGGCAGCTTAAGTTGTAGCTACAACCCGTAAATGTGCAAACTATAGTTATGAAACATAATTAAATTTATTATAGTGGCTATTTGCGAAAGTTCCTCATATAATTGATGGGTTTTAGATAAACAACTGGAGCTGGACTGGGAAATAGAAGGCCCAAACTCAAGGATCTGGCCTGAATAACCATATTGTGGCCCAGTTCATGTTGAATAAAGACATTTGGGCTCTTTAATTAAGGATGAAATTCATATGTTTTGGCTAATTTAATTTGAGAATGAGAAAAATAAAACTTAGAAGTTACATATTAACCGTGAATTCAGTTTACTGAGAATATGACCCTACATAGGAAGGCATGTAGATCGTATATTAAAGTAAAAGAGCAGTAGATAGCCGAGTCATGTTGTCGCACTTGTATGTGGGAGAGGCAAGGGGCTAGTCTCCTCTTCTCTGAAGTTAATTATGTAGTGCCTTTCTCTTCATTTTTACTACTCTTTGTTCATTTTGTTATTTTGTTATCGTTATTTTTCATTCAATATAATCATGTTTTGATTACACTACTTTTGAGTTGAGGGTCTATAAAAATCAACCTCTTTACCCCACAAAAATAGCGGTAAACTTTGCATATATCTACGTCAGGTATAGTGGACAGTGTGGGATTACACTAGGTATCCAGTTGGTGTTGTTTACATATTAACCATGGAGTTCATGGGAGTTCTCCAATATTTTTCCAAACAGAAAGAAAATGAACTATATTCACACTCATGGAGTGAAAAAAAAATTCGATATCATCAGTATAATTCAATTGACCATATCAAGTTAATTAATAATTATTTTATTTTTCAGGTACTATATCAAATTTACAACAACAATTATACTCAATGTAATTTCATAAGTAAGGTATGAGAAGAATTGTGTATAGGGAGACCTTATTCCTATCTTGTATCGATAGATAGGTTATTTTTGATAAATTCTTTTAACTTTTTAAAGCATAAACACAAACATTAATTATGGAAACTACTATATCAAATTTGTTATTTAAAATAATTCTATTACACTATGCTTGCATACTTAATTAACATGTTGGTACCAATTGAGAAGTCGGTTAAGCTACTAATTAAGTTGACTAGAAATTAAAGGAATCATTAAGATTCTTTTACCCCACCCCAAATGACTTTTGTAAGTGGAATTTGGCATCATCAATATTAAAGATCTCGACTTTAAACTTTACGTATAGATTCGTCTT
Source organism: Solanum verrucosum (assembly GCF_900185275.1). Classification (NCBI taxonomy): domain Eukaryota; kingdom Viridiplantae; phylum Streptophyta; class Magnoliopsida; order Solanales; family Solanaceae; genus Solanum; species Solanum verrucosum. The sequence goes on along the minus strand of NW_026019923.1, from coordinate 363,470 downwards.
TGATAGGGAGTGTTTTACCTTCAAAGTGAAACTTTTCGTCCCCCAAGTGAGACTTTCTGTCGTCTTTGATAGAGAGCGTTACCCTCAATATGAGACTTTTTAATACAAATTTATATTAATCATGCATCAAAGTGAATATCAAACGTCAAACGAAAATCCTAAAAAAAAAGTGGAATTTGACAGTTAATACCGTTAGGATGTCAAATAAAGTTATTAATGCCTTATTCCTCCCAATAAAGTCGACCAAAAGCAGGCCACTTATTTGTCTTTATCAAAATATCAATTATTCTCATTAATTACTTTGTAAATATCATTGCTATTTCTATATTGTAATTACGGATAAAATTACAGAAAAAAATGTTTATCATCATCACTATACATAATTTTTTGTTTGTATTTTGTCATGTGGGTAAGTTCTATACATATTCATTATAAAAAAATATTTACTAGAAAATTTAATACTAATTAATATTGATTGGATACCTACAAATAAATGACGAGAAACAATATTAAATATATATAGTTAGACATGTATAACTTAATTAAATCTCACCTATCCATAAATTGTAAGCACTATATAGTTAATGAGTTTAAATTATATATAACATACATTGTTTAGCATAATATCTTCATATAACTTAAAAGATATTTATTTGTAGGTAATGTTTATTAAAATTTGAAAATAAGAAAGGATTCCGATCCATAGGAAACAATAAAACCATGCATGTTTTTTTGGTCTAAAATGGCGGCCATCTATGCATGCCTATGAAAGCTATTTATCAAGAAACATGAAACCAATAAGTTTGCTTCCTGTCAGGTCCGAGTCAAATTTAAATTTAGTTAGACTTTAATATAAATATCGAACATCGGATAAAAAATTTAAAAAATAATATTAAAAATAATTACTTCCTTTAACTTACTTTTTTTTCATTTTAAAATTGAAATCAAGTACTTTTTTTCTTTTAACATTTCCTTCATAATATATTCAGGCTAATTTTATAAATAGTTATATTAAACTATAAAATAATTGATAATATCCGACTTTTAATATCGAATCAGAATAAATTAGAATAAAAATAAAGTATTAATATAACAAAAGGATCACAACGGTTTAAATTATAACCTTTCGATACACTAACATATTTTCTTTTTATTTGCTTAAATTGCCACATTAGCACTTCCCTTAAATTGTCGATTCACATCGCTTAATTATCTATCTTCAATCACCTAAAAATATTTAGTAGTGAAAGATTACTTGGGTTGAAATATCTTTGATCAAAATGGATTAAATTATAGTATGTCATTAGCAATTTGCTCAATTCTAATCAATTTGTTTTTGTACTTCTTCTATTATTCGGTTAATTAACTAATAAAACTTCTTTTATTTTTATTATAATTATATATAATACAACAATTTTTTTAAATATTTTAACAAGATTTCTTACGAAGAAGTTAAATTTGATCTTTTAAAAAAAAATCCAAAATAACCCAAAAAGAAAACCAGTGAGAAAATAGTCAAAGTGGGACTTCTTTGAACTTGACTAATGTAACAAAGCTTAACCACCGAAAGAGTTCTCTCTTTGCCATATAGAAACTCATTTTATACATTTTTTTTTGTTTGTTTTTATTCTACATTTTCAAGAAAATAAGAAAATAGAATAAAATAAATATAAATATAATATTTAAAGGAAAAAGAAGAAGAAGAAAAGGCAAATAAAAGTTGGTCTAACTTAATAAAGGGGTCCATAATTGTTTGCAACTTCATTAATGTTGTTCCCCTTTTATGTCTCAAACCTCATGAGCTTGTCCACTTAATTGTCATCATATTTTTTTAAAAAAAAAAAATTATATTAAAAAATCTCACTTCCTTTTTCATGGGATTTTGTGTCATATTTGTACTTTATATTATTTTTTATAAATAAAAAAATCAATTTTAAATTGGTGTTTTGATCAATCAAAGCATGCATAAAGTTTTTAAAGCAAGGTGCTTATTATGATATATTTTGCATGGCTGACCAACATCTCATTTTTTTCAAAAAGAAAAAGAGGTTCATAACTAACTAATATGACACCTTGAAGTACTTTAAGGATAATCCTTTTCTTTTAAAACTTTTAACCGACTTTTCTACGATTACATCAACATATTCAACGTAATTTCATAAGCCTAATCTGAAAAAGATGAGGTATATGCATGCTTTATTTCTATATTGTATTATGAGATAGAGAGATTGTTTTCAATAATCTTCAACTCATATGAATTAGTCATTCCAAACACTAGTTTATCAATATATTTTTGCTAATTAATATGGTATATATCTAAAATTTACAAAAAAAAATCCTATTAATTCATATTCATGTAGGGTAAAACTCATTTGAGGGGAAATGTTTTTAAAAAAAAGAAAATGTTGCCCTATGCCCAAAAGCATTAATGAGTAAATGGAAGATGGTAATTAAAAAATAAATAAAAGAAAGGTCGTATCAGTATGACATGATGCTTTTCATTTTAACTTAAATAAGATGATTTATAATCACATAAAATCTACATTTTATTTAAACTATATAATTTTATCTTAAAACATTTCGTATGTTTAAAAGAACATATATGTAGGCAAACATTCCAAATATATATTAAGAAAAATAAAAGGACTGTATTATTCATCAGACACATCATGTTATAATTACTAGTTAAGTTATATTTTCACAATACAATTTAATCCTTGATTATTACAACAAAAATGCCAATAAATATGTTTAAAATAATATTAAACTATAACATTCAAATCCATCTTGACCAAACATAGTATAGTAGTTAGTTGATGATTAGTCTCTTATTCTGCAATAATATGTTATTATTGTTTGTAATTGCTTTATTTGTTTTGTATCTTGTTATTTTGTTGTTATTTTTTCTTGCAATTCTACTTTGAAAACTCTTCTTTTGAACCAAAAATTTATCAAAAACAGTTTCTCTACGGCTATACTCCACAAAAATAAGGATAAAGTCTATATACATTGGAATTACATTGAATTTGTTGTTGTTATTATATTTCTTGACCAAACAATTGCACTAGTACTAACCTTCTTATAGGTTTAATAATAATAATAATAATAATATTAATAATAGTAAATACATCTTCCACTATTAATATGATGGCAACTCACTCTTTAATTTCCTACTAATTTGAATAAATAAATCAGTCAAAACAAGAAAAGTAACTTTAATTATTCCCACTAAACTAGTTTAAAAAAACAGGAATTATTATCAAACATGATCATGATTGGTTATCTACTACCTTAAGTCATTACATCTTGCTTAAAATTAACCATTTCTTGCTCTCTTTTTATCTTCAAGTCAAAGATAATCAAGGTTTAAAAGTTGTAAGGGGAATCATTATAGTCACAACTTAGACTTCTTTAACATGATTCAAACACTACTAGCTATAGTTGAAGCCAATGCCTATTAATAATAAAATAAAGAACCTAAGTTATATATATTATCAGTACACAAGTATTTTTTTGTATCATCGATCAGATCATTTTTAACTGTTATAACATATAACTTATCGTAATTTCAAGATTACATATCTTACATTTCAAGTAAGCTTATCTATAAATATCTTTTCAACTATCCAATTGATTAATAGAGTGAAAAATATATCTTAAACTGACGGCTTATATATAATTTACACTCTAGAATAAAAAATTTAAAAAATGAACGTTAACCTATTTTGAAAGCAAACATGCTAGCCATGCACTCATATAAGTCTTACTTAATAATCATTACCCAATGAAAGCACTCTAAAGTTTAGGCTTTTTTAATTTTTCCAAAGTTGAACCTTCTTAGGTCAAAAAAATATATTGTCTCACTTTAATTTGCACTTTATTTAATTGGTCTACATATATCACATGTTAATTAAAAGAAAATGTTCTTTCCACAATTTTTGGATAATTTGTAGTCCAGTCAAACATTCACCTTAGAACAAATAGTTTCAAAACTAATTTGCTTCTATTTCCAAGATAATGGAACCACAAGTATATCAAGAACCTATCACTCCCTTCGTTCACTTTTATTAGTCTATTTTGAACTTAGCTAATTAATAAATATATTATTATAATATTATGCAAGAAATGTATTTAACTTGCCTCCTTCGAAACACAATGATACATTTCAGGGGTTACGTTAAACTCATTTTGTTATACTTTTTAAGCAATATACATCATTACCGTAGATTTTGTAACAAATAATTTATTTTATTTTAAAAATTATAAATCCTATAATATTCTAATGAGTCTACCTATAATTGATTGACTAGTCATAAATATAAGTATATTATAATGAGTCTACCTATAAATATTATTTGATTGACTAGTCATAAATATAAGTATTCACGTTTTTTTTTTCTTTTCTTCTACTATTTGCTTTGAGACAAAGGAAAACAAAAAGAGGAAAAGTTAAAAGGAGCTTAAACCTAATGTAGGAAAAGACTTAAACATTTTGGCAGCCTCTTCTTTGACCATATTCAAATATAAAGCTGCATATAATTGAGCAAAAGCATATATAAGTCAATCATATAAAAGTTAGCGAAGTGAAACCATATCTTGAAAATTCTCATTGAACGAAAAGTACGAAATAAATCAGATATTATTCCCCTTCTTCGATCCATAAATATATTAGTATACAATGTTTAAATCAATAGAGAATCTTTTCTTCTATATGAATTAATTATTCCATTTTAAATCCTCCTCGATACATTGAGTGGCAACGTTTGTCCTTTCACATATGCAGACGGGCCTCATCCACACACACATTAGTTCGACCTTAAAACATTGGGCTCTATCGAGTTCACAAGTTGTGATTTCTATGAAAAAAAGTGATAGTTACGTGATCATTTGCGAAATTTATGTGAAAAAAGTGTGTTTCATCATGTTGATTAATGGAGGTAGTCTTGTCAACGTGGAATATTCTAAAAGACTCATAAATGTTGTTTTACTAACTTAACAAATATGGTCAATAAAGCATTGGCATGTTCCTTCCCCAACCGATCGATGGGCACAATCCCTTCAAGTTAGGCTTTACAATTATTATTTTTCTTTTACAATCATTAAACCAAAAAAATTGAAAATTTATATTATCTTTTTGTTTTTGTTTTTTACTTGTGTCTGATTTGGACGTACATGACTAATTCAAATTCATATGTATAAGGCTTATTAAAGAATTAATGCTTTTTATCAAGATTTTTTTCATTCCAAATGCTTGATCGAACTTTGTTTGAAGATAGAAGAGTTTTATTCATTTCACCGCAACCTTTTATAGTGAGTCGAATTGTATTTTCGATTTACTTTAGGCAAACGGTAGCCCATTTAAAGGAAGAAGTAGTTCTCCGATCCCTACTAATTGTTTCCTAGGGATAGCTTAGGTTTGAGTTTTTGGTAATGAATTTTTGTTAAGAAGCGACGCAACCTAAATTTGTAATTGGATTCCAAAAGCAGATATCGAACCTCAAGTGAAAAATAAAAAGTTAAAGCTCTTCATAGAGTACATATGCTGTTATTTTCCTCTTATTTTTTAAAATATAAAAAGTACAAACAGCTCAACAACTCGGTGCAATTGCAATTGTTAATCTTTTTTTAACTAATTCTAATTGTACATTTGAATTTTCTTTATTATAAACATACAAACACCTTGATTTTCTATTATTATAAAAAATTTTACTTAAAAAAATTATGTCTTCGTATCTTGTTTCAATTTATTTATCCTATTTTTATTTCAATTCATATATTCAATTTTTTAAATTTTAAGATCACAAAATTAAAAAATATGTTGATATATTTGACATATGTTTTATGTTTATAACTATAAAATTTTAAAAAAAAGTTATTTTTTTCTATATTAAATTATAAAAAGACAAATAAATTAAAAGGATGATGTGAGATATTTATGAGGGAGGATGTGAAAATGAATCAAGATTGGGCTAATAGTTGAAAAATGAAATAACCTACGATGAACCTACGTAGGGGGAGACAAAACGTGGCTTTTTTATACTCAAAATCTTTCATTAAATGCTTTAAATATTAGAATAAAAATTATGAGCAACGGATAATGTTCATGTTAAATAACAAAAAAAAATTATTGCTAATTATTTAGCATCATATAAAAATGCTACGAGTAAGATATGCAATTTGAAAAAGTAGAATATTCTATTTGATAACTAAAATATGTTGTGAAGTTTTATTTGACTTTTGACTTGAAAGGTGCAAAACGCAATTTTTATTTTTATTTTGGAAATGTGCAATAAAAAATTATACAAAGACTAAAAGTAATAAATTTGGTTTGAAAAATAAGCATAACAAATCACGAGAATTTTGTTAGTTATACTTATCCAGAATAGTTGATAATTTTGGTCACGGAAAATTTGAGGGTCATTATCAAGTTTTTATAGAAAGTAGAGTTTGACTTTTACCTAACCGATTTATTTTTTAATAAATTTTAGGTTTAGAAAATATAAAAATTAATATAAAATTATATTTGTATGTTATATTTATAGTTTGTATAATTGCGCTCGATAATAAATTTTATGTTTGCTATGGAACATCAGATTTGTATAAAATCGATGACATCCTCTCATTTGTATAAATCGTTGTCAACCTCTCATTTGTATAAATCGTTGGCAGCCTCTCGTTTGTATAAAGAGCAACTTTCACATATAGCAAACATAAAAATCATATTTGTATGTTATAGCTATAGTTTGCATAATTGCGCTCCATATCAAATTTTATGTTTGCTATGGAGCTTTTGATTTGTATAATTCGCTAGATACATCCAATTTTATACATTTTTGATTTGTATTTGTATATACATTTTTCTCTCGCTTTATACAAACACATTTTTACACATTTATATACCGATGGGTAATTGTAAACCGAAAATGACTAATTGTATACCGAATCAAATGACAAAAAAATGAAATGTTTGCTGCGAATTACAAATAAAATATATTATGACTATAGCATTTAAGGAAAAATTGAATATTATTTATTATTATTATTATTATTATTATTTCCAATTCAGAGACAACAGTCTGAAGCATAATTTTATCTATTTGACATGATAATCTTTTAAGGCCTGTGGTTTAATTATCTTTACACCAAAATTGCCTCTATCACACATTTATTCCAATTCTCACAAAATGTACTTTTTTCTTTCTTATTTCCACCTACCTCTTTTACATGGATTTTAATCCCTTACAAAATTTTAAAATGGAAACTTATTGTTAGGGAGCTAGTTGTGGCAAAAGCGAAAGATCTTCTAATATAATTTGAATGGAGTCTAATCGTCGAACTAATTCTGACCTCCCTGAATGTATTTGATAAAGACTTTTCGCCTATTTAATAATGAAAAATTAATTCTTAATCTTTGAGCACATTGGTGTGTAGGCTTTTGTTTCGAATCGAGAAAAAGCACTCAAGCATAGTGAAAGGATATACCTAACCATAACACGAAGTTCAATCGAGACTGAAGAGATGTTTACTAGAAGCCTTTTCTCTTCTTTCTTAGAATTTTCAAAGGTTGTCATCCTTTCCCTTATATTTTTTTATTTTTTTGGGTGATATTCATATTTGTAATTATCTCCCATCTTGATGGTTTAATTAGTCCAAATAAAATAAAACTTGTTAAATCTTAATTTACTTGTCTTTAATATATTTTTTTCTTACAAATTTTATCGCTAACTATAATGTTGATTTTTCACGTAAACAAATGGATATAGTGATTAATTTAATTCTTGAGCCATCAAAATAATTGCCATTCGTTAATAATGAAAACCTGCCGACTATTTCACCTTTTAATTTATTTATTTTTACTTTTTATTTTTCCTCTTTAATTTCCTTCTGACTTTTCAATGAGAGCTAATAATGAAAATAATTTTAAGAGAATTTATAATCTAAAAAATTGCACACCACAAAATTGCAAATTGTGACGGTGCCAATTTATATTTATATAAAAGTATAAATTTAAATTACCCCAATCAATTAAAAGTCACTTTCTACTCCACCAATTGACAGTTTGGTTTTATTATCATTTTTGTCTTCTTATTTATGTTGCCATCTTTCCACTTCCAACACCCCCACCCCCCACCCCCACCCCCATATTTTTTTTTCATTTAAAATAAGAAAAAATGACAAATATATTTTTGATCTATCATAAATGATATGCAGATATCTCCGTCATACTTTTGGGATATTGGTGCTCCTGCCATTCAAAAACTAGAGCATATATGTCTTTCACTCAATAGAAGACTAAATAGTGACACGTGACACAATCTTATTCGTTGATCCAATATTTAATAAATGTCGGATCGGTGGATGAGATTATGACACGTGGATGTCCGTTAGTATAAACTATAAAGGGTATATATGCTCTAGTTTTTGGACGACAAGGGTACCAATGTCCCAAAAGTATGACGGAGGGTATCTGCATACCATTTACGATAATTCGGGGATATATTTATCCTTTTTTCCTTTAAAATAATTTTTTTTTTTGCTTTTTATATTTAATTTGAAATAAGTAGTAAAAATTAAAACAAATAAGAAAGTATTAAATTTATTTTTATCAAATATTTCGTTCGTTCAATTTTACTGATTTGTTATTTATACATTGCACAAATAAATATACATATATTGCGATAAAATGATATGTATTTTTTTATCACTAAATCAGAAGTTTTGAAAGTTCGATAGAATATACTTTAGTATTTCTTATGTGACTTTGAATTAGTCGAGTCGAGTGTTGTCACCAATTACAATACAGACCATAATACACACAATACTTGAGTGTAAAAAAAAAAAAATACACACAAAAACATGCTAATTATAATACCCCGCGTGCAAGCATGCACTCATTTTTTTTTTTATGTGTGTATATCCAACATCCCACTAAACATATATAAGTAATTATATTTTGATAATCTCTATACTTTATAAATATTTTTTTTGTAGTTTCAAAAGAGTGGACTGTAAGTAATCAGACACAAAACAGAGATGAAAAAAATAAATAAAAAATAAGACAGATAGGCCAACCTAGGGATTGAGGAATTTTTTTCCTTCCAAAAAAATTTAATTGAAATATGAGTTATTAGACTAATTATTTTTTGAGTTTCTTATTTACATGTGTCGACCTACAAACATATTTAAATATGAGTTATCACAGGCATGGTCCCCTGTTCCTCCCATTCTGACACCAACATAAATGACTAATTTTTTTATTTTTTGTAATTTATATTTAATTGTTTGATATTCGAAATTCACTTGCTCGATCGATTAATCAAGATTCCTAATAAGAGTTAAAATCCAGGGGTGGCTTAATGTCTTTAAAGATGAAGCATATGCCTTAGGCCCCCAAAATCAAAGGGCCTAATTTTTTTAGTAATAATAAAATTATCTTAAGCTTTTTTTTAACAAAAAAATAAATAAAGAATGTTTTAATTTGTTTCGAAACATTAAAGAATATTTTTTTTATGGATCAATTTTTAAATTTAACTTGCACATGATATGTTTAAGACCACAAGATTAAAATATATATATATATAACGAGAAGTTTTTTTCTAGCAGAAGTTAGATTCGTGTTATCTACCTTCATAAAGAGAAAATGTTGATCAGAGATAACATGTAGAGTCCAATTTCTTATCGTTTAGAATATGTACATTGACACAACTTAGGATTATTTGTATTAGGGTCATAACCCCTCGATCGATCTTGACCTATTTTTACTCTTGATGAAATAATTTAGATGCACGCCAACAAATCCAAACGCTATTTTCATGGGTTTGGGACAACATGGTAAGCCAAGTGACATGGGAGGAGGGAAATAAAAATTGAAATGTTTCCTATTAATAGAGCAAGTGTGTCTAATGAAGTAGGGTGGATTAGGGTACAAGCCTGATACACCAATACCCAATTGTTTTAATTTGTTTATTCAATAATAATTAATAATAATAATAATAATAATAATAATCTTTTAATTTATTTAATTTGCACAATGCTCAATGAGTATTAGTGTTACTCCATCTGAATTTTTCACATATATTTGCCCATACAATGTGTTGTAACTTGTGAATGGTAGTAAGCATGCTAGTACTTGATTTTTTTTAATTGTTTAGTCCAAGAGAGAAAATAATTGTTTTGTAATGTCCATTTAGAACCTTTTTGCAGTTGAAAAGGTGTTAATCTTTTTCAAAGTTGCATGAGAAAAAGGCAAAAATAAAAAATAAAACTAGATTAAGAAAAGTTTCAATATAGTACTGTTTATTTCAGAAAGGTAGAATATTTTATTTGTATTATGCTTATGGGGTTCATGTTGTTTATTTTCTTTTAAGTGATGAAGTTCTTTTAATTTTTTTCATCAATTTGAGGTTCTTTTTGTTTCTATTTTTGAGAATGGTATCTCCAAGAATATAGGAAAATGAGTGGAAAGATGAATTATTGATATGTGAACTTGTGAAATTATCATTAATCCATTGTTCATAAGGAAAATATAAAATTATATATAATTAATTAGAGGCCTCTCCATTAAAAAAATTCGTTAAGAGTGTTCAAAATTTAATAAATAAAATATTTATAATATTTTTTGTACAAATGATATAAATTTTTGATAAAGAATATTCCATTGATCAAATAGCCTTCATTATATTTGATTACCCTAATTTTATGAATCTAATGTTCTCATATTCAAGTAAATCCCCCCCCCCCCCTACCCCCCTAAATTTCTACCTTCTTCATTTGACTACTTATGCAAAGAAAATAAACATAATGTGTCAATAACCTCAAATATAGATTTCAGGGTCGAGTCTCTAAAAATCTTATTGAAGGCATACTCCTTAAGTATGAGCTATGTAATTTGCAATTTTGAATTTAGTTGTACCTCTATATACGAATAGAAAACATTTTAAAAAAAGTCATTAATCCATTTTTCATAAGGAAAATGTAAAATTATATATCATTAATTAGTGGTATCCACATAAAAAAAGTCATTAAGAGTGTTCAAATTTTTATAAATAAAATATTATATAAACAACATAAATTCTCGATAAAGAATATTCGACTATCGATACCCTTCAGTTTATGTAACTATGCTAATTTTATTAATCTATTGTTGCTATATTCAAGTAAATCTCCCCACTAAATTTCTACCTTCTTCTTTTGACTACTTATACAAAGAAAATAAACATAATGTGTCATAATAAATACTCCATAATTTCAAATATAGATTTCGGGTTTGAGTCTCTAGAAATCTTGTTAGGAGCATACTCCTCAAGTATGAGCTATGTAATCTGCAAATTTGAATTTAGTTGAACCTATAATACGAATATCAAATATACGTATAGAAAACATTAAAAAAAACCTTCAAATACAAATTACCTAAAACACAAAATTGGATCAACAACATATTAGTGGATTCACATGAATTCAACAAACTTTTGTTCATACTCTATATATATGAACATAACAATTATATATTTATAAATTTTATTATTGTGATTACTATATATGAACTTCAATTATTATAGTTACTATATATTAACTTAAATTATTATAAAAACCTATAAAATTCTAACCTTTAAAAAAGATGGATAGAAGGATTTGGAAAAAGTTGATGTGGAGTGAACATCATGGGTGAGGAGAGAAGGTATGGACCCTTTGGCCCTAACTAAAGGAAGTAAGAAAACACCAAGTACAAACTATTGCTATCTTACCAATAATTCTACAAATGAAATTATTATTCCCTGATTTACTTCTCAAATTTTGATTTGACACACCTATTAAGAAAATAATGATTGTTATATTGAGTTTATCATTTTACCTTTTTTTAAACATGTATTAATTATGGAGAGTTTAGTTATTCATGTATATAGTTTTTTCAACTTCTATTATGCATAAAATAATATATAAATTCCTAATAACTTATACATGTATTGGTTATTCAGATTTCTAGATTGCAAACAAAAAAATTACTAATTTTGTACATGAATAGTTTACTTTCTAACCAGCTACCAAACATAATATTACTTATACAAGATTTAATATTTATCTAACTCACCTCCAAACAAGCTTCCCCATAGCTCACAGAACTAAAAGTTCATATCCATCTCCACCCCATAGCTAGTTTTAGTCCTAATATTATTACAAATAAACAAAAAGTACTGAATTCGTCCAAAATCATACCTAATATTGTAACTTCATCCCTAGACTCCACACGAGAACATGAATTCAAATTAATCAAGAAAAATGAATTAAGGTGGTCCACACGTGCCTAGAGAGCACAAAGCACAAGCGTGCTAAGTGATAGTCACGTGCCATACTCCCCCAATACATGTATAGAAAAAATCACATATTGTATTGAGCAATGGAGTTTTTTTAAATTTTTTTATAATTTAGCAATTTTTATTTTTTTTGTTTTGTTTTAGTGTGGTCAAGCTAAAGGGTGTATAGGTATTATTCATTAATCCTATTATTCTATGTCACACGTATATATGTGAAAGACCCTATTGGTCTCTTTTGGCCCTCTATATATATTGCTCTCTCAGAGTGAGTAATTTGTAAGAATAGAGCTAAAAAGTTTGTAACTTTGAGTTTTGATTTACAAGGGGAAGGAAAAAAAAAGGGGTCTTTTTGAAGGAATAGTGTTTAGTACTAGAAAAAAGTTGAGAACTTTTTAAGAAAAATGGAGATGGGGAGTGATGTGATGGTGTCAAAATTCAAGAGGATTTGTGTGTTTTGTGGGAGTAGTCAAGGGAAGAAGAGTAGCTATCAAGATGCTGCTATTGAGCTAGGAAAAGAATTGGTATTTCTTTTTCTTAAGTCAAAAATGGAACTTCCCATTTTGTTTTCTTGATTTTTAGCTTTGGTTTCTTGGAATACTAGGATGTTGTAGTTTCTGACCTTTTTTTTTTGGGTTTTTGGGTAAAATGGTTTTTTTTTTTTTTGCTTTTTGCTCATTTGGGGGTCAGTGTTTGTACATTCTTGGTATGTAAAAATGGCATCTTTACATGAATTTAATCCAAGTTTTAAAGAATGTATTTGGATTTTAGGATATTTGGGTCCAAATTTTTTCATGCAAAATGTGATGTTTCTTTGAGATTTTTTCCAACAGAAAGTCCTGCATGGAATTCTTCTATCTCTGTAGTTAGTGTGTGTGTATGTAGTCATGTTCTCTGCTTTACATTTTTGTAAAATCAATGTTTCCTGTTATTTTCATATACAGGGGTTTTTCATCTATTCCCCCCCACCCCCTTATTGTACAAACTCTTGCATTTATGCCTCATCATCATCTTGATATATGTTAATTAAATATACTACTTTAACAAGTATATTTGGTTTTTGGGACATGTTATTTTCCATTTTGAATGTACTAAAAGTTTCTTGTTTCTTCATATTGAAGGTCTCAAGGAACATTGATTTGGTCTATGGAGGAGGTAGTATAGGCCTAATGGGATTGGTTTCACAAGCTGTTCATGATGGTGGTAGGCATGTTATTGGGTGAGAAACAAAGAAGAAGAAGATACCTTTCTATGCTCTAATCACTCTGCTCTTAAATTAATGATAAAATATTAGTACTTTTTTAACATGAGGAATTTAGTTAATCATCTTAATTATTACTAACTCCTACTCTATGTTTTGTCATGTTATTGTCTGGCTGCAGAGTAATTCCCAAGACACTCATGCCTAGAGAGGTATGTCTGTTGTTTTCTTGACAAGTCTTAGGCCTTTCTTGATTTATATTATATTACTTAAAAAATAAGAACCTTCAATAGTATATTCTCATGTGTTTATGAGGTGAGACTTTGAGTTAGTTTCTTGTTAACACTAGTTTTGTCATAAATATTGATGTTTGTGCTTTCATTTTCTTCTAATTGCTTTCTGGGGTTCTGAAGGAACTGTTTATTTCTTTGGTCCTTATTGGCCTTATCCATATATCCACATAGTACTTTGGCATCTGGCTTTTTGTTTGATTTCCCCTTTTATGAGTAGCATGCTTTATTCACTCTGTTGCTGCTGTTTAGTTCTTGTATTTTTCCCTCTTGGCTGTTAGTGAGTATCTGTACATGCTATGTTGCTTGGACTCTTCAAAAGTAGTGCATTTTTGGAGTTATCCTACACGGTTGCGGCAACAATTTTGGAGAGTCGGAGCAACTTAGTGTACATGTACATGTATATAGTGTTTAGTTTTGTGTGTATATGTTTGGTGACTTTTCTACGATTTCAAAATGAAGAGTTTTGGGTGGATTTAACTCTTTCTGAAATGCTCATCATTGCTTCAGTGCATTAATAAGGCCACTACACTCCATCAAGAACCTGTTTCTTCTCTGACCCTTTAACCCCCACCACCCCTTTTTTTTCTTCATTTCTCCCAAGAAGAAGGGCACATATTTCAAGAAGTTCAAAAAAAAAAATGAATTCATATTTTATCCTTTTTGCACAGTTAACTGGTGAAACAGTAGGGGAAGTGAAGGCAGTTGCAGGTATGCATCAAAGGAAAGCAGAAATGGCTAGGCACTCTGATGCTTTTATTGCTTTAGCAGGTTGGTATAAGCACTAAATTTCACCCTTTGCACTCAAATTCACAGGCAAAATGCTTATATAAAAAGGACATCAGGTGCTTTTAGTTTGCTAATTTGGGCCTAAATTCACCATATATCCTGTCTGCTTTGTTCATTTGTGAGTTAATGTAGTCATTTTTTTTAGCTTAGTCTTCCTCACATTTCCACAATAACTTTTAAGAGAAGTAACATCTAATATGCATCAGTTCTTTCAATGACTTTGTTTTAATTTGTTTGTCGTATGATTTTGATTTAACATGGAGTTTAGCAAAGTAAAAGAAACTTTTTAATCTTGTGTCTTAAACATGTCACGCGGAAAATTAGAATTATAGAGTTGTCAAAAAAGAAAAAAGGCATTCTTTTTTAAACAAGACAAAAGTAGTAAGACAAACAAATTAAAATGGAGAGAGTATCACTTTTAGATTTTTCAAGATTTCTATGGATATTCTTGGATAGAAGTCCCAAGACAAGTTATAGGTTTGCTCTGCCTAGAGGCGGAGCTAGGATTTTAAGATTATGGGTTACTTTTGGAGTATCCAACACACTTCCGTTGACATTTTTGAAGAGTCCAAGCAATATATGAAATGTTATCTTCAAGAAGGCAGAGGATAAAGTGAAATACAAAAGAATGTGAATTCCTGAAAGCTACTGTATGAAAAGATAAAAAGAATCAGTTGGATTACAAGTTCTTTGGTTTGATGTTTCTCACAATCCCCAAAGACTCATATGATTAGAGAAGCCTATATAGTTCAACCCCCTAGTTGTTGACCAATCAACATCTTGCACTGAAAATTAAGACCTGTTTTTTCACTACTTAAAATATTACTAATCTGGTTCTGTGATTTATTCTTTTTCCTTAAATGTTCACTGCCCTCCTGCAAGAATCTTCCTCCATCTCACTGAGAGAGAAGAAAGGAGAAAACTGTCACACTTTCACAAAATTGTAAATGCCAACTAGCTGCTGTACCTAACAAGGTATCATGCTCACTCTATTCAAGGAATTCTAATTGTCCAAAATATTCAACTAGTCATATACTTGTTCTGGCTGCATGTAAATAAAATATTTTTTTCAGTGACATTATATAGCCTGGGAACTTAGCAGAGGATCAAGCCATCCTATTTGCTGAAGGATGAGGCCAAAATAAATGCCAAATACTTGGGCACAACTAGTTTTCTGGCTCTACTGTTCAGGCAACAGAGTCAGTTTGAGAAAGTTGTGGGAAATAATTTACTCCCTCCGTTTCAATTTTTTTTGTCTTTTTTTGGTTTTATTCCATTTAAAAAGAATGGTTCTTTCCCCACTTTCTAATTCTAACTTTTCACATGACATGTGTGTTTTGGTACTTTCTACTTATGTTTAAGACCTCATGATTCTTAAACTCCGTGTCTAGTCAAAACCAACAAACAAATTGAAACGGAGGAGATATTAACTGGAATTTCACCTTCTTTGCTATTTGATTTAACCAACCAAAGTTGTTTGGCATTTACATGTAATTAGATTGTTTCAGAATTCAAACAGTGAATAAACTTTTCATTGCATCCAGGTGGTTATGGCACACTTGAGGAGCTACTTGAAGTAATTACCTGGGCGCAACTTGGCATCCACGATAAGCCGGTATATATATATATAATGATATGTGTAACTTTTTTGTTTGTCTACTTTGTAGCTTGACAAATTCAGTACTAAAAGCTATATGCATTGTACAATTTTGCAGGTAGGATTGCTGAATGTGGATGGATATTACAATTCATTATTGTCATTTATTGACAAAGCTGTGGAGGAAGGATTCATCAGTCCCAATGCTCGCCAAATCATCGTATCTGCACCAACAGCAACGGAGCTGGTCGAGAAACTGGAGGTAACATCTTATAAGAGACAACCACAATGGTCATTCTTGATGAAAATTTTCTATCTCCTGAACTGCTCTATCTAACTATTTTCCTCTTCTTGCAATTGCAGGAATATGTTCCTTGCCACGAAAGTGTTGCTTCAAAGTTGAACTGGGAGACGGAGCAGCTTGGCTACCCTCAAGTTCAAGAAATTGCGCGGTGAAAACAAAAGGGATTTGCAAGCATAGAAATGTGCATTAGGAATTGAAAATACCAAAGTGGAAGAAGCTAACATGAATGAAATTCTTAATTTTT
Organism: Solanum verrucosum; assembly: GCF_900185275.1. Lineage (NCBI taxonomy): Eukaryota > Viridiplantae > Streptophyta > Magnoliopsida > Solanales > Solanaceae > Solanum > Solanum verrucosum. The sequence goes on along the minus strand of NW_026019923.1, from coordinate 346,737 downwards.
GTTGTGTGGGGGGATACCTTTTTTTTGTAAATCAAACTAGAAATGACAAACAGCATATGTCCCTTGTCCCTTGTCCCTTCACAAGGAAATCTCCTTATTTACTATTATAAGATGTAAGTACTAAGATGCATATGAACCTTCCCTTTTAATGTTAACTTACCAAGCTTTACTTTTTGCTCTTGTATTTCTTGTTCTTTATGAAATATTATATGTTCCTCTGTCCAAAGTTGTGGTTTATTCCTGGTTTTCAAGCATCCTTCTCGATAAGCTCATCGCCTGTTATAGAGAAACATAAACAATAGGAACAGGTTGTTGAATCCAAAATGTTCATAAGTTAGGTAAATGTTGAATTCTAGAATTGCATCAACAATGGGAGAGACTTGTAACAGAGTTAGTGTTGTGGGGTTCTCTTTGTTGTTTCAACCATAAACCAACAACATGAAGATTGATCATCCAGTTGTCAAAAGAAGGGCCTGTGACAACCCTGATTGAATCTTAGTGAAAATTATTAAAGACAAACTGAAAAATATGAAAGGGGACTTAGATTAATGGTAAAGTTATCTTCGATCTATAGATTATGAGTTTTGAGCTGTAAAATTAGTCATTAATACTCGTGTCAAGGTAGATTGTCTACGCCACACTTTCTTTTAGTGCATCTCTTTCTTGTATTGTCTCTGTGTGAGAGATGTGAAATTAATCACTAATGATACTTAGGTCAAGTAGGCTTCCTATTCCATGCCTCCTTTGGGTGCAACTCTTTCTCAGATTGTCTCCGTGTGGCCTATAGGCTACCTACTTAGATTTTCTATATCACATCAGATCCTGTTAGAACACATGATACTTCGTGCACCAAACTATACTTTTAAATTGAAATAAAAGTTGGTAACGACTCTTGTCATTGCACTCATTGGTGGGATAACATCATTGCTCAAATGGTAAAATGTCATCTCTGTACTTTCCTTTTTGATTAGGGATACTTTGATATAATTATTCCTTTGTACACATTCACATTGTAAGGTCAACAAGAGCACTAACAAGATTGTTAACTAATCAAATGAGTCCATTTTTCATGTCCTTTTCTATTTTCTTTGTCTAGTATCTATACTGCATTGACAATGAAACATATTTCCTCTAGCTAGGACCAACTAATAAATTCAAGAATATTAAACTGTCTTAAAAGGAAAATTAACAAAACTTTCATGAAGTATAATTGGAGATGAGGGACCATTGGGGCTAGACACAAAGCACATGGTACGAGTTTATCTGAAATCAATAGCTTAGACTCAAATTATGTATGTGTCAAAAAATCACTAATAACAAATTCCGAATATAGTAAATCAAAAGTAATAAAAGTCAAAAATCAAACCTAAAGTACTACCTAAACTATCGACTATTATTCATCCAAACACCCTTTAAATATCAATTGTTCCCTTTTACTACCCTGAATGGTGGTGAAGTTTCAGGTCAAAAACTCACACACCTAATAGTTAAAATGTGTTTTGATAAATAGTATAGTTCAAGTTTTGAAACTCGAAAACCTGGGATACTTCAAACGTATTTCTTATTATTAACTCTCAATCAAATAAGTTATAGTAGAATCTCAATTTTAAATCGCATAAAATTTAAATTCTGAATTCGACAGAAGCACATGTTTCTAACTGTTATTCAAGATTGATGTTTGCTGTTAAGGTTTCAACTATTAACACAAAGTTATGATCCACTATACCACTACCAACGACAGGTAACAGAAAGGGCCCCTCTCCTTCTTGTTCCGGGGAACAATAAGGTGAGGTTGGGTCCCGTTGCAGACGAATGAGGGGTTGACAAGTGTCATGTAAAGAAAATCTTATCAATGAGAGATCGACACATGTCATATAGAAGGAAAACCATGAATTTAAAATATTTGGATTCAAAATTAGTATAATTTTGTTACATAAGCACAATTTTAATTTTAATTTTTGCAAATGTATATAATTAGTGTTGCGATTTTTTTAATTTAAGGTACTTTCTTGATGTTTCTAGTTAAATCTATTTTCTCATAGTTCTTATAAAATCTATCAGCTAGAGTTTATTAAATATTTGACGAAAATCAAAAGTGTTAGGTTTTGATAAAACATAGAGGATCAAAACCGTTCTTGTCATTTTCTCGTCGAGAAAAAAAAATAACAAGTGTAATTAAAATTACTGAACGTGTTCTAGATCCGCCTCTGATAAAAACTATGGCTAACTAGATACATAAGCAAGTAAAGGAGAGCATGTGGACTAGTTGATTATTCTAGACAAAATGATAGCCTCATGTTGGTCCCAAATTTCACTTCATTATCATGTACTAGTGAACCACACTTGGTAATGCTTAACTGGCTATAGTTGGAGGAATATGTATACAAGGTGCCAAAAGGAAGTTGAACAGTCAATTTCTATGTCTCTTATTTTTTGTTTTTCTTTAATTATGTAAAGTTCATATAAGGGAATGTACTCTTGAAATGATGTTGAAACATAGGAAAGGTTGAAAAAAATAAAAATATCCACTTCCAATATCAATGGGTAGTGGTGTTGTGTGAAAATTTTCTATTTTTGGGATAACTGTTTAGGAAATGATTATTTTAAAAATAGACGAAGAAGTTACGTCAATCAAAAGAATATGTCCAAAACTTCTAAGTTTACTATGTGTTTCCTCATTTCTAAGGTTCAAACTCAAGACGAGTAAAATTTGAAAATAATCAACTATTAACCTGTGTAACTGAAAAATGAAAAATCGCTCTTGAAATGATGTTGAAACATAGGAAAGGTTGGAGGAAAAAAAGGTACCACTTCCAATATCAATGGGTAGTGTTGTTTCTACTGAAAGGAGGGTCAAAAACTATTCGGAGCGTTATTTATAGATAAGGACGGAAAAATCCATCTCATTACACCCTTTGATGGTCAGAGAGCTTGTTACATGTCCCAATTAATGTGTACCATTGATTTGTCTCAGAAGTGGATGTTATTCTTTCGCTCCCTTATCTCAAATTACTTGTCATGTTTTACTTTACAAGAAACAAACTATATGCATCAATGGATAGTGTTTTTATAAAGGGAGGGCCAAAAAGTACTATCTAGAGTGTTATTTCTACATTCGATTTCTACATAAGGGCGGAGAAATCCGTCTCACTACGCCCTTTGATGGTCAGAGAGCTTGTTACACGTCCCTATTAACTTGAACCATTGATTTGTCTCAAAAGTGGATGTTATTCTTTTGCTCCCCCGTCTCAAATTACTTGTCATGATTATTTTTTTCAAGAGTCAAACTATATAAATTTTGATGAACTTTTTAATATGCATTTTTTCATTATACTGATATAAGAAAAAAACAATCTTACTCATGATAATATTCATTTAGCTTTCAAATATTTTAATTTTAAAATATGAAGCTAATCTAGTTTAATTTCGCTTCAAATATTAATTAAATTAGCTCTAAAAAATAAAACATGACAAATGACACATATTTTAGGACATATGGAGTATAAGGCTAAGTGTGCCAATTTTATAAAAAAGGTTTAATTTGGGGAAGGAATAATTATTATTACATATATAACAACTAAAATTGACAGCTTATATAAACGTAAAACAGTAGAAAAATGGTATTTCCATAGTGTTTTTATAGACAAACATACAATTCTTCAGAGGAACACAATCATTTGAAATTATACTTTGGATAAGTTGGTGAACTGAACAATTATTTTTGGTGCAGCTCATCTCTGTTCAATTTGATTTGACTGGCTACTATTTTCGACTCGAAATATAGATATTTATATAAATAAGTTGATAAATTTTTAATAAATATTAAATTTTAAATTCATAATTCCAAAAGCGGAGCACTCATGACCTTTCAAAAGTTGAACCTTTAAAATTTAAATCTTAAATTCACATCGAACTTTATTTTAGGCCAAACACATATGCAAATCCTTAAACTTGTTCCTAAATTTTATTTTGGCACTCCAACTCAACCTTGTTCCATTTTAACCCTTTAACTCCAATTTTTATGTTTCATTTTGGCACTTCTAAGTGATGTAGCATAGTGTGTGCATCACACTTTCTCTAAAAGAGTGAAAGACAAAAAAAAAAGTATTTTTTTTTTAAATAATAAAAGATAACCCTTCAACTCTATTTTTTTTATGTACCATTTAAACACAAAATACTAATTTTATGATTTCTTTATTTCTATATATGTTCTTCAACTGCAATTTTGCATTTTAAAAATCGTTGTTCATCAGTTAGTTATTGTAAAAAATTCAAATTGACGGGAATGAAAAATTAGAAAGCTGGTATTTGAGTTAGTCCAAATAGATTAGATATGAAAATAAAAATATGTGGTGTTATTTAATTTAATTAATTGTTTTAAAAAGAAAATCAACACACTTCTGTCGATTATTTTTCACACAATAATGTACTCAAAAAAATTTTAAAAAAAAATTGATGTTCATCCATTATTTTATTTTTTTTAAAAAAAGATATGACGTTGATTTTTAAAATGAAAAAAGTGGAAATGAAGAACATAAATAAAAATGAAGAAACTTATCATTAAAAATACAACATAAAAAATTTCTTCATTTTTATTTATGTTCTTCATTTCCAGTTTTTCATTTTAAAATCCCACGTAATATCTTTTTTTTAAAAAAAATAAAATAATGGATTAACATCAAACTTTTTTAAAAAAATTTACAGCGAAACTCTCAAAAGAAATTGTTACTTTAAAAAAATAAATTAAAGAGCATATATTAATTTGATTTTTTATAATAACTAACGGATGTACGACGATTTTTAAAATGCAAAACAGCAGTTGAAGAGCATATATAGAAATAAAGAAATCATAAAATTATTATTTTGTGTTTAAATGGTACATAAAAAAAAATAGAGTTGAAGGGTTAATCTTTTATTATTTTTAATTTTTTTTTTCTTTCACTGTCTTAGAGAAAGTGTGATGCACACACTCTACCACATCACTTAGAAGTGTCAAAATAAAACATAAAAAATTAGAGTTAAATGATTAAAATGAAACAAGATTGAGTTAGAATGCCAAAATAAAATTTAGGGATAAATTTAAAGATATGCATATGTGTTTAGCCTTTATTTTATGAAGAAAAAAAAGGCAGCTAATTAATGATAAAAAAGGGGAATAAAGAATATACAAGAAGGATGAATTTTGCCTGCCATAATAATGATAATAATTCCTCAAGAGACAGAACTTTTTATAGCTGGCATATAGAACTTCTGTTCCCCATTTAGCTTTCTAAAACTTTTTTTTTCTTTTTGTGATTTTTTTGATAATCAAAATGCCTATAATGTTTAGGTTGAAATTTTTTTGACCTTTGGAAAAAAAAGTGTTTTATTAAGATTGGGATCATCTTACATTATTTAAAGTTTAGCCCCACCTTGTAATCGCTTCAGATATATGAGTTTCAAGTTATAAAATTCAAATTGTTGAGGGTCTTAAATTAGCAATTATTAAAATCTAATTTCATATTTGATATTTAAATTTTGTATTTAAGCTTTGCCTCATATTTGAGATATCAAGTTTGTATTTAGGCTTTGACAAAGCTTAACTTTTTAAATTAGAACTTCAATTTATCAAATTTCAGATATTTAAATATGAAGTTAGGTTTTAACGAATCCAACTTTTGACATCGAAGAAGAAGAAGAATATTAGTACTTAGTAGCAACAAGTTCAATCTGAAACATGGCTAAACTTTTAAATAGCTTTGAAAATGAATTATATTTTAAATTAACGCTGCTACAAGCGTGAAATTTGTTTGGGGTAATTATTTAGTAAACAATCATTTTTTTAAATTATTACTCTTGCAACTTATGAACCTTTTAGATTACAGTCTAAAAATATTTTTTGAACAAACATGATAGTAATAATTTATTGTGATGTGGAGCAATCGCAAACATTATAACCGAATCTAATATAGTCCAAAAGGGTAATTTTTCAAATACTATATTTGTACAATTTTTTTAGAAATAGAGGAAAAATTTAAATGATGGCCTAAAAAATAAGTATAGCTTACATAAATACCATAGTGTAAAACCTAAATAACCTTTTGTCCCTATTATTTTTATAATTACATAAATTTCATATTTTTTAGGCATTTTGGATACATAATTAAGGATCCGGATATATTGTTGATGCATTATGTATCAATCTGTTGCACTTATTAAGGGAAAAAAAAACTGAAAAATCAAATTAAGATCTCATAGTATCCATTTGTTGCACTAATTAAGGGGGGGGGGGGGGGGGGGGGGGAACTGAAAATCAAATTAAGATCCCATAAATTATTTTATTCCATTCCAAACTATTGTCAAGAATTCAAAATCCTATAGTGTAACTAACTAAAAAATTCAAAAATTAAATTTCTTCTTCTTGTTCATCGTTCTCTCTGTTTCATAAAAACTTTTGTCGAAATTTTGGATAAGCGAGGTGAGTTATGAAGGATACAAAAGTGATGAAATTGTTGTTGGACAAACGATTTCTTTTGTGAATCTTCAAGTTCATCGAATATCCTTTCGATTTTGATTCAAGATTGTCGAAAATTTTGAGATTCAAAATTTTTCTCCAGTTCATTGAAGATCCTTTCCGTTTTGATTCAAAATTGTTGAAAATTTTGAGTTTCAAAATTATTCTCCTAGTTCATTGAAGATTCTTTCAATTTTGATTCAAAATTATTAAAATTTTTGAGAAGATAGATCATGAAGATCCTTTCAATTTAAATTGATAAGTGTTGTATTCCTACTAGATACATTAAATAAGAAAGTGTTGCCCATAAGATTTTAGGTTTGAGATCGATACATTATTATTTGGTAATTGTTATGTATCAGATACATTTAGTATAAATTCGAATTTACGTATCATAACTAAAAAATTAGTGCATGATACATTATTATGTATGTATCTTATTTTGTTTGAGATCATGAACATCCTTTCAATTTAAATTGATAAATGTTGTATTTCTACTAAATACATTAAATAAGAAAGTGTTGCCCATAAGATTTTAAGTTTGAGATCGATACATTATTGTTTGGTAATTGTTATGTATCAGATACATTTAGTATAAATTTGAATTTACATATCATAACTAAAAAATTAGTGTATGATACATTATTATTTATGTATCTTATTTTGTTTGAGAAATACTATATTTTAAAATTAAAAAAAAAAGTATATTATACATGTAATTGTTTCAAAATAGCTTCTTTTTTGTGTGTGTGATAAATAACACAAAGTTTATGTATCAAGTACATTTCTATTGAACATGATAAACACTAATCAAAGATTCAACAACATTAGAGTTATGTATCAATACCTTAAATATGAACATTATACATTGTATAAAACAAATGTTATTGTAGCAGTGATATATCAGATCAATGATAACACTAACAAAGACTAATTTAAGACTCAAAATAAACGAGATACATAAAAAATATGTATCTTTGATAGTGATGGCCGTGCTATGGCAGATCCAACTTTTTTCTTCTTTTTTTGGACTTTTTTAATAGTAGAAACATTAAAAGAAAATAAATATTTTTCAAGAAAAATTTTCAACGACAATATGATTAACTAAAATTGCAAAGGTTCAATAAGATTTCAATGAAGGCAGGGGGCGGAGGTAATTTTATTTTTATTTTTTAAGATGAAAAAATTAAAAAATAATAATAAAAGAAATCGAAAATTGAAGTGATGGAAAAAAATCTACCTCTTGAATAATTTGAAATCATTAATTGAAAATAGAAAAGATTTGAAATTCAAAAATAGATTAATTGATAAACTTGAGAGAGACACCTTTTGAAAGTCAAATTGAATTTGAAATTTGTAACTGCTAAAGAAGTGGAGAGAATTTAGGAATAAAATGGAGGAGTGATATGGGGAGTGGGAAACGTGGGTGTAGGCTGAAAATAGGAGTGAAATATTTATGTATTCGGAAGATTTTATGAATTGGGGGAATTAAGAGATTTTTGAAATTTTAAAAAAAGGTAGGGATAAATGGATATTAAGGTAAGTAAATGTGTGTATATAAGTAATTTTCCCAAAAAATAAACATTTGCATAAATCAGTGGCTACCTGGTGTCATTTCAGCCCAATTTAACAAGGCCTAAAATGAGTCCACTAAGTTACAGCCCAATTTCTGGACCCAGTTGTGGATAATATAGCAACAACTTCAATTGGGCCAATTTCTTATCTTAGATGTAAAAAAATGTTAGGCCGTTCATTTCATTGATTTAACTTCACTTAATTTACGATCCATCATAGAGGTCGGGGCAAATGAAGGTTTAATTAGTAGACAACAAGCGAACCGCAAGAACTTACTCATATCAAAATGATTAGAAATCAAGCGGAACTTGAACTTGAAGAAACTTGCCTCTATCACGGAAAATTGTTGCATGCTAACCCCTTTTATAGGTTTTCAAACTGAATCCGAGTTTGGTGCTTCAACCATTACCAAACTAATGTACTTAATTTAGAATCCCCAACAACTCTATTTACATAACACATACCTTGTATTTGTACTAAAAAATCCATTCAACGTATATAAATAATCTAACAAGAACCTAGTAACTTTCTTTTTATAGAATCTAGAATCCATAAACTCTGACTAACTATTATGGTCAGATATCTATATAATAACCTTCCTCTATAACAACATTTCATGTTGTGTTATATTATATGTTTTCTATAACAGTATTTTGCTATAGCATCCAAAAGAATATTCAAACAAACGACGTTGTTATAGAGAGTAGAACAAAAGGAATCAATGAAACTTGGCTAAATATTTGAGAATCCAAATATTGGCAAATGTCAAAATGACCAAAAAAAAAACTTTCAGAAACTCCAAAAACAGTTTTATTAGTGTTTAAAACTTAGTGAACTTTTGGTGGAACAGTTTGACATGTTGCATCTTCACTAGGCTTTCCTGATTTTGAATTACACTGAGATTTTCTCCTGAAAAATATATTCCATCTCCTCTTTGTTTTCACCATCTTTTGGAACTCTTCCTTCATGCTGTTACACTCTTTTTCAAGCTCGGAAACACGTTCCCTCATGTCCTCAACACTCCTTCCTCTGCCTCGTGTAGCATTGTCCGCGTGTTGTCCAATTGCTCCGCTAACATTTTCAAGGTTTTCAGACACAAAGAACCATCCGGAGATTGATGTACGTAGACGAAGCTGTTCAAAAAACAGGACTTGAACAATCACCCTTAGGGGAAGCCTCTCGTTTTGAGCAGCGTGCGTGCTGGCCTCTAATGACAGCTTCTGGCAATTCATTAGTCTGCAGATTTGCTCTCTTTCAATGTCTGTCAGCCAAGGATGTGCCTACATTTGAAACTTTTAATTCAAGTCCTCTCTTTTTTTGAAAACGGACTACAAAGGAACGTCAGACAAACAAACTGAAACGAAGGGAGTAGTTTCTATCTTATGTTTAGATCAGTACTATTATCATAAGCTGTGTTGTTAGGACTTAGGACTCTTCAAAAATAACACCGGGTGCATGACAGATCGTCCAGAAGTAGTGCATTTCTAGAAGATCTGACAGGGTACAACTATATATTTGAATAGTCCTAGCAACATAGCTCTGAACTATCAACCTTTATAAAACAAAACAGAGTAAAATGGTTTATATACACACCATCAAAGTTGAATTTAAGAGTTACCTTCAAATATATATCGATTGCACGATAGATACCATCGGAGACTGGCCTAGCATATTCTGGGATTGCAGAAGCAAGAGTCTGAAATTTCGGAAACTTGAAATTAACATCAGGGGCGACCTCAGAAAGATACGAATCCACGAGATTAGCCACTCTTGTTATGGAAGCCAAAGACTGACTACCTTCAATCAACTGACTCTCTTCCATTATACATGGAGATACGGCTGCTGAAGCCTGATCTATTAACAAGAAATGATCTAGAATACGCTGAAAACAGTCTATATCATATAAAGTTTCAACAGTGTAACCGATATTTGGTATGAGCAGATCATCAAGTATAGCCTGGTCTAACTGCAACCCTACTCTTCCTTCCAAATTTACTCGACAAGATGGACTAGCCTGCAACATCATAGCAGTACGTAGCAGCCTGAGGAGAAATCTAGTCTCCGTTACACCTTTCTGTTTTGGTAACAACTCAACGATCTCTTCTAAAAGCGCCCTTTGATCAGCCTCAGACGGAGTAGAACCTGATTTAGCATGAGTAACGTCCTTAAAGCTCGATTGCCTATTCATTAAAGGAACATATTTCTTTGCATAAAACACGAGTGCACCCGATATGTTCCCAGCCCTCATTCCTCCAGCTTCAACAGCCTGAATCAAACGTTTGTACAAAGGTAAGCTGAGGAAGGACACATCCTCGTACCACCAATCATCAGTCATCGGTTGTGTCTTAGTCCCCGTGCTTATACCATTCCATACATCATGAACACTATCGTTACCATTCTCCATCACAGGCCAATTAAGCAACTTAGAATCGCTACAAGCTTTCATCGCTAATGAATTTATGCATCGCGACACAATGTGAAGCTCTTCAGCATATGACAACACTTCTTCACAAGTTTCTAATGCTTTAATTGTATCTGTCCAATTACTAAAAACATCATTGAGAAAAGACTCGGTTTGTGATACAAGATTTTCTTCACCATATTCATTTGTCATTTGCAAATACTCAGATGCACATCTAAGGGCAACTACATTTAGAGGAGTAAGTTCAAATCTAACACCATAACAAAACTTGGCTACTAACTCAAATGCTTTAGCTCCACCAGGTATGTCACTTAGCTGAAGAACGCATAACGATCCATCGTCTTTTGTTGATTCATTCATCAGCTTTTCTAGTAGTCCACTTCTTGAAAGCAAAGGGAACTGCAACACAACATCTTGTATGTAGTGTTAATCTTTAAAAAGCAACTCCTTGGGGTGCAGTGGGGGAGACAAGATTTTCATCCAGGAACTTCAACATTTACTATAACACATATATATAAACAAGTGTGATTTTCTGCGAAAAGGGGTTGGAATAAACCCCCTTTCGCGCACTTCTTTGAAGTAAAGTCAACAATAGGATGGTCTAGATTTTGTTTTTTTGAACATTATCTTGTATACAGTGTTTTTAAAAGCGAAAAACAGCAACAACAAAGGTCCTTAGGGATTGAAGCAAAAACCAAGAGTGAAGTGCGTGCTTCTTTGAAACTATGTTGCTCTGACTCTTCCAAAACTTCGACCGGTTCATGTCAGATCTTCCAAAAGTAGTGCATTTTTTGGACGATCTGACAAAACGTTCGACCACATTTTTGGAGAGTCTCTAAGCAACATAGTTTTGAAGTAAAGCCCACAATCATAGAAAAAAATTAGAAATATACTAAACTTGTATATATGAATGTATGGTTAAAAATACTAAAATAATTATTAAATGCTAAAATAAATATTGAATCGAACCTTAGATTTAAAATATTCATAATAAGGAGTGAAAAAAAGAGTATACCTTATGTAGATAAAATGACATTTCTCCAATTTCAACTGTAATGTCACTTGGAAGTCCTGACTTACATCGCCTGAACAAAGTTTATATTGAAGATAAGTTAAAAATAAATTCACTATTGAAGATAACTTAAACATAAACAAAACATAAATAACTCAAATAACTTTATTGTTGCTCCAAAGCTCCCTTCGATTGAAATATATGAAAGTCAAATAATGTTTTGAGGTGAAAATCATTAATTCATTCCCAATGCCATGTCCCATGTTATGCAACATTATGAAAATTAAGTATTTTTTAACTCTCATACTCTAAATTCTTCACATAAAATGGGACGGAAGGAATCACACCCTATGGATATAAGCTCATTTATAACACAAGACAAGAACATTTCTCTCAAAATTTACTCGTAAAATGGAAATTGATTTCTCATATGATCACTCAAATAGTAGTTATTTAGAAAAATGACATTCTGAGATAAGTCGATAACAACCATCAACTGAGCAACCATTTGAGAAATCAACTCTATAAAATCGTAAAGCTTAAACATAAAAACATAAGAACTTGTCAATTTTTTTCTTCTAAATTATGTGAATAAAAGAACAAAATTATACAAATAAAAAAGAATTACCAAGCTTGACCTTCACAACAAAAGGCTTCAGATTTAGAACCAAGCTTCAAAAGAGCCATTAATTTAATCTTTTTTCTGCTAAGAATATAATTACACTAATTATAAGTCATATATAGAAAGAGTACTACTTTGCTTTCCTTGCATAAAAAAGAACACAAACAATACACTAAAAATTACATATATATATATATATAAGGAAACAAGAATTTCAGTATTTACTGTGGTTATTTTAAGTAACTATGAAGTTTTATCCTTTTATTTATTTATTTTTAATTTTTTTATTTCACCATAATTTTAAGTGAGTACCTAGTCTAAAGGGATTTTTTTTTTTTGTTACAACTGTCCTACCACTCCCCCATAATACTCGCTCAGTGTGGATTTAGTCTACTAAATTAGCTATTTTGGTAACCCGCTCGATCCATCCAAGGGTTATATGGGTCGGATCGTGATGTTTGTTACTAATGAGTTCAACTCAATCGATTACGATGAGATAGTGTAACCAAATGGATCAATATTTATCGAATTAAAAAATATTTATAAAATTATGTTACTTACTATTTAGGATAATTTAGTGCATAAAGCATCTGGTATTAGCCAGAGGTTTCGGGTTACTTATACAATCAAAGAAAAAAATACTGAAATACACGTCTTATGTTTCCCTTATTTCTAATATTCATTTCTATTTTTAAAAACCTCTAAAATCCCTTATTTCTCTCTTAATTCTAAATTATTTTATAATATAACCGAGCTACATATTATGTATCCAGTTTATTTTATAATGTATCCGAGATAGTTTTTAATGTATCCGAGCTACTTATTATGTATCCGATTTGTTTTACCTTTTCAGGGATTAGTGTAATTACAAATTAAATAGGGATAGATTATAATTTCATATTAAAACTATGTGATTCCTAAAATTTATACTTAAATCAAATATTAAACAAAATTATTATTTTTTGTAAATCCAATTTCAGATGCCCCTAGGATTTGCATTTAGTTGTAGAACCTCCCTAATCTAACAACAAAAATATTTGAAACCACAATTATCTCAAAATACAGTAAAAAAGAGAGTATCTTTTTTCTTTGGTTGAATACTTTTTGTTCACTTTTATTTGTCCATTTTAAAATCCGCATGTCCCTTAAGAGATAAGAATAATATAATATTTTACCATTACTACTAAAAAAATCATAATTTTTTCCATTGAAATATGTTTAATGGCTATTTTCACATATAATTTGATTGAATCGGTAAAAAATAAAATAAAAAATAGTAGTGTTTTCATATGAAAAAAACAAGAAGTTTCCTAGCATTTCAGTCGGAATCTATTTCCCATCGTGCGTCTTACCAGTTCCCAGTGAGTTGGTTTGGTGAAAAATGAGTGGGAAAAAATCATGTTTGATTGTATAATCTTTTCACTGATTCGTGCGGGAAAAAACATTTGTTTCTAGTAGTGCACATTATCCATATCAATTGATATATAGTCTTAGATCTTGAGAAATAATTTCGAGAGTGAATAAATAATGTTGAGTGTAAAACATGAAAAAAGATATGTTTATTTCTTAAACTGTTAAAAGTGACAAGTAAAAAGGTAGATCAATTTTTAATATAGTAGACAAATAAAAGTGAATGGCGTGAAATAACCAAGTTGAAATATCCATAAAAATCAGTGAAATAAACAAGAAATATTCATGTTAAAATTTTAGGAATCCCATATAAGGAGCAAATTACATCTTATCCCTACTCTTTTTCAATTTACAAAAATTCTCTTAAATTGTTGTCATCCGGATACGTCACATTTGATACATTATACAACTAGTTTGTTGAGATTAAAAACGAAATTAAATATAAAATTAAATGTCAGTTCCCCAAATCATGATGTCAATCTCTCCAAAATAACAACTTCAAACAATTCAAATTTCAAATTTTCTTCTCTCAAATCTCGCACAAATCGTAACAGATTAAAAAAAAAGTCGACAATTATATATAGTTATGTACAATATACAAAAAGATAACTGTGAATATGATATACATTGATTTATTTATAAAACAGTGTTGCAGATACTTAACAACATGTGATACATCACAACATCTAATACATAACTATGTTATACACATAACAAAGTTATATGTCATATTCATAACTATGAATATGATACAAACTGATTTTGTTATAAAATATTAGTATTTATGTATCCACAATTATATGTGATAGTGTCTATAGATAGATAGACTTCTACTAGTTGAATAAGGCTGGGTGTATATATCAGTAGTAAAAGATAACGAAATTTGTAATAGTTGTGTATCCAATATGTAACTATGAACATGGTACCTACTAATTTGTATTTCAACAAATTAGGGTTATGTATCAAAACTAATATTTGAAAACGATATATTGTACATGATAAAACTGTAATGTATCATAAAGGTGAAATAAATGAATTATGCATTAATTTAAGAATCAAAATCAACTAGATACATTAAAAGATCGGGTGAAAACAAAAGAAAATAAAAAAATCAACAATTTGATCTGCTAAAAGCAAAAAAATAAAATGATGAAGAAATCATTCCACACTTTCTCTTTTGCTCTGTATCAACTCTTGTAGCTATTTTCACTTTCAACAATGACGTCACCCATGGATTTCGACCCAAAACCCTTACCAAAGCCACCAATAACTCTTGATAAAATTGTAATGTATCATAATGTTGAAACGAATGTGTTATACATTAATTTAAGAAACAAAAACAACTAGAACATTAAAAAACTGAACACATATGTAACAAAAAAGATGAACAACAAGAAATCGAAAAATAAGTCAACAATCTAATTTGGTGAAAGAAAAAAAATGAAGAATAAATCCTTCTAGACTTTTTCTTTTGCTCTGTATCAATTCTCGTAGTTTTTTTTTTGACTCTCAACAATGGCGTCACTATGGATTTCGACCCAAAGTCCTTACTGGAGCCACCAACAACTCGACCTTTTCCTTCCTTTTTTGGGCGTTTTTTTCACAATCGATTTTGATGTTGAAGATGCATCCTTCATCGACTAAATCTGTAGATGAAAATGCTAAAAAAAAAAAAAGTTGATACTTGATGAAGTAGAAAGAAAAAAATTGATGAAGAAGAACTACCTCTTCAATAACTTGCAATCAAAAAGAGAAAATATTTGAAATTCAAAAACAGAGTGATGAAGATAAGTGGTGATACCATGGAGGTGATTTTAGGCGTGAAAAAAAAAAAGAAAAAAAAATCTTGAGGTGATAGTTTACAGTTATGTATTCGGAAAAGTGAGAAAAAATGTGAAAACGGAAATTTTTGTAATTTTTTAGAATGATAGAGAATAAAAAAAAAATAGGGCAAAATAATGTATAGTTAGATAATTTTTCCTTTTAAAAAAAAAAGTTTTGGGCCTTGATTTCCAAAGTTTGAGCCTCACACTATTTGAGCTAAAAGATGGACCTATTCCACTACCAAAATTGGACCAATTGTCCAACTACATATACATTTTTCAATATAATTTTTGTTTGGGCAAACCACATAAATCCCACTAGTTTAGGTCTTAATTATTAAGATTCTCAATAGTTTCAAATATTACTTCTTGTATCATATTTTATGCTTAGGATACATGAGTCTGAATCCATGAGATACATGCAGTATCTGTCGAGTTTTAAAATTGAGATACAAAATTTATTTATTTAAATTAATTGGTTGGAACTGATTTCCTTAATTAGAGGAATAATTGAGGATTTTCAAAATACATAGATAATTAATTTCATTTTATTATTCTTTGAAATAGTAAATTCATTAATATTATTAATATAAGATAAAAACATGTTTATCTTGGTAATGCAATTTGATTAATTTCAAATTATTACTCTTAAAATAATAAATTCATTAATTTGATGTATCTATATCAATATATGATGTATCCAACAAACTAAACACTTAGATACATGAGTGTCCTGCAAGTACCTTCATATGTATCATACAAGTATCTAGCATTAATTTCATGTATTTGTTATAGGTATCTAGTATTAATTTTATGTATCTATTTATATATATATAATATTAATTTCATGTATCTTTTATATGTATCTAGTACTAATTTGATGTATCAAGTATCAATTGCATATGTTATATCCAAAAACATGTATCTCGAATACATAGTAAGCATATACATCTAATTATGTGTATCTAAATATGGAATATACAAAAAGAAGAAGCATATACATCTAATTATGTGTATTTAAATTTCATACGATATATCCAAAAACATGTATCTCAAATACATAATAAGCATATACATTTAATTATGTGTATTTAAATATGAAATGTAGTTGAATCACATGAATTTAGGAACAAATCACGACTGTAGAGTATCATTAATATCATCGTGTTGTTAAAAATCATGTATTTGAAATTTAATGGCGGATACATATATATGGTCAGACACCCCATTACTAAAAATACAACTCAGATCTTAATTAAGATTACTACTTATTGGATACACATGTTTCAAGGGCTATATCAAAGTAATATTGGTACTACCAAATCCATGTCACGGTAACCAAAGAAAGCCTTAGAAGAACACCAGCAAACAAAAACTCTCTACAATACTCCCTTTGATCCTTTTGCGTTGTGGCATAACATAATCAAAACTAAGATCCATTTCTTCCGGAGACAAACAATCAAGACCCACTCTGAATTAAAGTTTTCTCTGTAGCAGTTACTTTGATTTGATCTAGTTATAAATGAACAATACAAAATAATATTTGGGTTCAGGAGAATTTGTCGGCCATGGTGATGATATCTTGAGAAGAAGAGAGTAGATTAGCTATTGTTGGAATGAAATTGTACAATGAAATTCCTGAATCATAAAGGAGGAGACATAATTGAGTGATAAATATGGGAGGGGAGAATTAAGAGATAGTGGTTAATTTGGAGTAAAAGAGTTAATTAAGCAGATAATTAATTAATCCTAGTTTTAAGGTATGTGGGTATCTAATAATCTAATTGTATCTTCAAATAATATATTAATATATGGTATAAAATATTAAAAGTAATAATATATGTAATTGTTTGAAAGTAAAGATAATATTAGTATATATAGTAGTGATGTATGTCTAATAAGGTAGTTTATCCTCCTTTTATTTTCTCACAATAAATATGCTCCACATATATCTTTTTCATAACTTAAAATAAAATATCTTAACTAATACTTAATTAGTTTTGATATGATTTGAAATTACAAGGAAATCATGCAGTAGTTGAATAAATCATGTAATGATGTCATTTACACAGCAAACATAAATTCTTGATGACAAAATCATTAATTATTGCAATTTAGTCCACAACTACTAATTAATAAACAAAGTCTTCATTCTACTCGTTTTCTTTAAATTGATTTTGCAAAACATGGGTCCATTCCACGTATTCTATACGTGTCTATATATTGCATTTTCCACCATCTTTGCTTCATTTTTTATGTTATTTTTGTGGTTTTGCTTATAGAGAAAAAGCTCAAAATAATCTCTTATATTTGGACTCAGAATTAAAAGAAATTTCTTATACTTTAATTTGTAGCACTAATAATCCTTTACACAATATTGATATACTTTCGGATGTTTTACACAAATAGCTAGCCTAATTTATTATTTATTTTTTCTAGTCTATATATATATATATATACCCATTATCTTTGTTTTTGTTGATGGGCAACTATTTAGGTCGTTTCTTTTAAATTTGTAACTATACACTAAAACTAATGGAACTTAGACTCACATAACTCTTTGTTTATAGTTTATAAGTTCAAAATAATTTCTTTTAAGTTAAGTTTTGTTAATTTTAGGACCAAAATGCACTAATATTGCATAGCTAAGGGAAATAATTTAACTAAAATTTAATTTTTTACTTCCGTTATAGGAAAAGGATACATTTGAGTCATTTGTATAACAGTAGGGGTATATATGCGTCACTTTCATAACGATAGTATATCAACTTTAAATGACAAAATTGAAGAGTATATCAGATCATTTTCCTATTAAAGAATAAGAAAGTCTTTGGTTAAATGTCTTAATATAAAGGACTATTTAGAGTTTTTTTTTCTTTTTGTTTGTACTAATTCTTTTTCAACAAATTAGAACTCGACAAACATGACTTACTAGCGCAAGTCTCTCTTAAACATCAACATCTAACTATCATCATCAACATTTAAAACTTTAATTAATTTTACAAATTGATCTTCTTGTCTTATTCTAAAAAGAAAAGATTTACTCCTATACATATAAAAATGATTTTTTACACAATTATATTATGGTATAACTTGTAAGTACATATAAAATAAAGGGAACCCAGTAATAAATCCAAAAAAGAATACAATATAAGTTTATCGATATTCTCGTTCTACCATCCAACAGTGTGGAGGGATGAATACGAGATCGTTCAACTCTTAAATTAGAGATATTAAGTTCACACTAGGACGGGGTTCAAAATCGAATCAAAGCCGATAATTCGAATCAATAATTTGGTTATTTGGTCAATGGTTCGGGTCAATGATTAATTAATAGTTTGGGTCTCGATTTACTATAAACTTCTTATTGGCTTATCGGTTCGGATCTCGATTTGGCCATAATTCTAATCGGGTGCCCCGATAACCCGATAAGAAGTTTAATTAATTACATTTATATCAGTTAAAGTGTTAGACACTTTTAGCTTTTAGGGTTTACACTTCATTCTTCAGACTCTTTACCATTACTTTATAGTTGACACTCAAATTTCACAATAATATTCCAAAGTTGCGACATCACTCATTGATTCACGGTCACTGCTCCCACATCAGCGAGTTATATTGAATATCATTCTCTAAGTGTCTAAATTGAGGTTCAATGGTTGGTTCCCTTGATTTTAGTCTTTGTTTTTTTCTTCTCATTACAGTGAGTGAGTCAGTGAGATATGCTTGCAATATTGCAATACTATAATCTGCAATGAAAAAGTTTTTATTAGTAATGGTCTTATGATCATTAATGTTTTTGTTAGTAGTGTTGTAATGGTTTATAGTTCATATCGAAATTGGCTTGGTTGTTATGAGGAACCCTTTTGAGTTTGCCAGTTTGGGCAATATTGACATCTCTGTCAGGTTCATATGGAGTTTAATTTTATTAAGGGTGTATTTGGTATGAAGGAAAACATTTATTTTTCGGAAAATGTTTTCCAATTTTCTCATGTTTGGTTGGGTTAAATGTTTTGGAAAATGTTTTCCAAATCAACTCATTTTCCTCAAATTTAAGGAAAATGACTTCCCTTCAAAACTTAAGGAAAACATTTTCCAAAACTCTCTTCCAACTTCCAATTAAAAAAAAAATTATTGAAAAAATCAATTTATTTGGTCCCTACCCTCAAACCAGCCCCCCCAACCACCCCCCAAAAAAAATAAAATTAAAGTTTGTTTTTAAATTCAATAGTTTTACCCCACCCTCACCCCTACCACCACCCCCTACCACCGCCCCCCCCCCCCCCCCCCCCCAAAAAAAAAAGAAGAAGTTATTTTTAAAAGATATTTCTAATTTCAATTTTTTATTTTTTTACACCCCCACCTCCTACCCTCACCCCCCAGCCCCCTATCAGCCCCCCACCCCATTCAAAAAGAAAAAAAATTAAGTTTGTTTTTAAAAAATACGGAAAATGGTCAAAATTGCCCCTGAACTATGCGAAATAGACCACTTATACCCTTCATTACATTTTGGGATAAAAAATACCCCCGCAGTTATCCCAAGAGACCACAAATACCCTCAAGAGTTAACACCCCAATTTTTTAGTAACGTGGCAAGCCACATGGGACTAATCCCTCCACCTAAGCATTGCCAACTAAGATTCACTACAAAAGAACTTGACTTTTAGTGGCGACAAAGTCGCCACAAAATCCCAAAATATTGCCACTAAAGGTTATGAGTGATTTTTAGTGGCGACTAAGACTCCAACAACCATTCGCTAGTAAAACCTATTTTTTCAACAAAAAATATAATAATTAATTTTCGATTGCGACCTAATTTTCTAAAATAAATAACTTGCAATATCCATATTAAAAACATCCAATATTATTACGAAAAATAATCAAAATTACTTCTCGATTCAAATCCCCTACTATATATATATATATTGCATCATTGTACATTTTATACATTTACATATGACATAAAAATAAAACATATAGTGTCTTCAAACTCCTACTTAATCGATATCGATCATATTTGATTTTTTAAAAACAATGAAGAAAAAAACACAAAATTAGAATTTAATGTTAAAAACTTTTAGTGACGATTTTCTGGGCTTTTGTGGCGACTGTTGTTGCCGCTAAAGGTCTAGTTCTTTCGTAGTGAATCCTAGTTGGCAACGCTTAGGTGGAAGGATTAGTCCCACGTGACTTGCCACGTCAACAAAAATTTGGGGTGTTAACTCTTGAGGGTATTTGTGGTCTCTTAGGATAACAGCAGGGGCATTTTTTATCCCAAAATGTAACGAAGGGTATAAATGATTTCATATAATTCAGGGGCAATTTTGACCCTTTTCCGTAAAAAAAATTATTTCATTTTTTCAACCTTACCCTCGACCCCCCTATCCAGCCCCCACCCACCCCCTACCAACCCCCACTCCCCAAAAAAAAAAATTAAGTTTGTTTTTAAAAAATATTTTCGACTTCAAAATTTCATTTTTTCACCTCTACCCTCGACCCCCCCCCCCCGCCCTACCAGCTCCCCCACCCCACAAAAAAAAATTTAAGTTTGTTTTTAAAAAATATTTTCGACTTCAAAATTTCATTTTTTCCACCCCTACCCTCGACCCCCCCACCCCCTACCACCCCCCCCCCCCACCCCCCAAAAAAAATTTTAAGTTTGTTTTTAAAAAATATTTTCGACTTCAAAATTTCATTTTTCACCCCTACCCTTGACCCCCCACGCACCCAACCCCTACCAGCCCCCCCACCCACCCCCTACCAGCCCCCCCACCCCCTACCAACCCCCCACCCCCCAAAAAAAATTTAAGTTTGTTTTTAAAAAATATTTTTAACTTCAAAATTTCAATTTGTCACCCCTACCCTCGACCCCCCCACCCCTCACGCCCACCCACCCCAAAAAAAAATTAAGTTTATTTTTAAAAAATATTTTCAATTTCAACAATTATTTTCTACTCTATTAAAAATAAAAGAAATTTTTCAAAAACATTTTTCATTCATAAATCAAACACTAAAATTTTTTTTCGGAAAATATTTTCTACTCACCAACCAAACATTGAGAAAATAAGTCAAAAATCAACTTGTTTTCCAAGAAAACATTTTCTAGGAAAACATTTTTCTTCATACCAAACACACCCTAAGTGTTTTATGTAGTAATGGACTAACACGGAAAAGTTCAGCAGTGACTACTGGCTAATGCGTACGATTAATTAGTGATTAGTCCATTAGTAATTCTCAATGAAAATTGTGTGAACTGTTAACGGTTAACCCGATAATCGAACCGATAACGATTACTAACCGATAAACCAATAACCGACAAACCGACATCTTAACAGTTCTATAACGATTTAGCATGATTACAAATCGATAAATAAAACCAATAAATTTCAAAACCGAACCAATCGATACACAACTCTAGTTCATATAACTTGATTTTAAAACAGTCATGCCAGTATATTTCGAATACGTTACATTTCTTAGGTTTTTACCAACTTCTACTGTCTTTTAATTGGGGGGGGGGGGGGGGGGGAGGGGGAGAAGGGTACCAAGACGACAGAGATTCTGAAAGGAGTTGCAGTCGTTGGACTAACTAAAAACAAGTGGCCAAAGAGGTTTACATCAACATACTCACCAACTACCCAACATTTCACAACAAGTGCTTCTTACTTTTGTCAAATACTAATAAAGTAATATGGGCCAATGTCTGCCTCTCTAATAGCTTTGTGACAAAGACACTTTCCTTCACGCTTAATTAGAGGTGTTAAATAGGCGTGATCAAGTTATATGGGTTATAAAAGTGGGATAAGTTAATAAATGGATGAATCAAGAGAAAACTGATAAATATACCCATGAATTATCGTAAATGATATGCATATACCCTCCATATTTTTGAGACATTGGTGCCCCTGCCATCCAAAAACTCTAGCATATATGTCCTTCACTCTAACAGAAGACTAAATAAATAGGGACACGTGACACAATAATCTTATCCATTGATACAATATTTAATAAATGTCGGGTCGGTGGATAAGATTATGACACGTGTATCTCCATTAGTATAAAGGGTATATATGCTCTAGTTTTTGGACGCAGGGACACCAATGTCCCAAAAATATGACGGAGGATATATGCATATCATTTACGATAGTTCGGGGGTATATTTGTCCTTTTTTCCATGAATCAAAGACTAGCTTGTTTAAAAGTTACTTAGGTTGGATGAGTTAAAAGGTGAATCATAACATAAAATTTTAATTTCTTTGTTTGTTCTTATATGATTTATAAATACCTAATATTTTTCTCTCTTTATTATAGATATATATAAACATTATCAAATTAAAAAAATCAAAATATTTTTATTTTGATAAGATTTCTCATGAATTAATTTGAGCTATGTGTCAAGTTAATGTTTAGATAATCTGAATTAGGGTGGTAAAAATGCATCGATCTGCCCAAACTTGCACGAGTTGGGCGGATCATATCTTCATGCGCTAATTATTGATCCGACCAAATATGTATGTATGCGATGGTCGGGTGATCAAGCTATATTTTTATGGACTAATTTTGTCTTGATAAATGTATTTGTTAATTAGTGATCCATTATGTAGTTTCAATTTAAAATAGAGAATCTGAATCATCAAAGAATTAATAATCAGTTTGAGAAGTATTTCAAGTGAAATAATGAATTTCACTCACGAAACTTCAGCATTATTATTTTTTTAGTGAAATTCATGTACAAACAATATAACGTTCCACTCTCAAATATCATTTTTTAACGTTAATTTCAAATACTTTTTTTCCTATCAAATTTCAACCAAATCAATATTCAAACATCGATATTAGTAATGTTCAAGTGGAAAATACGTTTTTGATCCATTTATAATGAGGCGTATGCAGGGCCGTCTTAACCCATAGGCCACTAAAGTCATCGCTTGGGGCTCCATATATTTTGAGGCCCCCATTTTTGAAAAAATAATTACTTATATATGTTTTTTTTTTTGTAAAAATAAATTATAAGTACTATGAGTGTTATGATTTCTGCTAAGAAAATTGCATATGAGATGAAAATAAACTTGAATTTCGTAAGAAACAATTTGATGAAAATATAGATAGCGAAATCACTAAGTCCCTTGAAGAATCTTTTAGAGTTTATTGTTTTATATATGCAGGGTAGATCAAACTATTTTTTCACTTCAACATAGATTTGAACCAATTGAAGCATATGGAAATATTTTTGATTTCTTATTTAGTGGTAAAATATTGAGATCACTAGATGATGAGAATTTTAAAAATATTGTCTTAACCTTGAACTTTCTTTAACATGTAATAGATGGTTTAGATTTATTTTTTTTAATTAAAAGTGTTAAGAGAAATAATACAAGTAGAAGATAATAATGATCTAATGAAGATAATCAAATAAAAAGACTTGATTCTTTTCCAAATACACATATTACTTATAATACTGTTAACAGTTCTTGTAACTGTTGCCTTGGCCGAAAGAAGTTTTTCCGAAATTAAAATTGATTAAATTTTCTTTAAGATCAATAATGTTTCAAGAGAGATTGAATATATTAGCTATATTACCATTAGAAAAATAATTATTAAAACTAATTGATTATAAAACAGTATCTAATGACTTCGGATCTAAAATATTTAGAAAAATAGATTTTAAATAAAATTATATATGATGAAAAAAATAAAATATTAGGGCCCCTCTCTTCAGTTTCGCTTTAGGCCCCCAATGTTGTTGAGTCGGCCCTGGACGTATGTTATAAATAAAAAATAGGCACGTTTTTAGTTGCACTTTACAAGTTCTGTAACTCAAAAAGGTAAATTTAGTTTACACGATAGCAAAAGGAAACTAAATTTTAAGAAAGTTTGCTAGACTTTTTAAATTTCGAACACAAATTTCCTTCGCATGTTTTTTCGATCGAGTTAATTATATGAAGGTTACTTAATGCAATTTACTTCTCTTGTACTGTGGCTTGCGTCTTTGTGAGGTATTATACTATAATAGAATTTACTTTATATCACCCGAAAAAAATAATAACCAGATATTATATATATATACTGCTGATAAAAGCTTTTGCATGGTTTCTTTCCAAGGGGCATTGATTTCTTTGATAGTATATTCTAGAGGAATTTTATTTATAATTTGACCAGAGTACAATATGCCTTTTTCATAGTTGGAATATTTACCTTAGAAAAGGAGGAGGTAGATAGAAGAAATACATTCAAAATTCATAAGTCTTAGATTTGAGCTCTTAAAATAAAATTATTTTTAATATAAAATATTTTTATCTTAAAAAATTAAATTCTCAACATAAATTTAATTTAGTTGAACTTCAATATAATACTGACATCAAGGTGTGAGTATACTCTTGACGTTTATTTTTCTTTTTTCATTGTGACAATCATTGTATTAGACTTTGAGAAAGCACAAGAAGAGAACATTTTTGACTTTTTTGTTACTTTTAAGGACAAGATGTGAGTAATATGTGTCAATAAATTCATCTTTGAAATGATTTTGCTTCTTCTAGTACTAATTTTTTCTTATTTCTTTTGTCTCATTATGTCTCTCATGAAATTTCATCGAAAAGTAATGCCTCATAGCACTGTAATTTTGCTTTTTTATTTAATTATAAGTTCAAAATACAGATGCTTATTTTATTTTTAAAATGAAACAAAAAAAAACATTAAACATTGTATTTGATTAGGTTTTTGATACAATAATAAGATAATTTAGTGTTTATTTATGCTTGGATTGGTAAAGAGAAATAGAGGTAATTATTTTTTACTTTCAATCATGTATCAATTTAAAATCTTAAATATTACTTATTTTTTTTGTCTCAATTTATATGTCATAGTTTAAACTTCGAAACTCAAACCTTTTAAATTTTGACTGTGAATTTTGAAAATTATGTAAAATATAGCTGCGAGGAGGCGGCATTTTCAAAGTTTTTCGACCTACTAAAGCAGGTAATACCATACGCCACACTAATTAATAATTTAAAATATATGAAATTTATGATTTTTCGAAATTCAAACATTTTCATAATTTTCACTCCAAATCCCACACAAAAATTCAAAAACAATTTTAATTATATTCATATCAAAACATAATCAATTTTCAATTTAAAAACAAATTAGTACTACTTTTGATCAAATTTCACAAATTTTATGTCCAAACGTCCATATAAAGAAAAAAAAACAAGGAAACTAATTGCTGGTCCCATTATCATATTAATGTTGTGACAAATACATGGTTTTGCCAACAAAAACCAACTAGTACTTACACTAAAGTCTTTGAGAAATTAATTAAGTAGGTTTAATAGAAAAAATTTGCTATTATGACACCCCACAAAATATACAAATTTACCAAACTTTGCCATTAACATACCCTACTTAGCTAGTCATACATAAAATCCAAATTAAACCTTGCATTAATATGCAAGTATGTGGTTGTTTAAACTTTTTTCTTTTAATTTGTACTGCTTTTATTTTATTTAATTAATTACATTCTCAGTAACAAAGGAATATATGTTTTTTTCTCCAATCATGAAGTTTGGAGTATATATATTAAGGCTTAACTTAAGCAAAAACTGCCTTTTTTAAATTATAATTAAATTAAATTAATAAATTATAATCAAAGGGACAATATGCATAGATCCCACATTACAACATGCAATGCTAGAGGCAGATTAAGGCAGGTTCCATTAGGTTCATAATTAAATCTTGTTTCTTTCAATTCGAACATAATACCTACGAAAAAAACTAAATGCACATATATACAATAAGATCGTTATCTTCTGAATGATTAAATTCATCGATTCAACATTCTGAATCTGCCTCTATTATTGATATTAGAAGGAGTTCAAGTGGCGCTCGAAAAAAATCCAATAATGTTTGGAGGATCAAAAACCCTAATTGACGTTTGTGTTCTCCATACACAAGTATATATATATTTTCTTATTGATTGAACTTATTAATAATTGTAAGAAAACAAAATAAAATGAAACACAATGATGTACTATAACTAACACAAATTTAGTGATGCTTTAATGTTGCTGTACGTTTATAGTTGCTTAATTAATAT
This sequence comes from Solanum verrucosum, assembly GCF_900185275.1. NCBI lineage: Eukaryota > Viridiplantae > Streptophyta > Magnoliopsida > Solanales > Solanaceae > Solanum > Solanum verrucosum. The sequence goes on along the minus strand of NW_026019923.1, from coordinate 320,288 downwards.
GTATTAGACCCTACAACACAACATGCAAATTAAATATGTAAAACTTTAATTAGAAATGCAAAACGCAAGTTGATCAAAGTGAACGTACATGTATAGACCCTACTATACATATATGCATGCTAGAGGCTTATTAGAGCAGGCTGAGTGGATTCATGACTAAATCGATTGCTTTCAATTCGAATTTATATATATATATCCATAAAATTACTAAAACATACATATATAACAAAATCATACACATTCCAAACTCACAAATTTTATGTTCTGAATCTGCCTCTTCAAATATTAAGAGCTTAAGTAACAATTTGGGCAAATTACAGAAATCACATATTTTTAAGGCAAAATTACAATCTATCTCTTAAAAGATTATAATTACAGAAATCCCTCAAACGGATATAATAATATAAGCGTTGATACATCAATCTGATGCGCGAGATACATTAATCGTTAAGTAAGATGCATTACATTTTATACATGATACACTAATCTGATGTACATTTTATACATGATACACTAATCTGATGCGCGAGATACACTAATCTAATGCGCGAAAATGAGGTATTTTGGAGATTTGTAAAACTTATAAGGGATAATGGTAATAAGTAAACTAAAAGGTGGGATTTCTGTAATTTGGAGGATAAAAGATAACCCTAGATGGAGGCTTGTGTTGATCTCCACACAACTATATTTTTCTAAGGGATGGTACCTAATAAGAAAAAAAGGAAACACAATTGATATAACATGTGAGGTTTATTTGAACTTTCTTTATCGAATATTATATATAAAGGACTATTTTATATATATATATTTGTATATAGTAAATAATGAACCTTCTTAGTAAAAATTCAGCCTTTTGCTACTAAGTATCATAAACAAAGCTAGAATATAGCTTTACCGGTTTGGTTGAATTCGGTAAGAAATTTATTGAATATGTACGAACTATCAATTGAAAAAACTATAACCTCAAATTCATAAGCTTCAAATCCTAACTCCATCTCAGTTCTACTGAATATTTGTATAACTAATAAAGCTTGAATTTAGTTTTTTCTTTTTTCCTCTTTCACTACAAGAAAACATGAAATCCATTAATCTATCCCTAGATAGGTTTAGTATGAGACTTTTATTTTCAACTACAAAATTTTATTCATCACTAATTTCTTATTATTGATAGTGTTTTATTATGTGTTGGCAAAGAAACCATCATGTGGTGTCTTTGATGATGGCTAATCTCACACTTGAATTGTCTTTTATATATATATATTATGTGTGATATGGAGTTGGTTAGCTGTCTGTATGGCAAAGGCTGTGTAGACAATTTAGTCGTGGGGTGTATCAAGCACTTGAAAGACAAAACCCACCAACATCTTGAAATGGACCATTTTTATTTATTTATTTTTCTTGCATTAACTCATGAAATTAATACTACTACAACACAATACAATGGGAAGTAGGCCTTGAGTTGTAAAGAGGTTAGGGGTAGAGCATGTCCCATGCATCTATTTGCCTTTTTCAAACTTTTCTTTTATCTATTTTTCTATATTGGATAGTTAGGTTGAAACAAAGGTTAGAGGCAAATTCAATATATAAAGTTTATGATTTCTGAATTCTCGCCTTCTGAATCGATTGGGGGATTAGGTTCCATAATTTATAATTTGTACAATTATTGAATTCTATTGAACACATATTAAAAATAATATATCTTTCCTAGCAGATGTACGTATATACAAGAGTTTCAATTAAATTCATCTATCGTAATATATGCATGGTTGAATTTCGCTAACATACAACAAGTTTGTTGTGTACAGTGCTAAAGGTTACTCAGAATTTGCTTAAGGTTACAAAATCAAATCTCCAGTGTGACGTTCTTGCTTGTTTTTAGTCCTTTTATTAGAATTTCTAATTTCGACATTAATTAATCTATGCAGGGCCGATGCTAGGGTTCATCTGAAACCCTTCGTTCGAAAAAATATACTATATATTCAAATATAAAATTAATAATATTTATAGTAAATATTAAATTATTTTAATTTATCGTACGTTTATTTTTTTTATATTTTGAATTCTTTATCGATTCCACCATTAGTGGTAGGGTTAGTATGCAGAGAAATATATTATATATTGATATGGTTAAAGTGTCTCATTCTTGGTGCTCCTTAGCTAATATTCAGAAATAAGGTGGACATAGTTTCATGGCATTAATAATATCTTTCAACCAAACTGTGGGGATGGTCTTTTGCACTCCTTTCTGGTCATGTCTTAATTATGACTTTAGAATATTAGTCTTCTTCTTTGTTTCTTATACTATATAATATAATATAATATATTAATTTGTACATTTCTATGTTTGTGTACATGTGTGTTACCGACTTGTATATATATATTTATTGTGTATATATTGACATGGTCCATATACAATATATAATTACATGAATCTAACATTTGGTTTGAAAATAACTAGTCACATAATGTGGTGGACAAATAAAATTATTTTTACTCTTAATTAGAAATTTCGAATTCGAATAGTATAAATGAATAACAAAACATGGTAGTGGGTGCTTTCTTTTTAATTGGCTTTATGCATTGCCAATTTGGATTAATTAGAGCTCCAAAATAAATATAAGATAACATGTGGAAATTAAAACTAAACAAAAATGTTTTATAAGAAATTAAGAATAATTAATGGTCGCTTAACCAAATAGTTTTTAAAGTATCTAATTAGACAAGCACTCCTATCATATTTACTAAATTCCTCTCTACTTTAAAATAATTACATAATTCCTCTCTTCCCTTTTTATGCCCTTCTTACTTGAAAGACATTTAAACGTTCATTTTCAAAATTATGCTGGGAAACAACAAAACCCCTTTCTATTCAATATCTTAATTGTTGGGGGGCATTAACTAAGGAGCTAAACCAGAGGATCTCATTCCATGCCTTATCCCCCTCGCTATCTCCCTCTTTCTCAATGATGATGTGCATTAGGTGCACTGGAATTAATATTAGATATATTGAATGAAATTGATTTTGGATACTGAGATACATGAAATTGATATTGGATACCTACATAAAATTTGTGAAACTCAAATACATTCTTAAATACATATACATAGGAATTAGGAATAGAGGCATGAGAGAAGAGAGAGGTGAGCGAAAGAGTTTGTGTATCAGAGATAAATATGAATTAAGATTAAATAAAATGTATCTAAAATAAATTACATCTAATTTAACTTGTGTATATTTGAAATACATATATTTGTTCCGTATACATGTATTTGGAACATAATTCTTCTAGTTTAGGGTTTGGGGCCGAAAATAAAATTAGGTAAATTGCTGTTTCATCATATTATAATTAGCACCAATAATAGTATGATTTGTTTGTTTTATTTTGGTCCCTGATAGAGCACTTATTTTGTTAAACGGCCGACCAAGTAATTAAGTTTTTAATAATTTTCTTAGCTAAGACGGCTTTGCTATATATGATTAAAAACTATGGTCCCAAAAATATAACCAACTTCCCCATCTATTTATTATAATAATGATACTAATAATAATACTACTACTAATAATAATAATAATAACAATAATAATAATAATAAATTATTAATTGAATTCATTATTTTCAATTAACATGTTGCAAGGACGGAAAATAATTAAAGATAAAAGAAGTCAAAACTACCAAATAAACATAGGTTACAACAAAAACCTTATTATCAATATTGAAGTTTCTAAATTATGTCAAATAAGAGATGTGGGGTGGTACAATATATGACATACAAAATTTTGTATGTACGTAGATTTGAAAAAAATCTTCTAAATCAATCGAATTGAATCCAATAGAATATTGAATCAATCGAATAAAGATCTCCATTTTATTTCTGTCGTTAGTAGCAAATTCACACTAAAGACAATTCAGACATTTGTAGCTAGTCTTCAAATTTTAAATATGTTGCTAATTATAAGGTATGTAAATGATCTTTTTTATATGTATGATCGTAAGTTATTCAAAAGTTACTGATATAAACTTAAATACACGCCTCACACTACTTTTTAAATGGAAAGACTCCCTATACCAAGATAATAAGTGAATATGATCAAAACTAATGATTCTTCAAATATTATTTTTTTCATTTTCTTCTATTTTTATTTCCTCATAGATTGGCCAAAGTTGGCAAAAATAGTACTCCTATAAAATATGTTTGGCATAGCAGTACACAAACTTTTGCCTATTGAAACTTTAGCCACATCTTTAATTTGTAGTTGAAACTACAAGTCTTTTGAGTTATCTTTGCACTGTATACCCATATTGCATTATTGTGTTGTCTTTTTGTCTTAGCCTCTTTAGTCTTTAGTATGGACCATTACTACAGTGACTCTGGTCCTAAACATTATAGTAATATTCAAAATTTAGAGTCGGTGAGTTCAAAATGACTATAACGATATATAGTTCAATATGTTTAGCTAGACTTAGAAAAGTTGATCTAAATCCGTTTTTGCATGTCGCATTTTTGCAATTTCTAGTAAGTATTCATTCGTCCTTCACTAAATATCTCAGACTCAACTCATATGTTTGGGATCGATCTTATTAGGGAGCATTGTACTCTCTAATATGAAACTTTTCAGCTTGAATTTAAATTTTATACGACCTCAATATAAATATCAAACACCACTAAAAAAAAAACTTTTAAAAACATACATTCTAATACTCAATTGTGTTGTGTTTCTCTATTATCACCTCAATGTTTTGAAAAGGAGTAAATGAGGTACTAACATTAGGACCATCTTGATTTATTTTTTGAACCACTATAATTATATCTCACTTTGGGTATATTCTCCCCTCCTTCATTTTTACATTATTTCAAAATTATTTTTTTACATTTATTTGCTATTTTTCATTTATCAGAAAAAAAATAATTTATTTTATCCTCAACATTAATTACTTATTTCTAGAATAACCTAAAATTATATTAATTATTATTTTTTAACAGGCGTACAAAACTATCAACATGGGTTGTGGTGCACTGGTGGGAGTTCTTCACCCTTAACCAGAGGTCTCGGGTTTGAGCCCTGGGTATGGAGAAAATCTTGTTAGGAGTGCCACCTCCGAATGGGCCCTGCAAAGCACGATCCGGATTTAGTCAGAGCTCCAATGTGGGCTTCGGACACTAAATGAGAAACCAAAAAAACAGGCGTACAAAACTCAAAATGAATAAATAAAAATGAACGGACGATATGTTATAAAGTACAATTGATTGATAAATCTAACTAAGAGTTAATATCTTCACATACATGCAATGCAGTGTTGTAAAGTACAATTGATCAACTACCTTTTTTACAATTTTGAAATTCACGCCATAGGTTAGTCCATTGTACGTAATGTAGCATAAACTTGACATAGAAAGGTTATAATTGCAAAGATTTTTTGTTAGAATTCCTTCAATTACTTTGTCCTTATTTATTATAGGTAACTTTTTTTGGAATTTTCTGATCTTCATATAATCCCAGCACTTCATATATTCTCTTAATGGGGGATTTTTAAAATACCACTATTTAGTATCGAATGAAATTACGTGAATATAATATCTGATTTTAACTATATATAGTAAAAATTACATGTATGTAAAGACATATGATATGTATAGCCAACTTGATCCATTGTATATTTGTTTTCAAACTATATGTGAGATCAACAGTATGTGAAAAATATGTAAAATATATGTGGAGTGTATATTTGTTGTAAAAATATATAACGTCCTTATGTTTTGTAATTTTTTTAATAGTACCATTATAAAGAGTAATAGAAGGACTCTAAATCGTTGCATCGAGTAGTTTTTATATCTTTTTTAACTTGGTGTTTGGTATCAATATTTGATTTTGAATAATTTAAATTCAAAACTTTTTAAAATATTTATTGTAATCCCATTTAATAGAAATATTCCCTCCGTTTCTTAAAAGAATTTACCTTAAACCTTCAAGTGAATTTGGATATACATTTCTTATTATTTTTAAATATAAATAGTATCTAGAAATTACAAAAAAAACACTTTATTTAATTTATTATATTTAAAATTACTTTAAATTCTTCTTGTTGTCAACCTTTTTTGATGATTGTTTTTTTTTTAAAATAAAAAATACAAGGTAAATTTCTCGATGTTGACATTATCAAGAGGACGTAAATATTGAAAAGTCTTTCAAGAAAGGAAACATTTTTATTTAATCAATAGAAAGAAAAGAAAAAGTATATATAATTTTTTTATAGTAAAATAATCATTAATTTTATCCTGAACTTCTAAAATAATAAATAATTTGAGATATTTAATTTTAAAAATTAAGAAAATAATTTGAAATGAAATAGGTAATTACCAAGATGACACAAGAAATTTAGTTGGTTGGATAACCCTTTCCCCATCCGACCCACTAAAAGTTGTCCCGACTCGATCCAATCTCGAACCTAACAAAGACACAATTTAGTTTAGTGGGTCGAGTCGGGCCAAACCGGTCCCTGTTGCCGGTCTTAATTGAAGGTCTCTTTACTATCTTTATCGAATTATGTGGTCAAAACTTAAAAGAAGTTAAATGAATCCACGTATTTGAAATATAGCCATCATTTAAGTAAGGTGAAAAAAGGAAAAGTCATTTATGCCAATTGTGTACTTTTGAAACATAATGACATGTTTTTCTCATATATTATTGAAAAAAATTATATAGTTTTCTTTGTTTTTAGGTTTAAATAAGTTTTTTTGTGAAATTTTGGTTCAGTAGGTTAAAGTTGGCTTACGTTTGGATATGTGATATATAGTTATGATTTTAAATTAGCATTTGAAAATGTAATTTAGGATCGTGATAGAAACTTAGAGTTTAGAAATGCGATTTGGGATCATAATTCAAATTTCAAATTCAACAAAAAAAAATATGATTTCGAATCGTGAATTTAATTTATATATTTTTTTAATGTAAAACTTGATCCATAAGTTTATATTTTGTAAGAAAGACCTATCATTTTGAAACTCTACAAAAAATAAAAATAAAAACTCATGCTCCACTGAAGAGATTGATTGTACCACGTGAAAGATTATATAAAAGAATAATTCGTTACTACTCTTATTGATTAATGAATCTCTATAAAAATGTGTGTATTTTGATAAATTATTAAGTAATTAAACGAGTTATAAGATAACAAACAAACAAATCAAATATAGAAGTTGATTCGATATAATTTGTGATTCATTGTTTAGTTCATCTTAACCCAAAAACATCTTTAAAAAATTACTACAGTGGATATGTTAACAACCTGTAGTAAAGATTACTAAGTATCATCATCAAAATGCAATCGTTAAAGAGAGCTTAAAAAAAATCTCAATAAACACAACTATTGAAAATAATCTATATAGAATTTGTGCACGGGTTGTAGATTGGGAGAACTCAATTTAGTTAACTAAAAATCAGTAGCATATTGAATTTAATTTTTTAATATATAAAATATCTCGACCAAACTAACTCGAATTCACGTCAAATAAACACATTAAAAGAGTTAAATGTTCCAAAGTTTTCCCTAGGGTCACACTCACACACATACATAAATATAAATAGATTAACACCAACATAACAACAATATTACTATTTAGTAGGTACAACTAATTTAATAAACCAAATTTGGAGGTTAATTATGTCAATTTATAGTTAGTTAACTTCAGTCAAAAAATAAAATTAGTGTCCCACATGGTTTAGTCAATCTAACCCAACATTTTAATATTCTCAACCTAATTAATTAATCACAGCATTTGCCTTGCTTTAAGAGTACTATTGACTTCCCATATTTCCAACTATCACAATAATCACATTAAATTAATCCAACTTCAACTTATCAAATTGATCAAGTAAATCCAAGAGAATAAATCAATTAATTTTTTAATCCATTAAATAAATAATGAAAATGACAATACTATTTTCCTAGTATTATTTTATTTAATACCATAATAATTGAAAATAACAAAAAGAAGAAAAAAAAAGTGAACAGCTGGCTTTAAGATCTTTGTTGTTTTGCTGGCTTCTGAAGATACAGCAGAGTTTCTTCAGATCCGAAGAAAATGGTCAGAAAAATAAAATTTTATTCAACCAACCAAAAACCATAAAAATATACTTATCAATTATCAAGAAACCTAAAAAAAATAACAAAAAAAAAATCATCACATGTGGATGAAACTGTATTTTCCTTAACACTCAATTTCGAGTCTCAATATTAAAACAATTCTTGAATAAAAGCTATCCCCGATATAAATTTAAATTATTTGAGCCACAATTTAAATATCGAACATCACAAAAAAAACAACTAAAAAGTATAAAAAAATTTATAGAGAGAATCATTTATCAAAAATGCTAAAAAAATAATTTACTAAGTGATGTACTTCATAAGGCTACTAGTTTTTTAATAAAAAATGTTGAAATGAGGCTATTTCTTTTTTAACTAGAGATTTTGATTTTGAGTGGTGAATATAATATATTTTTGATAAAAAGAGTGACACCGGATTAGGGGTGTGCACTATTCGGATTAAATCGAATAACCAAATCAAATCAAACCGAATTTTTATTTGGATTGGTTTTTTGGTTTTTCGGATTGATTTTGAATTAATAAATTACTTTGTTTGGTTTTTTGGTTTGGTTTCAGATTTTAAAAATAAAAACCGAAAAAAACCGAATTATATGTATATATATATATATATATATATATATATATATGTTTAGGCTTAGAATTAAGTTGGAGTTAATCACTTTTGTCCCTTTTTGGTTATTGTCTTTCATGATGATTACGTTTATATTTTATGCTTGAATTACATCTCTAATAGGTATACTTATAAGTATTGTGTTTTAAGTTTTACTTATGATTTATATTAGAAAGTATATTTAAGGGATTAAATATTATTACTTTGGCTATGTATGTTATTAATTATTGACATAACCGAATAACCAAATCGAAAAAAGCCGAACCGAATAGAGGAAAATCAAACCAAACCAAATTTATTTTGAATCAGATTGGATTACACTTTTACAAAACCAAAAACCAAAAAACCAAATGCACACCCCTACACCGAATAGACTCTATCCGTAAATAATGATTCTAATTTAATTAGACTTCCAATTGAGAGATCGAATAGGTAAATAGTGAAAGTTAAAAACAGAGCAAGAGAGAGAGAAATAGACAAGTTTTTTACATGGGCACACACACACATGTGTGGACATAGAGTGCATAGAGGAGTCATCATATATATGTATACATCTTTTTCTTTTTGTATGATACAAACAGAGAACTCTCTCTTTCTCTTTTGTGTGAGAAATATATATATATTTGTGTGTATTTTGAGACAAAAACATGACAAAGAGTATTGTTAGCGAAAGCCCACTCTAAACCAGTTTTTCACTTTCCACCAATTTTGATGATTTGTTAGGGTTTTCTTGGTTTTTTTTCCTGTCTTTTTTCTTGTTTCTTGTTTCTGTCTGGTGAATTGTGAAGTGGGGTTCTGTTATTTTGTTGTGGGTGTGGCAAAAACAGTGTAAAGGTGGAATCTTTTGGTTTCTTGGAGCAAATTTTGAGTGTTTCTTGATTTTGAGAAAAAAAGATTGGATTTTTTGCTTGATTTTGAGCTCAAAGTGAGTCAAGGTTGTTGGAGACCTCAGTTATTTTGTGTTTAATGGATGATTAGGAGGGAATTTTATGTTTTGAAGCGGTCAAATTGAAGAAAATGAGGGGTTTTGGGTTGAATCTTGTAAAATTGTTCTAATTTGGTGGTAATTCAGCAAATTCTCTTGAGTATTATGTACTTATAATTGGTGTTTCTGGAGATAGATTTCTTTGTTGAACAGATATAAAAAAGGTATGGACTTTTGAAACTTCTTTGAGTTGAATTTATTGTGATTTACTTTGTTTTTTGCTAATTGGTACAATTAATATGCTTAAAGAATATTTGTTTCTTTTTATTTGATGACAGCATTTCTATTCCTAATGGGAAAGTAAGTATTTATGAGGTGAAAGACTTGTTGGTTCTTGAATTGATTGTCATATTAGTAAGATTTTGTTGACATCAAGATGATTACATTTATGGATCCAAAGGACAAAGTGAAGGAAATAGAAAAGTGTTTAGATTCTCAACTATGGCATGCTTGTGCTGGTAGTATGGTACAAATGCCTTCAATTAGTTCAAAAGTTTTCTACTTTCCTCAAGGACACTCAGAGCATGCCTCTGGAAATGTTGATTTTAGGAGCTCCATTAGGATTCCGTCGTATATTCCTTGTAAAGTCTCCGCAATTAAGTATATGGCAGATCCTGAGACTGATGAGGTTTTTGCCAAAATTAGGTTGATTCCTGTTGGTAGGAATGAGGTTGAATTTGATGATGATGGGGTTGTTGGGATGAATGGTTCGGATAACCAAGATAAGCCTAGTTCATTTGCTAAGACGTTAACGCAATCAGATGCGAATAATGGTGGAGGTTTCTCTGTCCCAAGGTATTGTGCAGAGACGATCTTTCCTCGTCTGGATTACTCTGCGGATCCTCCTGTTCAGACCATCCTTGCTAAGGATGTTCATGGGGAGACGTGGAAATTCAGGCATATTTATAGAGGGACGCCAAGGCGCCATCTGTTGACGACTGGATGGAGTACTTTTGTGAACCATAAAAAGCTCGTCGCGGGTGATTCCATTGTGTTCTTGAGGGCTGAAAACGGGGACCTTTGTGTAGGCATTCGGAGGGCAAAGAGGGGAATTGGAGGTGGACCTGAGACTTCTTCTGGATGGAATCCGGCTGGAGGGAATTGTATGGTACCATACGGAGGGTTTTCCAGTTTTCTTAGGGAAGATGAGAATAAATTAATGAGAAATGGGAATGGGAATAATGGTGGGAACTTGATGAACAAGGGAAAAGTGAAGGCAGAATCAGTTGTTGAAGCTGCAAATCTTGCAGCCAGTGGACAGCCATTTGAGGTGATCTACTACCCTCGTGCTAGTACTCCGGAGTTCTGCGTGAAGTCATCGCTTGTAAAGTCAGCATTGCAGATCCGTTGGTGCTCGGGGATGAGGTTCAAGATGCCTTTTGAAACTGAAGATTCTTCACGGATAAGTTGGTTCATGGGAACTATATCTTCAGTTCAGGTCTCCGATCCCGTTCGATGGCCAGATTCACCGTGGAGGCTTCTTCAGGTAATACCATCTTTATTTAGTGCATCCCCATTGTGATCTGTCATATATGATCCTGATGTAAGCACACATACTCGGTCACATAATGTTTCTCACATTTTGTGCTGATTGTTCCCCACAGATTCGTTTTTTGTTTTGATTAAAAAAGAAAAACAAATATCATTTCATTAATAACATAGTGTTGCACTCGTTATGTTATACACATATACTCATAGGAAGTGATTCAGATTGGTATACCAAAAAGGAAAAGAACTCCTAATCTGTAGAAAAGATAAAGTATTTAAATTTGTTTTTAGAGAAAAAAAGAATCAGGGACTTTTAATTTTCTGTAACACGATGTTTGATGATTTTCACAATCTCGTGAAGTTGGAGAGTTTTGATACCTGTATTTGAACTCAATGAACAATACTTGGAGTTGTAGCTTTTATTTCCCAAACAGAGGGTTGAATTATTACATAGTGTGTCCTGTTTCTTTACTTACAAAAGAAAGGGACAGAATCCGACAATCAATCAATTCTTGCTTAATTTAGTATGATCCTGACTTAAATTGTGATGAATTGCTGTAGGTGACGTGGGACGAACCTGATCTGCTCCAAAACGTAAAACGTGTCAGCCCATGGCTTGTGGAATTAGTCTCAAACATGCCTACCATTCATCTTTCTCCCTTTTCGCCCCCACGAAAGAAACTAAGATTACCTCAACATCCAGATTTTCCTCTCGATGGCCACCTTCCTATGCCGGCTTTCTCCGGCAACCACCTTCTAGGGCCTAATAGCCCCTTTGGTTGTCTTCCCGACAACACCCCTGCTGGCATGCAGGGAGCCAGGCATGCTCAATATGGTTTATCATTATCAGATCTCCATTTCAATAAGTTGCATTCTAGTTTGTTTCCGGTTGGTTTTCCACCACTTGATCAGGCTGCAGCAGCACCTCGTAGACCCCTGAATATTCCAATGATCAGCAAGCCATGCAACAATGAGAATATATCTTGCTTGCTAACCATGGGAAATTCTGCTCACTCTACGAAGAAATCTGATATTGGGAAAGCACCACAACTCGTGCTTTTTGGTCAACCTATACTTACTGAGCAGCAGATCTCTCTTAGCTGCTCGGGAGATACTGTTTCTACTGTTCGTACAGGGAATAGTTCCTCTGATGGAAATGCTGATAAAATCGGGAACGTGTCCGATGGTTCAGGTTCTGCACTCAATCAACGTGGATTAACAGAACGCTCACCATGCGACACATTTCAATCTGAGCCTAATACCGAGATTGGACACTGTAAGGTTTTTATGGAATCAGAAGATGTAGGTCGCACTCTGGATCTTTCATTGCTAGGATCTTACGAAGAGTTATGCAGGAAATTGGCAAATATGTTCGGTATTGACAACTCGGAGATGCTTAATCACGTACTTTACCGGGATACCACTGGCTCGGTCAAGCAACTTGGTGATGAACCATATAGGTATGTTTTCAAAAAATTTCCCATGTTTTCCAACATACTCCATTATCTGTTTATTCATATAATGAAATATTTCACATTGCTTTCGTAGTAAGGAAGTGTTTCTTTCCTCTATTTTGCAGCGACTTCATGAAAACAGCGCGAAGGTTAACAATTCTAACTGATTCAAGCAGTGACAATGTAGGAATCAGGGAATAGAGAGAACAAGTAAATCTCCACTTTCCTTTTTTCGAACTGTATAGCTGGATGATCGAGTGCTTTGTTCCTAACATCTCAACTCTTTCGGACATGCTGACGATGATGATGTTCAATTTACCTAGTTCATGAGTGGAAAAGTTTGCGTTTTGCATCAACGTTTCAGTATATTTACTAGTAGTTTTCACTTTTCTTGGGATCGTTTCCGAGTTTTTGTTTCAAGACAATACCTACAAAGAACAAGATAGAACTTGTTTTTTGTAGGCTTTGTCTGCTAATTCTAGTACTCCATTTGTTAATTAAAGGCCTTCTAAGAAGGCTTAAAAGACTTGTTCTAGTTTCTGTTTTCTATATATCTAATCAGTATATAGTTTAAAAGTTTTTTTCTTGTTTTATTGATGATTTAGTATTCTAGCGGCGAATGCACGCACATCTATTGTCTTCAGCTCGAACTATATGTATATATAAATGGGATTTTTTGTTCACATACGCATATACAAAGTCAAACATTCATTGTCACTGACTTCAAATTCTTGATCTGTCTCTGCCTCATAACATCTCCAAAGTCAAAAGAGTGGAAAGGAACACATTTGATTGCAGAAAAGGCATAGATAAGCACATATAGAGCCTATTAATTGGTCATTTTGAACGACTCGATGAATTAAGTTGATCATTCCAGAAGGCCTTAATGATTATAGATCGAACATATTCAACTTTTATTGTACGAGTATGATGGTTGTTCACGGCCTAACTACACCTATCACATCATAAAAAATATCATCGTGTTTATGTAGGATTTGAGGAAAATCATATTCTAAAAGGGGTGTGATATAGACGACTTACGAAATTCTAAATATATGGAAGACCTGCACAAAGGTGTTGGTCGGAATATGGGAAAATATATTTGTCAACATCATTATTGGATCAAAGGATATTATATTTAGAAATTAGAAAGTATATATCTTTAAAAGGATTCTAGATATTTTGCGTACACGATTATGTTATCTTTAAAAAGATTTTGTTTTTTTCTTTAAATTGGACTTATTATTAATCTTGATAATGATTAAGTATATGTCTAATCAAATAATTGACAAAAATTATTAGTACTAAATCAACAAGCAAACCTCCCTCCACCTATTACCTCAAATCTTGAGTTTGAATCCTAATCGAGTTTAAATATAAGTATCAAACGTTCGGCGAAAAAATAATAAAATGCCATGTGTACACGACATAATCTGCAGTCCCTAAAAGAGCAGAAGTCACATGGTAGACCAAAAACATTTGAAAACAAGATACCCTAAAACAAAGTCCTACATTAAATACTGCTATTTTGTTGCCGCAAGAATTGGGAATTTTTTAAAAATTAATTAAATGTTTGTTTACGTGATTAGTATTGGGATTGAGGCAATTAAATATTAATTAAATTTAATGAAACATTGACCTTAATTTCAGCAACAAACAGCAAACACAAAGTCAAAGATAGAGTTACGCAAAGACAACATCAGCAACACCAACAACAAATGACTTTTATTTCTTTCTTTTTAAAAAAAAAAAAAACCTTGAGGCGGTTTTCAAATGGTTAAAATCAGAATTCGAAATTTATGAATTTTCATTATATCAAAATAAATAATAATAATTGATACTTTAATTATTAGCTACTCACACATAAAATTTGGATAAAAATGAAACTATTGAATTCACGTGAATCTGTACTAGAGGTGATAACAAAAGTGAAATCAGAATTTTAACTATTTCAAATATTAATAACTGTGTTCTAAACTTAATATCTATACGTATTCAATAAAACTTCTTAACACACCAAGCAAAAATTACTGAACTTGACCAAATCTATTTTCGAACTTTTAGCTCCGCCCCAATGAGACACACGTGTGAAGAGTGAAGACACGTGTAAGTCAAATAAAGGAGGTTGATTGGTCAAAGAGTAAATAGGGTTCACGTGTGGCCAACGTAAGCAAGAGTAGATTTTTGCATGGGTTGCGCCGTTTTGAAGACCACGCTGTTTCTTTCTTTGAATTTTTTTTTATTGTGTACTTAAATGGTAAATCGAAATAAATCGTAATTCATATGTTTAAATAAAATTTATAAAGTTATCGATTTATCGATATGTTAGAGCCAAATAAATAAGATTCCCTATATCCTACGCCAGGGAAGGGTACCCATAAAAATTGATTTAGTTATACCTTCTAAATGCTGTAGTCTTAACTACTCCGATTCTTCCGGAATATCATATGTAAATTTTATAATATAGTATTTAAAGTGTTTGTTTATTTGATTTAAATATTGGAAAAATATTTGTGTTTGTGCTATAGATATGACATGTACATAGATAGATATCATACATGATGGTCATCATGTACATGCATTGTATGATAATAACAATAATCAGGGGCGGCTCTAATAAATTAGTGGCCTAAAGCCAAATTCGAATGGAGGCCTCAATTCGAATATAATTTCTTTTTGAAGTTTATTATAGTCAATTATCTAATCTTTCTTGAGACATAATATTCATAATTTGTCGAACTTCTATTACTTCTTTACTTTTTTATGAAAAGTTTTTATTTTCTATAAGTAATACTCGATATTTTTTTAAAAAAATACTTTTAACCTATTATTTTTTTAAAAAAAAATGAGGAGGGCTCTCAAATTTTGGGCCTAAGGCAATTGCTTTTTTTCAAAGCTGTAGAGCCGCCCTTGACAATTATCATGGTTTAGTATTTGCACTAAAATACAATTAAACTAAAATTTGAGGATCGTTGAGTTATTTTTGAAGAGACAGTCTCAAATAAAATATGTTTCATTTTTAAGGGTTCAAAAATTGAGACATCTGATTTAGGATAGAGGAAATTGCAATCATCCTATCATAATATCATAATTTATATTGATTGGTGTGCTTTAATGAAGATTGAAAATATGAACAAGTAATTTTTTGAGTTTTAAAATATTATTTTAAGAAGATTGAAATAGTTGTTTAATTCTATAACTATATTTGCATTTTGTTTCATATAATAAAATGCAATAATTTTTTCCCTAAATATCTTTTTGTTTCCTTTCTGTGTATGTACGGGTTACGTGTGTGACTAAATATGTAGTTTTTGACAAAATAAATTGTACACTAGCTTGTCCCAATATATAGAGTCATAGACTGAAGAACTACAAATAATTAAAATTCAACATAAAAATATATATGTACATTTGATTTATTTTGTGGTGCAAAAAAGTGCACACACTTAAAACATACGTATATACGAGTATAATTATACACAAGTTGGGATCCATTAATTTCAAGCCATTGACTCAGTATGTGTAAACCTTTTACTGACAAAGATCCATTTTATGAGCTTAATTTAATTATAGAAAAGAGAAGACTTTTATAATAAGCTTCTTAATTTCCACTCCTAAAGCCTAATCAGATCCTAATTAAGCCATAGTACTACTTAGCATTAATAACATTAATTAAGTAAAAGAGTTATTCACGTCCCAAATTATATGTCGTGATTTCTTAATAGTTATCTTAAAGTAATATAAATTATTATTATTTTCATTTTATGGATTACGCTTAGTAAAATTTGTTATTAAATACTATAAACAGTTCAATTATGGGATAATGACAGTAAATATTCAATGAAGGGATAATATATCTTCAAACATAAATAAGGATAACATAGTCAAAACTGTTCCTAGTTACTCCTTCCGTTTCATTTAAATTGACTTCTATACTAAAAATATAGTGTACATAGTTTTTTTTTTTCCTCATACAACTATTTGTATTAAAATAATATTAGTCAAATTTAGAGGTTTTAAAACATCATTAATAAAATGAACTTAGTAAAATACACTCTTAATAAAAACTCTCTTAAAAATTGTGTTAAGTTAATATAAATTATATTTTCTTTTAAGACGTATAAGAAAAATACGACAGATAATTTGTGACGAACCGAACGAAAGAACCGACAGAGACACTTTACTTGGAGTGAAAATAGTCACCGACAGATTTCACAACACAAAATAAAAACAAAAGAATAGACAAGATCATAAGTAGTTTTGAGTTGGATCACGTGAATGTACAACCACGTTTGATCAACGTTGTCTTTAATCCTTTTTATATGTTAGCCATATGAGTCAATTTGTTGAGAGAGACGAATTTAGAATTTAAATTTTTATGAATTATAAAATTTAAAATGATAATATCAAGTTTTAATAAGTGTATACGGAATAAAGAATGTGGTATGTTTTGATAAATTTACATATAATGATTTGAGGCAAAATTATCATGTTTCAACTAAATCGTATTCTATCAAATTGAATATGAAAATTTTGTTTTTAATGATTGATACTTTTGAATATCTCAAAATTCATGTCCAAATAAAAAGTATTTCTCCATATAATCCAAGATTCAAATTGCAATTCAATTCAAATATTTAAAAAGCACAAAATAAGGGTGTGTGTTTTCCTTTTTTCTGCTGGTTAAAAATTCTGAAAAATATTTTTTCTCGTAGAAAAACCAAGTCCTTGAAAAAACTTTTAAGAAAAATGACTTACATAATAAAAGTAGAAAAAACAAGTTAGAGTATGTTCTCCTCGCTCTCTCTTGCACCCCCATCGCATCCGCATATATAAATATTTTTAAAATAATATTTTTACTTACATATCCTACACAAACGGATTAGTAAAAAATCACTTATTTTTCACAAAAATATTTTCATATAAAACCCACCCAAAAAGAGAAATTAAAAATAGGGGACATGTAACACTTTCCAAGGCCTTTTCAAAATGTAAGTATTTATTTGGAGCAAACATTTAATTAATTACTCTGTTTTCAGCACCCCAGGAATTGATCTCCATAATATCTGCACCATGTTTAATTTCTCTGATTCTCTCCATTTATGAGATAAAAGTCTACACCAAAAATGCCACTATCAATTTAATCTTAATTAATTCCACTTTCTACAAGTTGTACTTACTAGGTTAAAATTTGATATGTTAGATATATCTTCTTCTTAATGATTGTGGTGTCTCGATCAGTTTTAATTTTTAGTGTACATAGTAGGTATTTAAATTTATATAAAGTACTTCCTCTGTATCTAATTACTTGTCCACTTTTGAATTGACACACATATTAAGAAAATAATGATTGACATAGTGAGTTTACCATTTTACCCCTATTAATTATGAAGTAGATCGATGAATTAAAAACTTAAGAGTTTCAAGAAGCTCTACATTTTTCAAAGTAATTAATTGAGGGTATAATAGGTAAAATTTTTTTGTCATTTCTTGATTTGTCAAAATGGACAAGTAATTAGGGACAACTAAAAAAGGAAAAGTGGACAAATAATTAGGAACAAAGGGAGTATTATTGAACAAATAGACATATACGTCCTACGTGGCATAATACATTTGTTTTGAGTGTATCTCACACAAATTTACACGTAGAACGTGTGTGTCTAGTTATTCAACTTTATACAGGTTTAATAAGTGTCTACATATACATATCTAAAATTGCATAAATATGATCAGGTGAATCCAAATTAAACGACATATTTATATATTACGAGCGCTAAATTAAAGGACAAAGAAGTTGGGAAATTTAGGAGAGGAAAGGACGCATGCATATGCATGTGTTGTCTTGGGATTAAGTTTGCTTACAATTTACGTTAAATGATCTATCGATCAGTGCAGAAAACTAAAAAAAGTTCTGTTTGTTTTTTTGTTTTTTCATCTTTCCTCTTTTGATAGATCCAAAGCAAACACCAAAAATGGTGGGTGAGAGAGAGAGAGAGACCGTTCATTATTTTACACATTCTTTGCATCATCAAAAACATTATGAAGCATGGTTGGTTTGTCCTATAACACAACAATCCCCCACCCCACCCCATCACCTAAAAAACTAATCCTTATTGAGTGATAAAACTAACGTTTGATCATATATTTTGAGTCAGATTTTGAAATTTTATCTTCAAATATCTGTTTGGCCATGAAATTTTAAAAAACTAGCTCAAAATTAACTTTGGGAGAAAAAGATTGATTTTTTTTCAATTAAGATACATGTTCAAACATACCACTTGAAAAATTCGAAATTTCGATTTTCGATATCAAATTCTATGGACAAAGGGATGGGAATTTAATTTTTCCGCAATACTTAAATGGGGTTAAAAAGGAAGAAAGACCATACTTTTAAGAGTTTAATGAAATGCATATCATGTATTATGTATTGATGGTGTAAGAAATATTGGGATCTTTATACAAATAACTGATTGAATTTACTGTTTACTTTTTTAGATAATATACATTAATTATACATTAAGTATATACAATACTTTGAGACATATTACAAATGAACTTTATACATTATGCCATATATTCACTAACCATTTTCATTTAAGCAATTGATTAACGAACAATTAGGTAAGTTGATTCTTAAGAAATATTAATACAATCAATTACTACATATAAGATATAAGATAATTATAAATAACAACTCTATTACTATCGTATGCTAAATTATAGTGAGATACAAAATACGTAAAATGTCAATATATATAACTTAAATCTTTTTTTATCTTACCGTCTAGGAGTCTACCTACAATGCTCTGATGGAAACCAAATGAAGTGGGTCCGGCCCATTCAGTATATGGGCTTTTTCTCTCCACGAATGTCATATGGGCCCAGACCGACAGAGATTCGTAGATGAGATTAATCAGTTGGCCCATTAGGTCCACTACAATAATGGCCCAATCATAAATTGTTTGAAAATGACCTTTCAAGACTATTGTGGACCTAACTAGTGGGCCCATTTCATTAACTGCAGTATTATAAGGACTAGGTGGGCCTAACTAATGGGCCCTCATGTTGATGAAGGGTGATTTACGAGAATGGCCTTGGACGTGAGCGTGGGTGGTTTTGAACTTTTGACATAGAAAATTTGGATATCCGTTGTTTTGACGGATTAAAAAATTCTGAATGGAATGATTTTGAATATCAATTTGCTAAATCAAACATATTTTAACATGCTCAATTTGTGTTAATCATGAATTGAGAAAAAAAAAAAAAGTTTTTATATGTTGTCTTTTTCTCTATTTTTTTATGGAGTGATTGTGAAAGGTAATTTTCTCTTAATTTTTAGTGTGAAAAGAGTAATAAAATCTGAATTATTTCATGTCTAAAGTTGAAGTTTTTGGTCAAAATCATCCTTAAATTATACCCCAAACTTGAACTGCATTCTTAAAGTATCATTCTTAGCAGAAAACATCCTTCAAGTATTTAAAAGTGAATAATTTTCATCCTTCTACTTGGAAACTTAATCCATTAAAGTATCCACTTACCAAAGAATTTATTGTTACATTATCATGCTTCCAAAATTAATATGGAAACAAAATGTAGTAGAGAGTCATTGAACAAGAAAAAAATTGTGACTTTCTAATGGACGGATTGAGCCAAATTAAAATGAAATTAAAATAGTCGGGTTATTAATTAAAGAGGTTTCAGATCGAACCGCATAATTCATGTTTTGTGCAGTATATTTAATTTCGAGAACAAAATTGATGCCCTAAGGTATCATGGGTGGATTGATTTAAGTTTGACCGATTAATAAAGAGAGTTGAAATTATAAATGTTTAATGTATGATATTAAACATTAACTTTTGGACCATTCATAAGGTACAAAGTGAACTAGTAGTATGGTATCATTCCTGTTTAAATATATTTCGATTGCCAATAAAATAGAATGCAACTGAATAACACATACTGAAAAACAACTTCTAACATTATGAAAAGATAAAGAGTGCAATAATACACCACCTTTAATAGAAATACACACAACTTAAAATAACAATTTTTCTATATTGTTTTTACAAGCATATTAGAGATAACAACAACAATATCAATAAGCAAACCCAAAATATAATTATTTTTTGTAAGAGGGGAAAGCAATTTAGCCTTTTTGAAGGATTCTTCACAAAAATTAATATCCAAATTTGCATCTTTAGCATAATAGCCCAAATCCATAAATTGCTTGTATTCCAAGTACAATTGTGTTTCTCCAAGAAAATCCATTGCCTCTTCATAATTAATTGAACAATTCCCATAAATGTTTCTCAATTTTGAATCTTTTTCATCCAATAAAAGTGAATTAACTTTGTCATTTGTAGCATTAATATGGGAAATTGCCAAATTGATGGCTATATATTCAAGAGTGGGCAAATTTGATGTTTTGGATTTTGGATTTGACTCCAAAAAATTTTCACAAAAATTTTCATTCTTGATTTGTTTGCAAACATTTGGAATCAAATTTCCAAATGAAAAACCAATTAGAAAAAATAAGTTGAAGAGCAAGAATAGAAGTGATAAAAATTGAGAAGATGAGGCCATTTTTTTTTTCAATTGAAAATGCTTGTGTTGTGTAAACATATATATAGTATTAGCTTTTTAATTTTTTTCCCTTTTTGGGTTGAAACTATTGAATTTATGATTGTTGTAATCTGTATTTCTTTAAATATTTGTTGCCTTGTTTGTTCTATTATTACTTCCCAATTAAGAAAAATACAATATACATTAATAGCCTTGTAAAGTATTATTGCAACACAAACACCTGTAAAATTGCTCAACGACCAAAATCGTCCACCATTTCTTTCTTGCTTACGAATGTTTATGGGTATCGTTTACTAGGTCATTATAAAAATTGGGGTTAAAAAGATTTTGTCGGGCATATTTCCAAAAATTCTTGGACTAATAGATATGAAAAGCTGAAAAAATTTGAATTCACATTACATTACCTTTAAATGTCAATAAAAATGGCGTGGATTTTGTAGATGCTATGATTATCATTCACTAGATCCTTATGAATGGTCCCACAAAATTTGGGGTTAAAAAGATTCAGTCAATCATATACCAAAAAAGATAAATCATAAATTAATATACACAAAAAAAAATGAGAAAATTCTGAATTTTTGTTTCGTGACTCCTAAACGCAAAAAAATGACGTGGATCTTGTAGAGGCAATGTGTTTATTTACTTGGTCATTGCAAAAGGTTTCAAAAAAGTTTGGATAAAAAATATCCGGTTAGTAATATTATATCAAAAATTTATGGACTTACACAAAAAATTGTGAAAAATCAAATACCTCGTTCGTGATCCTTAAACACTAAAAAAAGGGGCCTGAATTTTGTAGAGTCTATGAGGGATCGTTCATTAGGTCATTAAG
The DNA here is from genome assembly GCF_900185275.1 of Solanum verrucosum. Lineage (NCBI taxonomy): Eukaryota > Viridiplantae > Streptophyta > Magnoliopsida > Solanales > Solanaceae > Solanum > Solanum verrucosum. The sequence goes on along the minus strand of NW_026019923.1, from coordinate 298,231 downwards.
AATTATCCACAATTAAAAAGTGATATTTTCAAAAAATCATGGACTAGAGCCCGTCAAAATGAGCTTAGCTTATGGGGCCAGCTCAACCCAACCCGTTATTGGGATATGATTTTTCAAGCCCATTTAAAAATAGGGCTTATAAGCCCGACCCATATAACCTCTAGGCCCTTGAGGCTTGATTGGGGCCTAACCAAGGTCGGTCCATGGGCCAAAACTATTTATTTAAGGGTACGCAACTTACAGAAATCACACTAGTGTATGAGTTAATTACTTAATGCACGCTATGTTATAATATTATGAATCTTACCAGATTTGGTGCATCCAGATACATGTATCTCAGGATCCATGGACTCATAAGTAGGTGTAATTTGTTCTAGATACACTCTATCCAAGTGAATTCTCACGTATCTAGGATATGTAGACAAATCTCATACCCTCGCCTCTCTCCCATCTCGCTTATCTCGCTCGTGTATCTAGATGCATCATGCATCATACCGAATACATGTATCTCGCATATCTAGTATCCTAGATACATGCTTGGACTGGGTGGGGCCCCTTCATGACACACTATCATGGACTAATATATGTGAAATACTAAAAAAAATCGGAATTTTTATATTGTGGATCCTAAATGCTAAACAAAAGTGGTGTGGATCTTGTAGAGGCAATGGGTATCGTTAACTAGGCAATTACGGATGGTCCTACAATATTTTGGATCAAAAACATATGTCATATATATTTTAAAAAATTTATGGACTAATACCCACAAAAATTTGAGAAAATCTTGAATATCTATTTCGTGACCACTAAACACTAAAAAGTGGCATGGATCTTGTAGAGGCTATGGGCATCGTTCACTTGATCATTCCAGAAGATTTCAAAAAATAGTTGGGTACCAAATATTCATGAACTAATACACACAAAAAACTGTAAAAAATCAAAATCCTTAAATGCTTAAAAAAAAGTGACAAGGAATGCATCACACAAGATCAGCAGCGGTTTATCTTTACCGGTAAAGAGCATATTCATGTGTTATGCCTTTTTTTTAGAACCTTTGCAGTCCAGATACTATGAATCAAATTTCAGATTTTTGACAGCATTGAGAATGTCACTCATACATATATAACAAAATGTAAAAGACTTGATAATCAGCTGTAAAGCACTGTTGCATTTTGTGACCTCTGATGGTTCAACTCCTTTTGGTCATATCTGCTGCTAAAAATCTATACAATTCAAGATTTAATAAAATGTTGTATGGGGACTTAGAAAAATCTAAGAACCATCACTTAACAAAAGAGAGTATTCTAGGGAGGCCAAAAATTTGGATGGCAGATGCTCCGGCATGCCTCTCGGAAAGCATAATGTAGCGCGAATTCTGAAGCATAATCCTCCTTGCCATGTTTGAGTTAGATTAATTTGGTAAGTTGTCAACTTCTGAATGATCTCTGGACCACCAGGGTTCTGGTGAAGTCATATATGTTTCATGCTACATTTCAACTTCTCCGATTCAAGCTCTTGTTTCAAAGACTCGAGTCGTTCAAGTAAATCAATGTTTTCCTGGTGAAATCGAACATCAGAGACAAAAGTATAAATTGAACTGTGGCAATTATAATAAGCATCATGGTTATCACGATCTACAAACTTTACACTTCTCATATAAAAGGCGTCAAAGAGGGGGAGAAGAAGAGAAAGATCAAAGAAAAGACATCAAGTAAATTGTCTCGAACGTTCACCTTTTGCAGCAGGTCCAACTTCTTCTTAATGCCAGCAGCACCATCCTCCTTCAACAACTGCTTAATCTGTACGAAAGGCCACAAGTTAAAAGACTAGCAAATGAGGTGCAACTACGTTGCTCGGACTCTATAAAAATGTTGCCGCGCCCATGTAGGATCCTCCAAAAATGCACTACTTTTGGAGGATCTGACATGCACCTGTCGGTATTTTTGATAAGTCTAAGCAATATCAGTTAACCCTCTTTCCGGTAAATAAAATGTACACCTGGAGTCCAAATAAGCTTCCAACGGTAACTTTAAACATATATTTAACCATCGCTTCTTCTTTTATCCTTGAACAAAAATTAATCTCTCTTTTGTTCTTGAACAAAAAGTAATCACTTTCCTTTCTCTTTTGTTCTTCAAGGATAACTATTCCACCATTTTTCAAAGCATGAAGTTAGTTGTCGTAATTGTATCTTTTGCTACAAATATTGAATTTAGGGTTTGCAATTTTCCCCAATTTCATATTGAAGATTCGAAATCTTCCCCAATTTTATCTTCTCCTATTTTTATTTTTATTTCATTTTGTGTTGTTAGGGTTGGTAATGTCAAATGTGAAATTGAATAAGTTATGCATAGAAGAAGAATCAGACTCAATGCTCAAAGCCATAGTACGATGCAAACATGAAAGTTTGTTGCATATGCAGACTTCTTGGTCGAAGTCAAATCCTGGAAGACGATTTTGGTCTTGCCCCTGCTATGGTGTATGTGACTTTTCTTTTGTTGTTTGATTTTGTTGGGTTTAACAATATTTTGTTTGATTTTGTTGGGTTTTGATTTTTTTAGTCGAACAATATATTAACATGAACTTCAGTTAAACCCAATAAAATCAAACAACAGAAGAAAGTCACATACACCATAGCAGGGGAAAGACCAAAATCGTCTTTTTGACATCGACCAAGAAGTCTGCATATGCAACAAACTTCCATGTTTCATCGTACTATGGCTTTGAGCATTGGATCTGATTCTTCCATGCATAGCTCATTCAACTTCGCATTACTAACCCTAACAACACAAAATTAAAAAAATAGGAGAAGACAAAAATGGGGAAGATTTCGAATCTTCAATATGAAATTGGGGAAAATTGCAAACCCTAAATTAAATCTTTGTAGCAAAAGATACAATTACGACAACTAAATTCAAGCTTCATGCTTTGAAAATGGTGGAATAGTTACCCTTGAAGAACAAAAGAGAAAGGAGAGAGATTAATTTTTGTTCAAGAACAAAAGATAAAGATATTAATTTTTGTTCAAGAATAAAAGAAAAAGAGATGATTGAATATATGTTTAAAGTTACCGTTGGAAGCTTATTTGGACTCCAGGTGTACATTTTATTTGGTTCTTATGTGCCTCACGGAGGTGAGTTCACGCTTGTGGACAATTAGCCTATAAGGGTGAACTAATATATAAAAAAGGTTCAGGGGTAATAGGACTCCCGTGAAGATTACGTGTGTAGTTGGAAATACGGCTAAAGCTTGAGGGAGCATTTGACCATTTTCTCAAGGATATTAGGAACAAGAAATCGAAGAGCAAAAGGGACTTCAACATTGGCTCAAAACTTCTCCTCTTCATTGACCTATTATATTATTTCTTTTTTATGACTGATAAATTGGTCTGAAGCCACCCTTCGGGTCATTTTCCACTTAAATACTAGACTTTGTTCATTCACTTGGCATTGGGATCAAACTTGTGACCGAAGACACAAGTCCCTCTCAATCTTGGGTTAATTAAACTTTTCTATTCTGTCTGCCCACTTTTTTGAATATTATCTTTTTCTTAAACTAAAAAAAAATAAAATCAAATAAGTTTGGCAAACACAATAGGAAATATTCTAGTTTTACGTTTGAGGACAACATCACTTTTTATTTGGTAAGATGACATGAGATGAGCTTAAATGGAGAAATATTGTCAGTTATGATCCATATAGACGAACCCAACTTGTTTGGACTAAGACATAGCTATTGTTGTAAAGATCACGACAGGACCTGGCAGCAAGACTGATCCTTCTCCAACTAGTTTGATTAAGTTGGAGAAACTTCAAAACTTATGTCTATTCATCTTAAATTTTAGATAAGATCTTTAACCACAACGAGAACTCAGCAAACTGATTCTACTTATTCAGCATGGTCAGAGTAGTAGCTAAGGGCCTTACATCAACTTTGATTGTATTCAATAATGATTTTTACCTGCAAACTATAGAGTGTATGCAAAATTTCTTTCACAAATCGAGTCGAATATTGTCTTATTTAAGGGTTTAAAATCGATTATTCTTTAAACGAGTCAAATATTGTCTTAGTAATAATTATTTATTACTAGCATATTTAGGATTCCAGGAGAGATTGTTTTCACCGCATTTCTGGAAGTCCTTGTGTACCTTGTGTAAGGAGCTGGTTACTCAGGTAGAGCTTAGCATAGCATCTCACATATGGACTGATGGGTCAGTCCGTGTGGACCATTCAGCCCAGTCCATGTATATAATGTTGTTCATTCATGTCCAACAATGCTTTATTTCTTTTCTTAGACATAGGGTCATCGATACAATCATTTTTCTAGGCAGATGTATCAAACTAGAAGAAAAGGTGAATGTTTTCTTTTTATGTATTTGCTTTTTTATGCTGGTACATATGTGATTGCCTAGTTAATATTCTTGATTAAAGTGATAGATTACTTGGTTAATAAGGCACTATGGTGTTACATTACACTCAAGCCATCATTGATTGTCAATAGAGAGGATAACATGTCGCAGAAAAATAATATACAACGGAAGTTCAAGGACTTCGCTATATATATATATTAAATACTTAATCAAGCATCTATGGTATTGATTCTGAATGAAAAGATGCCTACCTTAATCAGTTCCTTTTGGCAGGCAGAAGATATCTTTTCCTCGTCATCATATCTTTTTCTCCACACTGCAGATTCGTCCATTGCTTCTCTACTGGCAAGATCGAACTGTCTCCTACAAGAAACCAAGAACAATATACTTAGCCAAGCATTAAATGGCATTGAAATACCATCTTAGAGGGAAAGTTGGATTTTAAATCTAAAATATGATCATATGTTTGATTGCCATCAATTTTAGACTCGTGCTGGGAATGTGGAATGATTAAAAACCTTGGTCCTGAAAACAAAGTTTCTTATTTATTTGAATCACTACTTAACTTGGAAGCGGTTTTGCATCGGCAACTTAAAGAAAACAGTACAATGTTCACAAAACATTCTAGTAGAAACTAGTTCTAATAGTTTGATATATTCCAATAAAACCCACCTCTATAATCAAAATCCATGTCAAGTCACCTATTAAAGCATTTGCAATAGAGTTCACATGATTTTCACCTGCTAAAGAAAATAAACATTGGGCATAACTCAAACTTCAAAAGCTAGTTTATGCAATGAGGATTGCCAAAACCATATAAAGAGTCTAATTGAACTATCCCCATATGTGTGGGACTTCCAACCCCCCCACACGCCTAGGCCTGCCTATTGGAGCATGGACAACATAATATGAGGGCCAACATCGGGTAAACCAAGAATCAGGATGGGTCTAGCTCTCTTCATGATAAGAAAATGGACTTTGGGCTTAACTCAAATTCAAAAGCTAGCTCATGTGGTGAGGATCGCCCAAGACTATATATAGAGTCCTATGCACCATCCCACATTGATGTACGACTTCCAACCTCAATTGGTAATCAAGTCCAAATGGGGCATTCAAATTGGTTTTCCTTTTGCTGGTCACTCAAGCAAGAAAAGAAAGAAACACTTCTCTTGGGTGGTTATCAAAATTGAATACAAACATGAAAACTACATTTCTATGCTGGATACAAGTAAAGGTGATTTGTTTTTTAATGTTCTTGCTCAAAAGTTAAGACTAATCAACATCCCCAACTACTCCTCCAGTTCCTTGAACTACACCCAATTTTTTGAGCAACCAAACAAAGTGAAAACAGAATTCCAATCAATTTCTTGATCCATTTTTGGGTGCAAAGACATGACCTTTTTGAGGTACATACAAAAGATTAAGCAAGAACATTAAGATAAAGGTCACCAACACAAAATACAAACAAGAAACACAAATTCCTGTGCTAGATACAAAAATGAAGGTTGGCACTTTTTAATATTCTTGACTGAGAGTTCAGACTGATTCAAATTCCCAACTTATAATTCTGTTTCTTGAACTACATCCAATTTTACCAGCAACCAACCAAAGTAAAAGTCCAAATCTGGGTGCAAAAACATAATCTTTTTTAGGTACATTCCAATGCTGGATACAAGTAAAGGTGATTTTGCTTTTTTTTTTTTTTTTTTGCTTCAAATTAAGATTAATCAACACCCCCAACTAGTTCTTCTGTTTCTTGAACCACCCCAACTTTCCCCAGCAACCAAACAAAGTGGAATTCCATTTCTAATCAATGTTTTAACCCATTTCGGAGTGCAAAGACATGATCTTTTTGAGGTACATACAAAAGATTAAGCAAGAACATTAAAACAAAGGTTTCCAATATTGAACACAAACAAGAAATCTACTCCTAGGCTAGATACAAAAATAAAGGTTGATGCTTCTTAATATTCGTGATTGAGCGTTAAGACTAATCAAAAATCCCCAACTAGTCCTTCTAATTCTTGAACTACACCCAATTTTTCCAACAAACAAATAAAGAGAAGAACCATTTCCCATTATTTTGCTGATCCATTTTTGGGTGCAAAAACATTATCGTTTTTTAGGTACATTCCAATCATGGGCGGAGGTAGAAGCCCAATCACCAATAGTTTTTGCTCAAATAGTTACAACAACATACCCAGTGTAATCCCACGGGTGGGGTTTGGAGAAGGTAGAGTGTACACAAACCTTACACCTACATTGGGAGGCTTTTGCTCAAATTGTGTAGTTATGCTAAGAAATTAATTTTATATGTACATACATTATGTTTAAAACTCAAGTATTAGCAGTTGAACTGGTCGTTCTAAAATCATGGCTCCGCCTCTAATTCTAATGCCAGAAACAAAGGTGACTGACTGCTTCTTTTTTCCCTTCTTTTTAATGTTCTTGCTTAAAACTATAGACTAATCAACATCCCCAAAAGACACCAACTAGTCCTTTCTGTTTCTTGAACCACACCCAGTTTTCCCAGCACCCAAACAAAGTAAAAATCTATTTCCAACTATTTCCTTGGTGCAAAAACATGATCTTTTTGAGGTACAGTCCAACACTTGGATAAAAGTAAAGGTGTTCGTTCTTTTTTCCCAATGTTATGCTTAAAGTTAAGATTAATCAACATCCCCAATCACTCCTCCAGCTTCTTGAACCACACCCAATTTTCCCAGCAACCAAACAAAGTGAATATCCATTTCCAACCATTTTCTTGGTTCAAAGACATGATCTTTTTGAGCTACATACAAGTAAAGGTGATTGCTTTTTCAATGTTCTTGCTTACAGTTAAGACTAATCAACATCCCCAATTAGTCCTCCAGTTTCTTGAACTACACCCAATTTTCCCAACACACCCCAACAAAGTGAAAATCAATTTCCAAACATTTTCTTGGTTCAAAGACATGATCTTTTTGAGCTACATACAAGTAAAGATGATTTCTTTTTCAATGTTCTTGCATAAATTAAGACTAATCAACATTCCCAATTACTCCTCCAGTTTCTTGACCTACACCCAATTTTCCCAACACCCCAACAATGTGAAAATCAATTTCCAAACATTTTCTTGGTTCAAAGACATGATCTTTTTGAGGTACATACAAGTAAAGGTGATTGCTTTTTCAATGTTCTTGCTTAAAATTAAGACTAATCAACATCCCCAATTAGTCCTCCAGTTTCTTAGACTACACCCAATTAACCCACCAACCAAACAAAAGTGAAAATCCATTTCCAACCATTTTCTTGGTGCAAAGACATGATCTTTTTGAGGTAGCAAGAAAGAAGAAGAAGAAGAAGAAGAAGAAGAGAGTACCTGAGTAATTCAGTTTCACTAGATGAGAAATTGTAGTCAATGGTCCAAAGCCTCAAGTAAACAGCTAAACCCATCACCATAACAAGACCAAGTCCCAGGAATATTTGCTTTCTTCCTCCTCCCATCGTCTCCTTCTTTCTTCCCAACCTCTGCATTTACTGATTTCTAGGTTTCTCAAAAATTATTTAGAAAAAAACAAAAAAAAAAGTTAGCTACTGTAATTTGGGATTAATGGTAATTGGTTTTAAAGTCCATTTTGATTTTTGACTTAACTAAGATATTAAGCCAATGGTAATTGATTGGTCAATTTTTTTGAAAGGAAATTCTCAAAGTTAAATTAAATTATATTAATTTGATATTTTAAATAGAAAATTTAGATACTTTAAAACGATATGAAAAGTATTATAAATTGTAATTTTTTATATAATACATCGAAGTTTTTGTCATTTGACTCTAAAAAAAGAAATAATAACAATTAAAAGTAGACGGAGTGATTAATTTTCTAGTCTTATGCAACTTTTTTTTAGTTTTATACTTTATTTATAAACGATCTTTGTTATTTTATATAAGGATAAAAAAAGGATTTTTTTTTTTTAATTCAAATAATAAAAGGGCAAGAGATTTCGGCGTGAAGTAATACATTTTAATATTTTGGTGAAAAATGAAGGAATAATTGTTATTCATTTACTAGTTCTTATAAAATGCCTAGGAATTAACTACTATTAGGCAATTGAAATATTTTCTATAGTCTGTATAAATTATAGTGGTAGCATTTTCTTTGAGAAAAACTTGAACCACAAGTATTGTGTTTCAAAACAAGAAATTATAGGTCTAATATATATCCATTTGGCCAACTAATTATAATTATGATTTATTTAAATTTTAATCACTTGAAATTATATTTGAGAGATTTGAAGATCAAACTTCAATCTTTTGAATCTAAAGATGGAATTGACCAAAGTCTAATGGTTAGATTTCAAGTTTAAAATTGAAGAGTCTAAAGTTCGACCAAATTATGATAAAGTTGATTCTCATGCAAAATATAAGATAAATGAATTTATAAATATAATTAGAGAAACATAAAAGTAAAAATGGGTGACATAGACTGATTCTTCTAAAAAAATTGATGCTGCCTTTTTGCATCATTTAAGTCCATGATCTATCAAAACAATCTTTCTACCCATAGGAATAGGAGTAAGATCTCCATAAGTCATATCATTTTTGAACCCCACTTCGGAAATTATGCTTTTGTTATTGTTGTCTTATATATATATATATATATTGAGAAAACTAACTTTAGCTTTATTAAACATACATACATACCATATTATATTAATTCTATTTATACTTTATTAAACATACATACCATATTATATTAATTCTATTTATACTTTTAAACATTTACGTATCTTACTTTTAATTAAGAGTTTTCTACCTATATTGAGAAAGATACATCTAGATACATGTATTTTTGCTATCAAATAAACTAAAATAGGGAGAGAGGTGAGCGAGATGAGAAGGAAGGCAAGTCATATAATCATGAGGCGAGTGAGATAGTCATGCATCTCAGATACATGTATTTGTACGGATCTGATATGATTCACATGTATCTGGAATATCAAATACATATGAGAGTGGAGAGATAGGAGGGAGGCGAGCGAGATTTGTTATGGATAGAGCGTATCTAGAATAAATTATATACCCCAATTTTGACTCATGTATCCCGAGATACATGTTTTGAAACGTAAATGAATGCATCAAAATCTGATAAGATTTGCAATATTGAAAACTAAAGCGTATCTATGTAATTAGGTCCAAAACTAGTAAGGTTTCTATAAGTTTTATTTTGGAAAAATTGTATATAATAGCAAACTATTAATTCAAATTAAATGTTATAACCACAGTTTGATTTAATTGTAACCCGTAGCAAACTGTTGCCATTCGTCACTCTCCCTGAAATTCTCGCTCGCCACTCCCTCTCTCGCTTGTCAGTCTCTCGCTCGCCTCTCTCACTTTATACAAACACAAATGTATAAAATGTGTTTCTGTTTGTATAAAGCGAGAGAAAATTGTATATACATATGCAAATACATATATCTTCGTCATATACACTTATAATTATACAATATAAATCTTCCTCTGCCCAGTTCTCTTTTGCCTTTCTCTTTTTCTCGCTTTATACAAACACAAATTATACAAAATATAATGTATAATTTGTGTTTGTATAAAATGAGAGAGAGAGATTTGATATACAAACGTTTTATTTCGATTCAATTGTATACAAATTCAAATTTTATGCAGATATACAAACACATAAAGTTGAATTGAGAGGTTGCCAACGATTTATACAAACGAAAGGCTGCCAGCAATTTATACAAATGAGAGACCGTCAGCGATTTTATACAAATTTGTTGCCCCCAGCGATTTATACAATTTGATGCTCCATAGAAAACATAAAGTTTGCTATAAAGCGTAATTATGCAAAATATAGTTATAACATACAAATATGATTTTTATGTTTGTTAACTGTGAAAGTTGCTCTGTTATTTTCCATAAGATCCACACAAGGTGGAAAAGTATTGGGCTTAAAGAAGTGTAGAGTTGGGCTATGTACGCCAATAACCACTTAAGGATTGTTGTTTAAGATTTATCTTCTATGTAATATACACAAAGTATTTAAAATATAGCCAGTGTTGTTTTCAAATACCATTTGTTCCCTATTCAAATTTAGGGAATGACGTCAATGACTCATCTATTTAGTAACTCCATCTATTTTGATCAGTTCAATTATGCTCACTAGAAAGGTTAGGCTAAAAATAATTAAAAAGGTGTATATTTGGTTGAAGTAGTCAACATAAAGAAACAAAGTTTTATTTTTGAAAGAAGGTGGGATACACAAGAATCCAAGTGAATTAGAAAAAACAAAATAAAGGATAAATTTTACTCTCATTAGTTACTTCGAAAAAAAAAAATTAAAAAAAAAAAAGAATAAAAATTGGACAAGTTAGGCTATGATAACTTATTTTAACCCAATCCACACTGTTTAAATAATTTTTTTCAACTCATTTTAATTTATCTAAATTCAGCTCAATTCACACGTCTACGTATGTTCCTTTCAAGTGTCCTTCCAATTCCATCATGTACTGAAAATAGATTTTGGACAAACAGATCAACAAGTATATAAATATATCAATATAAATTGAACATGATATATATACTCTTAGAGAAAAATAATATATATATATATATACACTCTTGGAGGTAAGTTTAGAAGTATTTAGATTCCTTTCTTACGATAATAGTTAATGTAAATCTACCTAATTAACCTTTGATTAATACAACACAAACAAGCTGCTGCGCCCATTGTTTAATTAGCACCTGGTTAATATGTTTAGGTTAATTAAGCCACTAGTTAAAGGATAAGTCTTGTCAAATTTATGTAACTAATTAATGTAAAGGTTAACTATCTTATAATTAATTTCATGACAAGACGTATCTATTTGAAATGGCCTCCATTATTCTAAACATGGACAAAATTAAAGTCACCAAACAGATAATTACAAATTATACAGTAATTAATTAAGTGAGTTTTAGTAAGAAGAGTTTAATTTTACAACTATCAACTTTAGTCGTATTCACTTTTTTATTATTATCACTTAGAAGTGAGAACTATGTATGTGGATTTATATGTGAGCATATAATATATTTCAAACTCGAATAAATAAATAAAACTATCCTTATGCTAAACTCCGTCTCAAACTCGAATAAATTAAAATTTTGTGTTTGTGGGTAAATTGATTATTTTTTTTGGTAATAAATATAAATATTGCTATTAATAACTTTAGATTATCGAGAATGATCTTAGATAAATAGGTATGTACGACACACGTATTAGGGTAAAATGTTAGTGGAGTACTATCTCGCTTTTCGAGAGGTTAGGCTTATTGGTGTCTTGTTTGTTATACTGTTGTATTATTGTACTTCTTGTTATATTTATCATCGTATGATATTTAATATTTATTTTGTTTTGATAGTCGAATATTTTGTTGTTTTTGTTTCTTTTGTTGTAGGGTTTGCACTACTCCCTTATTAGTTGCTATGTTTTTTACATTGTTTTCTTTTTCCTTGTACTTGGATTTGCTGCATTTAAGTCGGGGAATTTTTTAGAGACAGTTTCTCTACCGTCACAAGATGGTGATAAAATTTATGTATATTCTATCATTTTCAACCCTTACTTATAAAATTTCACTCAATAACTTTTTTTTAAAATTATTATTATAACAATAAAATTAATACACCTAAAAAACACCTGACATCATAACCATCTTCTAGAAAGAGTCGTGATAATTAGGCCTCTAATAACACAAAAAATTGTTGTATCAAGATTTCACATTTAATAGCTTTTTCTTTGATTGTCTTACTATATCTAATCTAATAACAATATAAAAATATATTATTTTTGAAACGGTTCAAATAAATTGAATGCAATCCTTTTATTTTATTTTATTTTTGTAAAATGAGCTGACACTCAATTATTGGTTAGTTTTAAAAAAATAAAAAATAAAAAATAAAATCCAAGTGACAAGGTTGAGAAGAATGTGTCATAGATAAATACACGAAAGTACAACTAATATACCAGCCAATAGAAAATAAAAAAACTATTGTCTAATTAAAACAAGATAGAGGGATATGAAAATGATAGAAAGAGACCATCAAAAGATGTGGTGTAGTATATCATTGTTTTTTCCTTAATCAGATATTTCAGATAAGATTGTTCCTTCTTTAATTAGAAGTTTCGTATTCGAGTCTCGAGTATAAAAAAATCTTTGATAAGGAGAATTTGAATTAATATAACTTTAATACAGATATCAAATTTCAAATTAAAAGAATATTCTCTCCATTCCTTTTTATTTATCAAATTTTGATTAGGTACACCTATTAAGAAAATAATGATTGATGAGTTTACTATTTTACTCTTATTAATTGATGGGGTCTCAAACATATTTACTCACTTTATCCTTTATTGATTTATCAAAACTGACAAATAATATGAAAATTAAATTAGAAAATATTTGACAAGTAAATAGAGACGGAAGAATAGTAGAAAGAGTGTTCACAATGATCTAAAATACTTTGAATATGACCTCAATTTCAGTATTTATTCAAAATTATTTCATTATATACAAATACATAAGGTCAATTTATTGGTTCACATGATACAAAATTTGTCCATATCCAAACAAACAAGTCAAGTTATCATTTCTTTAAAGATTAAACAAAATAAGAAAAATTCCTATCTTAGGTGGCGTGTGATGTGATTTTTGCTTCAAAGGATTGTCCAAAGCTAATATGTTGTTTTCTTACCTACCACTATAAACTATCCAAAAGCAGTCTGATACACAAAGTAATTCTATTTTATAAAATTTATAGAAAGATCATATTCAAAAGAATTATATATAATGTAAATATTATATTATGACTAATATTACAGAACGAATTCATAATTTGTAAATAATATAACAATAATTTTATCGTTACTTCAATCCTTTCTCTCTTTCAATCCAATGTATATTTTCTAAAAGAACAACTTGAGCAAAAAAGAATCACACCCGAAGGCTGTGTAATACAGACATGACCATACCTCCAATGCAAACTTGAAAGACTTGATTCATCGTTAGAATTCTTAATCTATAATTACACAAAAATAATTTTATCATTGCTTCAAAATCTCATCTCGTTAATTTCTATCTTCACCCAAAAATGTAACTACTACAACCACAAGAAACAACAATAGAACCAAGAACAAAACTACATAAGTTATGTTTCACCATTTGTTTTATTTATAATAATAATTTGCTAAAAGGAAATACTACTAAAACTTTTTCAGAAATCATCCCTACTAGCTATAAGTGTCATAAAATTAAAAGAAAAAGTACCTACCCCAAAGCAAGAAAGATGAAAGAATAATGTTTGAGAAATCTTAGCGATTCGATTGATTGGCTTTGAAAATTTGATTCCTCATTTTTATAATTAATTTCCTCCCTAGAAAGAAAAAGGCAAAAGAACAATGTATATGAGAAAAAAACACAAATTAAATTAATATACTACATATATTGTTAAAATCCTACAAATACAATACAATTCCCAAAAAACTCATCAACAATTACAAATTACTAATTAGAAAATCTAATAACACAAACTTACATTACATCCTCATTGAAGTCCACAACTAAAAGATGAACATCAATAAACATAGGATCAAATCTATTCTAACCCCAAAAGAACTTACCAAAAAAAATAAAAATTAACCCATTAATCCAATAAAAAAAAACTTTGTTCCATTCCAGCAACAATAGTCTATGATTCAAAACGCCGTATTTTCATAATTACCCCTTAAAAAAAAAAAACAAATTTCACTATTAGTAACTAATCTTCAAAACCAATTTTTTTCCAAATAGCATTTCTAACTCTACTTAAATCTCTTCCTTTTAATGTCCTTCCAATTCCTTCATGTACTGAAAATGAAGCAACTCTTGTTCTTGCTAAATACTCATGTGGTGGAATTCTATTTTCATTATCAGAATCTCCATCATCATCAAACATAATATTTTTTCCCAAATTACCCTTCTCATCACCTAATATTTTTGACCAATCAGGTATATTCACAGGCAACGACGTCGCATTACTCGCCTTTCTTTCGCCTTTTTTCGTCGTTTTCTTTGAAAATCTTGAACTTGGTATTGATAATTTGGGTTCAAAACTATTAATTTCTTCCGAATTACTCCACATTTCAGCTTCATCAAATTCGAATTGGAGGGTGTTTGTGCTTGATGGGAGAGGGGTAATTCTGTCTTTTCCACCTAAGAAGAGGAAATTTTTGTTTTTTCTTGTTGTTGTTGCCATTGTTGTTGAAGGAAGAAAATATTGAAAAAGATGAAGAAGAAAAAGAAAGAGTGTTTGGTTTGTTATTTGTTAGGTATGTGAGTAAGTTAAAAAAGTGTTCTTGTTTTGATTGAAGTTAAGGGGTATATATATAATTGAGTTGTACTATTGGATAAGCTTTGTTTTAATTAATTATTTTTTTTTGGTTTTTGTACTATTGGTAGTACTAGATAACACTTTACCATCATTAGTGTATACAATTATGGAGACGGGCTAGTGGTGCATTAGTGAGACTGTTTCATTTTTAGGAGCTTCAATGTGAGTTTCGGACATTCAGTGAGAAATTAAAAAAAAAGTATACAATTATGAAGGATTTATTTGTTGTGGTGGTGATAGAGTTAGAATTTTCATTAATGAAATTTTAAAATACAAAGAAATAAATTTATGAAGAAGTTGAAGAGTGTTCAGTATCTAATATACACATAAAAAATAATTATAATCATGTATAGAAAATATACTTTTCTTTTAAAGATGATTCAGATGAACCCCTTTAGCCAAATATGGTAGTTCAGAACTTGAATTGACACAAGTGTAACCAAAAAAATGCACATAAATCTCCTTGAAAAATGGAGTTTCGCTCTAGTTATGGACAAAAAATTACTTTATTTAATTATATAAGTTAATTTTGATCATAACATACTTAAGATTTTACAACTTGTTAAGACTTACAAAAATTTAAGCTTCTTATAACTCATAAATGTGTGTAGTTACTTTATGGATTATAAGAATTAATCCATAATATTGAAACTTATTATTATATGGTAGATCTGACTTGGTATGATAGACTTTTTATGGATGAAATAAGTTGAATGCTAGCTGTTTAGATAGAATAAAATTCAAATAAATTGACTTTTACTTCTTCTGTCTCTTCTTTTTATTTTATTTGCACAAACATATATATTCAATGTACACGTGATCCTTCATGAAAAGTATCAAATGGAGGATCCCAATAAAATTATTGCATGGGTTCATATAGTTTATTAGCAGCTGCCTATGATCTTTTATTTTATGTGTCTCTTTATTTTCCCAATATAATTTTGGGTCTAATAAGATAAGGTTATAAGATTATGTACTAATATTTTAAATAAAAGCAACAATAATAGAGCATGTATCTATAACCTAGTTTAGTAGTACTAATTTGAAATCTAATAATGTTGTAAAAACTATTGAAAATCTATCTATAGAAATCATTTTCAAACTTTGACGCATCAACAATAAACTCAGCAGAGAATCATATTTAATAGAAATAAAAATATTAGGTGATATTTGTTTTACTGTAGTAATTTTAAATGTGGATATAATTATTTGATATCTGTTACAAAGGTGATAAATATCCTATGAAATTAGTTAAGATGAGGCAAAGCTGTGAATGCAAAAATTATAAAATAAAATTAAATTATCGATTATAATTATACTTGTGTATAGTTTCATAAAATAAAATGTGGTTTGAAAAAAATATCTTACTTTAATTGTAGCTCGGAGATAAATAAATTGTTTTTGACAGATTCTGACTCGCATATATAAATAAAACAATTAAATAAATAAAACTATACTCTTTCTAACAATTTAAAATTTAAATAAAATAATAACGTATATATTTATTTTTTTGAATAAAATAAAGCTTTTGACATGCACTGTGATTGAATTATTATTTTCAGTACAATGAATCATCAAAGTTTCCATATAACCACAAAACTAATTGTTGAAAAATTTCCAACGTATTTCACTAACTACTAGATATTTATTT
Organism: Solanum verrucosum; assembly: GCF_900185275.1. Taxonomy (NCBI): domain Eukaryota; kingdom Viridiplantae; phylum Streptophyta; class Magnoliopsida; order Solanales; family Solanaceae; genus Solanum; species Solanum verrucosum. The sequence continues at coordinate 281,811 of NW_026019923.1, read as the reverse complement.
GACCAATCAAATTTCGACAAGATATCAAACGTACGAAGCTATTGATTAAAATGTTAAAAAATATTTGTCGAAAATTAGTATATATTAGTTCCGTCATATCAATGTCCTTTATTTGTCATATCGAATTATTCTTGATATGATCTATATAACATTATTAATCGTAAGTGTCTACTCATTTATAATCAACTCATAATTTTCTTTGTTATTTTAAGGATGAGAAAATGGTCTAAAATCCCCCAATTTATATCTGAAATTCCAACTACACACTCCAACTTTAAGAGTGTCCTATTACCCCCTGAACTTTATATTTCTTTATTTTCTACACGCTTAAACGCTGACCTATCATATGAGGTGTTCTCACCTCCTCTAGGCGCGTTAGAAGGTGAATTTTGACGAAAATTTCCGAGAAAATAGTCATCTTCCCCACCCTTAAAATAAACCATTGTTTCTTCTCCATAGCAACAAAGACCAAATTCTCATACAAAAATTAAATTGGGTTTACATCAAATTCAATTGAACTCCCAAATGAGAATGTTTTTTTCTTTTTTTTTTAGATCCTTTAATTATCAATCTTGAATTTCAATTAATAAATGAAAGGATTCAATCTCAATTGACCTCCATTAATGGCATTGCTAGTGCTTTCGTTTGTTCTCCCTCTTTTGCTGCTCGACCATCAACCATCACTGTCGCCACCTCTGGCGAAACCCAAACCACCAACAAAACCCCGTTCTCCTCTTCCCCTCCCCTCTTATCTCTCTCCCATTCCGAGACAACCACCATGAAGACCTACCTCTGTTCTCACAACAAGGTCGATATTCATCTTTGTTTCTCACAATTCCATAGGAATTTGAAAGAATTGGGGGAAAAAATTACCTAAGAGATTTTAAGAAATTGGGAGAGTATAGGAAAAAGTGGAAAGGAATTATAAAAAAATTGAAATAAATAAATAAATTAGTTGAATTTTCACCTGTAAAACGCGTGAAGTTCACAGGCCAACACAGATCTGGTTATGGCTTTTTAGGGGTGTAATTATTACAATTTTAAACAATTCAGGTGGGTGATAGGACTCCCGTAAAGTTGGAGCGTGTAGTTGGGATTTCAGGTATAGGTTGGGAGGGTTTTAGACCATTTTCTCTTTTAAGGACTACAAAACTATGTTCTAAAGTAATCTTTCCAATTATCAGGTATATATTCTTCAACTTTTCTAGCCCATTTTATTGATTGGTAGATATGGTATCTTTCAAAATTTATTAGAATTTTGAAGCACGAGTTATAATATAATCTACAGATAATTAACTAGTAACACTTGAATAAAGACGACTATGAGACTCTATCTGTAGAGGCATATTTTAGATTTAAAGTTTATAAATTTTTATAGTAATTTTTCATTTACAGTTGATGATATTATTTAGTTAAATATATCGCGTTACTTGTTTGTTTATTAAAGGGAAAATGCATAAGTACCTCCCCAACCTATGCCCGAAATCCCAGAGACACACCTAACCTTTACTAAGGTCCTATTACCCCCCTGAACTTAATTTATCTATAATATTCTACCCCTTTTCGGCCTACGTGGCACTATCCTTGAAAAAATTGTCAACATGCGCTGGGCCCACAAGATAGTGCCACGTAGGCCAAAAAGGGGTAGAATATTACATATAAAATAAGTTCTGGGGGGTAATAGGACCTTAGTAAAGGTTAGGTGTGTCTCTAGGATTTCGGGTATAGGTTGGGGGTACTTATGCATTTTCCCTTTATTAAATGAAAAATTGACTTTTATCTTTTGAAATAATTTAATTTTAATTTCTTTTTTACTTTACCACTAATAATATATATATTGGATCCCCTATATATATTTATCATCACAAAAATGTCATATAAAAAATTTTGAACCACAAGTTCAATTTTTTTTTCCTTTTTAAATTTGTGCTCAAACTCAATTATATGATGATGACACGTCGAGTATTCGTAAGATCAATCATTGATAAGGAAAATTTATTATAAATTTTAAATGCTACAAAAGAAGATAGCATAGTTTATCCAAGAAAATAATAAGTGAAAAACGTGGACCAATCAGAAGCCAATAATATATTATGATGGACTTTATTTCTGTGGGTCATTCTTGTTTATTTCATCACATCACTATGACTTTTACAAGACACGAAAATGTTCTTTATCACCGCGAAAAAATTGCGGTGAATCGATAAGTATTCTTTCATTTTTAGTTAAAGATTTCGTGTGTTAGTTTTCTTAGGTATGAAGTAGTTTCTGTTAGGGAGAAATTAACACTCTCCGCTTTCTCAATATGTAACTTTTTGACGTGAATTTAAATTTAATCGAACCTCTATATGAGACATCGAATGAAAAACAAAAAATGTTCTTATCAAGACACGCGTCATGTTTACAAAAATTAATCATACTGCCTTTAGTATAATTTTTCTGTGGAAACTTCTCGACCTACAAGTAACCTCTTTTTTTTTTTGTTAATTTCTTTACGTGATAAGATTAATTAATCAGTTCCAACTAATACAAATGTCATAGTACATATCATGTTTTGATAGTAGTTGAGTACCTTATTATTAATTTTGAGTACCTTATTATTAATTTTGAGTTTTTTTTTAGTGTGATAAATTTTAAATAAAGTAGATTTAAGATTTTAAATTTATATATAGATTCTGATCTAAAAAATCGACGATAATAATCAGGTTCATTATTACTACAGATTGTTAATATATATAAATTTCTTAAGATAAATATATGATCCGGAGAAATATAAATTAAGTTTTTACAATAAGTTCTAAGTAAATAATGTTAATTGCCGTGTGTGTATATTAGAAAGTCTTAAACTATATATACCAAGTGGATATGTATGTACGTGCACCAACTTTGTCTAGGAAAATGACTTTGTTTTTATCCAATTTATTGGTCTAAGTTGTTTTTAGTTAAGAGTTATTTTATTCGTTTCTCGTTTAATAAATAAAATTGCATGCCATAAAATTTTGAAACAAGAAAGGCCTTAATTATATATTCTTTATTATAATCTCTTGTTTATGCCAAACTTTATACTACCTCCGTCTACTTTTAATGCTAATAGTTTCCTTTTTAGAGTCAAACTATAAAAAAATTGATTAATATTTTATGATGTATTTTTTCATCATATTGATATGCAAAAATTGTAATTTATAGTACTTTTCGTATAATTTTTTAATATCCAATTCTTTTTGTTTAAAATATCAAATTAATATAATCGATTCAATATTTAAGTTCTTATTACTGAAAAGCGTTACATTTTAATATTATAGGGTCAAAATTAATTTTTTATATAAAATTAATTTTGACCCTATATATATATATATATGTCAAAAGTGCTATCAATAACCATTTAAAGATGTGTTATCTAATTTTAGAAAGAAAAATAAAACAAGATAATTATAAAATTCAATTTCTAACCTCACGTAGAGAGCTGCACCCGGTCATCATCGCATTATATGATATTCCGAATGTGGGTTACATCTACATTTCAATATATTTTTAAAAGTATAACACTACTATAGATAATCTCAAAAAAGAAGCATGGATTCATGTGAACCCAATAACCCCTTAAATATGCTCATGTATGTTGGCTTGTATGGGTTTTTACCTTTTATTAGTTAAAGGGAAAAGGCATAAATTTCCCCTCAAACTTGTACCGAAAAGTCAGTTTCACAATTCAACTATTATGACGACCTATTACACACTCTTACTATTTAAAAGTGAATTTAATACCACCTTGAGACACATAACACCACTCTCACAGTATGTGGTGTATTACACTCGCCGCCACGTCAGCGCCACGTCAACTCCACATTATAAATTATAATTTTTATATTCTTTTTTTTTTTTTTTTTTATTAATTAACTTTTTTTTGTTAACTCTATTTTACACTAATTAATCCCTAACAAATTATTAAAATTCTCTAATAATCATATATTTCCAATCTAAATCCTACCCATTTTTATCCCAGCTAATCTGACTAGAATAATTATTCATTTGAAGTTATATCACAATTCTCTTTGTCTTCTCCGGCGAAGAACAATCAACCTATCACCACCACAAACCTACCTCCATAACGTCATCCCCTCCTCTGTTTCCAATAGCCAACCCATCTCCAACAAAGAACAACCACCAAACAGTTACCTAAGCCACCACAAAAAACCACCCAAAACTCCATATTAGTCATTGACGAACACCAAATCGAACCCCTTTACCTTACCCCTTTTCGATTTTTTTACTTTTAGTTTTTATTGCAGGTGTTTCGGCGAGCTCAAAGCTTCGACCATGGATCTAATGACGTTTCAATGAGCTTTGTTTTTCAGATCTATGACGTTTGAGTAAGCTTTGTGCTTCCAAATCTGAACAACCAATAAACAAGGCAAGTGGGCGTGTGAATATGCACATACAAATATATGAATACAAAAATGAAAAGAAATCATTTTTAACTATAAAAAAAAGGCAAGTGGGTGTATGTATATGCATGCATACAGGCTACAAGTATATTTGAGGGTTTTAAGGTTGAAGGCTTTGCTTGTATTTTGCCGAAAATTTGAAGGTGAAAGTGGAAAGAATAAGAGAAAAAAGTCTCGAATTTTTAGAATCATTGTGAAATTTGAATTAAAAAATTATTTTTTATAATGATGAAATTGAGTGAAAAATTGTAGAAATGTGATAAGAAAAAATGAAATTAAGTGACAAATTGAAAAATTGTGCAAAGAAAAAAATGAAGAAGAAATTTTTTGAAGGAAAATAAGAGACGAGGAACATGAAAAAGGAGAAAACAGGGGCTGGGGGTTAAAATTTTTTACTTTTTTGACTTTATTTTCAACCTCAGACGCGCCTAATTTATTTTTATTTTAAATTTTATTTACACGTCAGTTTTGAGGTGATATTAATTACACTTTGAACAAAAATGGGTGTGTAATAGGTCGTCATAATAGTTGAAGTGTGTAACTGACTTTTCGGTACAAGTTGAGGGGGGAATTTATGCCTTTTCCCTTAGTTAAAAGAAATAGTGTGACATCCTCATACTTTTACATAGATGCATCCCTGATAAAAATTAATGTAGAGTCCGTTTGGATAAACTTAAAAAATAGTTTTTAAGTTAAAAATAGAAAAGTCAAACTGGAATGACTTTTAAAATAAAAAATAAAAAGTAAAGGAAGATCTACTTTTGGTTTTTAACTTATTTTAAGTTATTTTTAATTTTGTCAAACACTTTCCAACTTATTTTAAGTTATATTTATATTTGTCAAACACTTTCAAAAGTTAAAAACTAACTTAAAAATAGATTTTACCAACTTTTAAGCTAATTCAAACACCTTCTTAGTAGTCGCATGTTACAGAGTATTAGTAACATAATATTATTATTATTATTATTATTATTATTATTCGCTGCTTTTGACAAAGAAAACATAGTAGGGAGGTGGGCATTAATTAAAGAGAGATATGGTCTATGCATGCATGCAAAATTAAAGCAAGTTCCCGTGAAAAACATGGGCAACTTCATTTTAAAAATAAAAACTTTTTAAAAAATTCACATGTGTTCAATTATTTAGTATGCAACATTCATGAATGTTGAACACTTTCTACGTATACTAGTTGCATCATATATGCAACTTTATATATAATAAAATTGGGCAAAGTATCAAAAACATATTTAAAGTATTTTAAATTTTGAGTTTCATAGCTGAATTATCAGCTGTGTACATGAGTTTTCTACTTAAACTATCACAAAATATTTATCGAAACATACCTCAATTAATTATTAGTTATCTGATCTCTTTTTCTATCTGAATGATGGTGGTATTTCATGTAGAAAAAGGGAACAACTGATATAGTAGAGGTGTATTTCAATAAACATTTGACAACAATTATGAATTTATGATAGGAAACTCACATACATGATAGATAAGGTATGAATCTTGAAGAATTAAGATATTTTAAGTATGTTTTGGACCCTTAAAAATTATATGAAGATGATACTGAAATTTTATCCAATCGAATTGCATATCCATTTTAATTAATTAATTGAGAAAGTATTTTACTAGCTGCAGGGTTAATTTTATCCTCTCGACCAAAAGGGAGAAAGTAATTATAAGGTCAAAATTCAATATGGTTAGGCAAGTCAATGCAATATATTTGACCACTAGATGGAAAAAAAAACTCTCTTTTTTACCTCCACTTTTTCATTCACGTGTTTTTATTAATTATTATTTCTTCTATTTTAATTTATTTATCTGATTTTAATTTGATATAAAGTTTAACAAAATAAAAAATATATTTGAATTTGTAGCCTTAAATTAAGTATACGTATGATGTACCAAATGCACTTGAATCCTATCATGGTATTAAACGATCATATGAAAAATTAAAATTAAAGAGTTACTGTTCTTTTTTGAAAACATGTAGACCTTAAAAAAAGTTGAAATTGAAACGAAGGGTTTATAGAGTACACCTTTCATTCACAAGGAAAATTAAAGTTGTAATCGCCATGTCTCTTTTGACATATGTACAAAGTATATATTTGTGATATATGTTTTATTTTTTAAAATAATTTTGGTGTTCAGACCAGCTTGTACGTATCATAACTTGTTTTAATAGCTGTTACTTTACCAGGACAAATATTGAGTAACTTTGTGATAAAAGTATTCTAGAAGCAATTGATAAATGAGATGCTACACACATTTTTGAATTATTTATTTTATGCAATTTTTGTTACTTGACAAATAAATTCATTGACCAAAATAAAATAAATCATGCGCATTTGAATGCAAGAAAATTAATTTATGCTAGATAAAGTCTCACTTTACTTCATGGTATGAATAATTGTCTAAGACTTTTACTATATAAGCCATATGTAATTAATGTATTTTTGTGATTAAAAAAAATAGCATAAGTTATTTCCTTAATTCCATGCCTCATAATAGGCTCAATAATATACGTTTTTTCCCCATGATCTTGACCAATTATTGTCAATGAAATAAAATAGTTTGTTCCTTATTTCTTGGAATCAATCATGCAAGCATCGTAATGTTGTATAATAAAAACTAATTAATTTTCATATGAGGACAAATTGAATTGCCTCAATTAGATAGTGTGGCTTCAAATTAAGTATCGAACATGCAGGCATAAAGTAGATTGCCTCAATAAAATTGTATGACTTCAAAATTAGTATCGAACATGAAGTGGGAACAACAAATAGATGAGTACTTATCGGACATTAAATATTATTATGCCTAGTAGATATAATAAGTAAGAGTGTTGATAATCAATTGTAAGTGTAAGAAACATATTATACAAATAGAAACAATTCATAATAAAAGGTTTGTTAAATTAAATCGAATATATTTATAAATTGTAAAATCATAAGATAATGTTACCTGACCTACTTACACTTTCATCAAATATTTGTGTCAAGATATTTATCGAATACATAAATAAATTTAAAAAGTATTTATAAGCTAATTTGATCGTCTTATATATTTACTCAAACATCATATAATCCAATTCAAATAAAGTAGAATCTTGAAAAATGGGGATATGCTACATGTATAATGGGATATGTTTCATAACTTTAAGACTATAAAACAAAAACTTATACAAAAATTCCTTGGCTAGGTTGTGGGGATCACCCTACACCTTAGCTTGCAATTTAATTTAAACAGTGCTATCCAATAATGATGTTTAGAACAATTATAAGATAATCATAACTTTTGAAACTCTAGAAAATTCACAATAGTTATTCTTCAAATGTGCATTAAATTAACCTATTCCTATTTAATAGCGCATAGATTACATAGAACATTTAGACCATACGTACGACATTAGACAAGTCTAATGAAACGAGCTGGAATGAGAAGACATTGATTATAGGGGGAATCGATCCCTGACCTCCGAATGGGATAGTCCCTTATGTTGCAAAATTTCTTAGTGAAATATTTATATGGGATGAGAAAATGTTTTTATTTTCCTTTCTGAATGCCTTAATTTTTTCACATGATATATCATGAGAAAGTGGGTTGATCTCATTGATTGTCACTCAATTTTTATTTATCGTACTAAGGTATACTATTTTTTTGTAATGAAAAATCTCTCAACTCTACCTGATTGTCTCACAAATGTGACTAGCCTATTTTTCGTAGCCAAATATCATTAGTTAAACATTTTACACTTATTAAGCATCAGGTAATTATTTATCTGCACTCGATCTTTATATCAAGTCATATTAATCTAATACGGTTAAAACGATAAACTAAGGTGAATATATGTATATTAATTAACTCTCATTTGGCGATAACAATGCACGTGAATATACATATTTATTTGACGATACAATGAGTTCATGGAAAAGGCCTTAAATTAACCGGCCCAACCCAGCATTTCAATAGGTTTAGATGGGCTATGAAGCCCACTAGCCCATGTAATATTTGGCCCAATACAATTTCTTCCATAAAAGTGGGAATCATTATACAAATAATTGATCGAATTCACAGTTTACTTTTCCTAGTCAGTAAACATAGATTATACATTGTGATTATATATGATCTTACATATCTTCTATTTAAAGTGTATACATATTATATATTTGTTGACTATTTTCAGTTTAAGTAGTTAGGTGGACGGTTACTTAGGTTGTTTTTTCTAAAACAAAAAATAGCTATTTCTGTTGACATACAAAACCTTTCGATCCAAATATTTTGCTTTTTCTCAAAGCCGCCTTGAGTTCTAATATATTATCAGTTTGATATTTGAGTGTAGTGGTGAATTATCGATTCACATGATATTTGCTTAATTTTTTTAAGGAGGAAAAAGACCTATTAATGTAGCTTACGATATGAACTTAGCGATTTAAGTAGAGAAAATTTCGTAAATAACGCTATTGTCTAACCAGGTATATGGTGTACATGACTTTAATCTCTTGTTGAAGTTCTAGATAGAAGCACTTTCCGTTTTATTCTAATTAAAACAAGTCTTTAATTATTTCTTATTAATACAAGAAAAAAAGAAACTCATATTTGAATAGAAACTTTAATATTGAATTTTAGCATATATTAATTCAAAACTTTTCAATAAATTAATCAATAAAATTTATTATAATATCCTAAAATTACAATTCAAGTTTTGTTTTGAAAATTAATCAATAAACATTCAATTTTCACAGGTCAAACTAGCTTCGTTATAATATCCTAAAATTACAATTGTGAAATTTAAAACTATATCAAAATTATCATTTTTCATCTAAATAAATGATTAAGTGGCTATTTTTAAATTATACCTGTAGACACGTATTTTTGACCGAACTTAAAATTTTGCACCATTTTTAGAGCTGAAATACTTTTATAAATATAAATTAAATATTTAAGTTGTTTTAAAAGATTTGAAAACAACAAAAATAGAACCCCTTTTTTAGGGTAAGTTTTATTTTCAATTGTTTAAAAAGAAATGAAAGATACAAAAAAAAAAATATTATTTTTTGAAATTAAGTTTTTATAAATAAGCTGGTATTATTTAATTGATCTTATATATATAGCTAGTTGACTTTTTCTTAGATTTTATTAATTTTAAATAATTAGTTGATATGTTATTATAATTTATTATTTTAAGAGTAAAATAAAACTAAAACTAAAGTAAAAAATAACCTAATTAATCTAACAAACCTACCCCACTCCTATACCTACCCAAAACATACTACACGAAAAAGATAAAGCAAAAACAGTTTGGATGCTTTTAAAATAAATAAATAAATAAACAACAACAATACCATACACCCCCCCCCCCCCCCCCCATACACACTCCCACTCCCTCACGTTCTCCTCAACTAAACAAACCACTATCCACTCCTATACCCACTAAACTACTACTACAATCTGCCAAAAAACTTATTCTATATATAGTTGACACATACGTACAGCAAAGGAGGCATACACACACAGAGAGAGACGCACAAAACCAAAGAAAAGGAAAAAAATTAACCTGCACGCGCACACAACATACATATTTGTCCTCTTATAATACATTTTAATTTACTCACAAACAAAGGTTGAGTTCAAGGTTTGCTTTCGTGGTTTCGAGTTCGTGGTTCCCTGTTAGAATTGCTTTTCTTTCGTGAGTTGATTTTCGCAAGAGGTACTATTTAACATTTATTTTATAATTTGATTTTCATGATTATATAGTACTTATTTCCGGTGTCCTGAATTTATTCAAATTTCATGTGTGTTTAGCTTTGCCATTATAATATTGAAATACATGTAAATATTTGTAGTGTTGCATTTGGATTAAAATATGATATAACGTATAATTGCTTCTTGCTCACTAAGAATTCAATATTTTTCTTTATTCGCTCTATTTTATCAAGCCGAAATCTGACTCGGGGATTGTCGTTAATTAATTTGATCAATTCACATAGTTTTGAGTTATTCGTTGATAGCATAATTTAAAAAACGGACTAAGTAAATCATTGTTTGTTAGCCAAAAAATACATTTTTTATGCAATTTAATCTTATCATTTAAAGTGTTTTAGAATCTTGGTATTCTATAGGTCATAGATCTAATGCTAGTTTAAATTTAGCATAAATACTAATGATGTTTTTTTTTACTTTTATTTTCTCTAAAAGCAACTTTATGGGTTCATTAATTAGGGTATTAGATTTGAGTTTACTAACTTACAGAAATAAAAAGTGTTATTTTAAGATATTTTCTTTTGTTATTAAGATATATCAACACGTATTATTAATAATTAATTAAAGCGTGACCTTAATTTGTTAATTATTTTTCTATCATTCATTAAAAATTATTATTTATAATTAGAATAGTAAAAAACATATCTCGAATAACAATGCTCCATTTTGTTAAACGACTGGAAATATTATTATGTTAATAAGATGAGATTTAATTAATTAAATGTAATATTTTGTGGGGGGAAGGTGATAAGTGAAATATAGAAAAGGTTTTTAGGTTACTTTAACAATTTAACGTTGCCATTTACTTTTAGACTGTTTTAACATAATAATAGGTATATCTTAGGATCTATTATACGTTGTACGAGTACAAACGTTTATGTGAGGATCTTATCATGATTTGTATATTTAGTGTATTCGAACACTTATGTATTTGAGCATAGAGTTGAGGCTTCTAGGTTATTAATATCGTAAGAATAAATTTGTTTTAGTGTTATAACGAATAGTACATATAAATGTTGTCTTCATATTATAATGCAAGTTGTTTGTCAATTTTATTCATTTTTCTTAATATGTATATGGTATCTTTAACATGATAGGTGTGCGTTTGTTTATTATTTTTTATCATCACTTGTTCAATAAATATAAACAATAAAGAAGAATTGGATTACACATGATAAAGGATATATTTGTTGTAAAACTTTAGATTTATTTATTTATTTTTGTTAAAGATCGTATAGCTTTGTTAAAATTTTTTAGTCAAGCTCTAAGATGTGTCGAACTACAACAAACGAGTTAAGACACATAGTAAAGTGGATTCCAATAAAAAATGTGATTCCACATCTTTATGGAAATATTTAAAGATGAGAATAATAATAATAATAATAATGGTAGTAATAATAATAATAATAATAATGGTAGCAATAATAATAAGTCTCGATTAAGAATGTGGTTCCACATCTTTTTGAGATACTTAAGAAACTCAAGGATGCGGTTACGCACCTTGGTCAAATTCAAGGATGCGGTTACGCGCCTTGATCAAATTATTTCAATAATTAATTTTGTTAATTCAAACCAAGAGGTGTAAATTGAGATTATTAGGTGTGATGAACTCGAGAGGAGAAGACAGTTATGTCTCTAAATGTCAAGATCGAAAATGCAGTTATGCATCCGGTTTAAGACTAATAAAAATAAAAAAATAAAAAAAAATAAATAAGCAAACCATGGCCTGTAGACATAATATATCCAAAAAATAGTAAAAAATAAGTATAAGTCAATAAAAGTGATCGTGCTAGAACCACGAGACTCGAGGGGTGCCTAATACCTTCCCCTAGGTCAATAGAATTCCTTACCCGAATTTCTGGTTCGCAAACCAAAACTAAAAGAGTCATTTCCTATTGATTAGGGATTTGAAAAGGTGACTTGGAACACCATAACTCAATTCCAAGTGGCGACTCTGAAACAATAAAATAATCCCTTAATCAATAACGTCACTTAAAATCGGAAAAACCCTTCCCGCCGCCGTGCGCGAAAAAGGGGTGTGACAATACCGATTCTAGAAAACCTTGATTTATCGAAATTGAAGTCTTTGAGTAAACACCAACCTCAAGATATAAAAGGTGATCCACTTCAAACGGCAAACCTCAATTGAAATATTCAAAAATCATAATTTACTATAAAAAAAAAGAAGTAAAAAGTAGACGAATAAATTAAAAGTCCATGATCAAAATTGAGGGACTCCCTTTTTTTAGTGAGCCTTTGTCCTTGTTTCTAGCACTTGCCTATTCTCAACCTCTCAATTCCTATCTACCACATCTATAAATTCCCAATATTAACATTCCTCTTAAATCATTAAAACAATTTAATTAAAAGAGTCCAATAATCTTCTTGAAAAGACTTAATCTCTCTTTCTTCCTAAAAATCAAAGGGAGGAGGAGAGCAAATTAGTCCAACTTATTGTGCTATTGTTCAACTGGTAAAGTTGTTGCTTTGTGATCAAGAGGTTATAGATTCGAGAGAAATGACAAGGGAAACTAGAAACGTACGTTCTTGGATGGAGGTTGCTCCTCATGCCCTAATGATCAATAATCGACGAAAGTCTTCAAATACATCAGGATTGGAAACCATTAGAGAAGAAATCAATGAAGGGTGTGACGATGAAACACAACATCAAATTTTCTCCCTTCAATTGCAACGTCGAAATTAATCATGAGATATTATTTGATATTATAGCTTAAATGTACTTGATTAGATCTTTTAATTGAGAGGTCGATGAAATTTTAGCCCTCCACTACAAATTCAGGAAGTGTACCATTATTATTTAAAGAATATTAACAACATTTTATTTTGTCATTCTGTTTTATTCTTGAAGTTTTTGATAATGTCATAAAGATATCGTATTATAACTAATTGGGAAAAAAATCTGAAATATATTTGAATTTTGAACAAAAGTGCTGTAACAATATTGAACTTTGGAAAGGACCTGTTACCCCTCTGCACTATTTAATAGTATATTTTAAAGGTATATATGTGCCCACGTGGACATTATAAATATTGCATCATTATAAATAGTAATGTGTCTACGTGGGCACATATATACCTTTAAAATACACTATTAAATAGTACATGGGGTAAAAGGTCCTCCATAAAGTTTGGTATCGTAACAACAATTTCTGTCAAAGTTGAAATATATTTCAGACTATTTTCCCTAACTAATTAGTTACATAATCAAGTCATTTTGGAAATATTATATATCTACAAAATATTTGACTATGAATCTGAGTTATAATTGTAAACTTATCCATGAAAGTGAGTCATTATTGTTCTCACTTTAAGATTGATTAAAGTTCAGAATCAACCTTTCACATAAGGCAATTTTTGCATCGCTTTATCACAAAAGGAAAATGGCATTGCACCTCTGGCACTAAGTGATCGTTTGGTTTGAATACAAGTCATGTTGAGATAAGTAATATTGAAATAAGTTATGTTGTAATTAGTTTTTATTGCTTGTTTGGTTTGTTATATTTAAATTTATATTTATTGGATAATTTTTAAGAATACGTTGTTTGTTTATAAAAATAGCCTCCAACTTATTTAGTTTTTTTTTTTTACATTTTCTTTGTAAGCTTTAGTTATTCATTCTTAAAAATAAATTTTTCATTTTATTTAGCTGAAATATTTGTGTGTGCATTTTCATGATTGTGCCTTGTGTTTTAAAAATAAAACTTTCATCTTATTTAACTTAAAAATAAAACCTCCATCTTATTTAGTTTAAATATTTTTGTGTGTGCATTTCCATAATTGTGCCGTGTGTTTTCAAAATTAAACTTCCATCTTATTTAACTTAAAAATAAAATTTCCATCTTATTTAACTTAAAAATAAAATTTTCATCTTATTTAGATTAAAAATGGGAAAAAGCATAAATACCCCCCAACTTATGCCCGAAATCTCAGAGACACACTTATACTGTACTAAGGTCCTATTACCCCCCCCCCCCCAATTTATTTTATAAATAATTTTCTAACCCTTTTCGGTCTATGTGGAACTATCAACCAGATAGCTTGATAAAATTGTCAGCACACGCTGGCCCAGAAGGTATTATCATAAAAATAACAAATAATTAAGGTTGTGATATCATTAAAAATTATGTTAATATACATGAATATAAAAAGGGTAAATTTTAGGAATCACATAGTTTTAATATGAAATTACAATCTATCCCTCTTTAGTTTGTAATTACATTAATCCCTTAAAAAGTAACACAAACATGATACATAATATGTAGCTCAGATACATTAAAGAGTATCTCAGATACATTATAACATAAATCGGATACATTAAAAACTAGCTCGGATACATTATAAAGCAAACCGGATACATAATATGTAGCTCGATTACATTAAATACTGGCTCGGATACATTAATATGTAGCTCAGATACATTAAAAAAATAAGGGATTTTAGAGGTTGTTAGAAATAGAAGGGGATATTGGAAATAAGGAAAACATAAGACGTGTATTTCAGTAATTTTTCCATATAAAAATGGTGTATAAAAAGAGAGTTTAAGGGGGATATTTATGTTGTTTTACATACTTTATTCTAGGATAAGTTATCTTGCGATCACTATTCCATCCCAATAAGGAATAACTTATCCCAGGACTAATTGGTAATCTTGAAATAAGTTATCTCAGGCTTTACAAACAAACAACAAATTAAAGGTCACTCAAAAATTTACGTGAAATTAACTTTTCTTATTCATTACACCAAACGATCCCTAAGTGTTTCAAAAAAAGATATTAATCTTGAATCTAATCTTCATACCCCATGTTGCACGTGGGAAATTAGGTACATCTAACAATTATGATGTTTCTTTAATATCTCACCTTTACATTTAGTGTCTCACACACTACAATATTTTAATTAACCCCACATAAAAATTAAATTTATCTTTTTTATTTTGATTGTTTTTTTAAAAAATAATTATTAAAACTCAGGATTCAATGAGAGAATGTTGCGTACATGAGAAGGAATATAAAAATATATAATAAGATTAGAGAAATAAAAGTATATAATAAGTGTGCTTATTTCCCACATGTTCCACGTCTTTACTCGGTAATTAGGTACAACATCTCAATCAATTAAAAGAAAAAGGAGAAACGTATGGAACGGATTCAATATTTAAAGTTAATGAATTTATTTATTAAGATTTTAAATATTTTTCTCGGGGTAAATCTTAAATTTATAACTTTATATATATATATACTGTGTTAAAAGTTATGAATTCAGATGAATATAATCTGTTGTTGAGCTACCTCACTTCATCTCACCTTTATATAAGCCTTCACTCTATGCACTCTCCTCTCAAACCAAAACAACAACAAAAAATACTCAAAAATAGTAAAGATTCAAGAGTGAAGTTACATCTCTCTTCGTGAAAGAGTACTTTTGAAGAAGATTTTCGTTGAATAGAAGGTTTATTGAAAATCTATTTATTTTTCAAGGTAGGGATCAGGTTCGCATACACACTATCATCTTCAGACCACACTTGTGGGATTATACTGCGTGTCAGTAATATCTAATGGCCAATTTAAATGAGAATAACAAAAAATGTTGGATGGAGATTGCTGTTCCTGCTGTTCTAATTGCACCTAATAGGATTTCAATTTCTCCTCAGCTAGAGACAATATTTGAAGAAAAAGATTTTGAGGATTCTAATTTTTATGAAATCTTTTCTAGGATAGGGGAATGTGTTTTATTCCCTAAAGTGTTGAGATCAGTGAAGTTGAAATGATTTTAGAATTGTTATTTTCTGATGGAACTTATTGTTCATCCCTTTTCATGAGAAATTTAGTCTCAATAAATTTTCTCATTTAATCGTAATTGTGCTAGTGTTATTTGTATTCAGAGCTGCTAAAATCTTTAATGACATTTATATAGAGTGTTGGTCAACAAAAAAATGCTCAATTTATGGCGGTTAACTTGAGGGAGTTCTTAAAAACTCCATTATTAATACATTTTGTAGCGTTTTTTCTAACTCACATAGTATAAATCATTTTGTGGTAGTTTTATTAAGGGGGTTAGAGTATTTTCATAAGTTAAAATAGTTTGTGTCGATTATCGACCCTCCAAAATTTATTTTGTTACTATATATATATAAAAGAATTAATGTTGAAAGTTAATTTCATTATATATACACACATGCTCCTTCTTCATTTCAGTTGGATTGTAATCTTTGATTCTTTATTTTTTAATCTATTAAGATAAACTTAAATATTTTCTATACTTTTTATATCCAATTTCACTTCAATGTTTTATCTTATATATACTAGTACTACAATTTGTATTAAGATATCTTATAAAGTCATATTCATTAATATTTATTTTTGCTTAAATTTTAATTTTATTTAATCTTTTGTAATACCAAAGTCAAATTAATTAATTAGTTACTTATTAATAGTCATTAAAAAGAAACAACTTGTTATGTGCATAAAAAATAAATAGTAATATTTTTTCCTCCAAAATATTAAAAATAGCCTTAAACCAAAATTCCCACTAATTCCCTTAAAATTTTCAAAACAACCAAATAACTACCCCACTTCCCACGTAAAACTCCCACACACAAACCCCATATCATTTTCCCCCTAAACTTATTACTTTTCCTTCACCCTCTCCTCTTTCCCTTTACCTCTAATTTTTTTTTCTTACTTCATTTTCTGGCAATCTTTTGGGTGAGTATAAATTTTAATTTTGCTAAATAATTTGTTCTCCTGTAGGTTATGCACAATGGAATAGATGGTAAATAATTTTTTGAATATAAATATTGATCTTAATTTTAAATGTAAATATTGATCTTAGTATTATTTAATTTGTAGACATTTGTATTTTACAAGTTGTTAAACCTAACACATTAATGCCTTTACATATTTCAGGTTTTGTTAAAACTTTCATCACATTGTAAAGTTATTTATAGGGGACCTTCAATTGATTTCAGGTAAGCCTCAATTTTATTTTTGTTTATTTAAATATTATGTAATAGTTTTATTCTTGATTGGATTTGACTAGTGCAAATTAAAGGATAATTTTCACATGAGATTGTGATCAATATAAGTATAACTTAAAAATATGTATTATCCGTACACCTAGCTTTTGTTTCCGTAGAAATAATCATGAAATCGTTATTATTCACATAAGTGTGTATGAGAGAACATCAAAATAAATTTCTCTCATCCATAATTTTATACTTTTTTTTTCAAATCAAAGCTTTATATGAATTTGCTTTGGGGATGAAATGAACTTTCATTAATTTTTTCAAGACATACAAATATATATATATATATATATATATATATATATATATATATATATATATATTTGTATCAATATATGTTTATCTAATTATGTATATATTTTTTTGTTTCAGATTGATCCGGGGATAGAGCTTACTTCACCTTGGATAAGAGATTGACTGGCAACAACCTAAATCATCAAACAAATGCTATATAATTTTTTATATTTAGTTGTTGTGAATGTTTTATCATTTAAAATGTAATGTTGAAGTTACTATACACAAGTTTGTATTACTTTTATTTGACATGAGTTTGAACTTGTGAAGCTTATAAATATAAATTTGTTTAGTGAAATTTTATTTGCATTAAGTGTGTTATTCAATAAGATTATTTATTTATATTATTTTTAAGGCTTAATGTAAATCGAATTTCATTTTTATTATTATGATAATAATAATTTTATAAAACTCCACAAATCAAATTATGTAAATATTGATCTTATATAACAAAAACTTTAAATCTACAAAAATAAAAAAATTTAAAATATTGAGATGATATTGTGAAGGTTCTAAATCGTCACAAATTGATACTATAAAACCTCCACAAATTTATTAGGCATTTTGTGGGGGGGCGTCGTGGAGGTTTACTAAAATCGCTACAAATATGCTCGTGGCAAGGGTAATTGTAGCGTTTTAAAAAACCACCACAATTTAATTTGTGGGGTCCCAAAAATGCCACAAATTGACAAAATGACCCCCATAAATTGAGCATTTTTTTGTAGTATATTATAATTATTGCTAAATGTAATATAACGATAATTATATTATTATCGTTAAATAATTTAAAATCCTTTATTTGTTATAATCACAGTTCCCATCTTCCAACTAGACGATTAAAATTAAATAAAGATGTTCAAGCGTTCAACTTTTATGATTATTAAATATACTTAGCTAAATATTTATTGTGTAAAAGATTCTCCGCTAAAAAAAAGATTTATGTATGTATAAGAAGAAAAAGGATGCATGTGTAAAGAGATTTGGTTACAATTAACTCATGTCTTATATATTAACAATTTAACACTATATGATATAGCAAAGTATTCATCAAAGTTAGTTGCTTTATGATGAATTGGGAGCATGCTAAAAGTTGTAAGATCCTTCACTTGTAAGAACCATGAGCTTCAATTAGTTGCATAGAATTAAATATGAAGTTTAAAAATGATAGTTTTAAAGTGAAAATTAGGGGTGTCAATGGAACGGTTCAATCGGTTATTTTAAAAAAATTATATCATCTAATTTTTTTTGGATATTTTATAATGTATAATCAAAATTAAATTCTTTAAAACATCCCAATCATATTGATTTCTCTTCGGTATCGGTACGGTTCAATTAATTATTGATTTTTTTACTTTTAAAGTATCACCTTAAAATATAGGGATAAGGGTCTGAAAAATACCTCAACTTTGGTCGAATTTGCTGTTGCGATACTAAACTTCCATGAGGACCTATTACCCCCCTGAACTATTTAATAGCGTATTTTTTACCCCCTGAACTATTTAATAGTGTATTTTAAAGGTATATATGTGCCCACGTGGACACATTACTATTTATAATTTTGTATTATTTTTTATGTCCACGTGGGCAAATATATAAGTTTAAAATACGATATTAAATAGTCTAGGGAGGTAATAGGTACTCATGAAAGTTTAGTATCGCAATAGCAAATTCAATCAAAGTTGGGACATTTTTCAAACCCTTATCCCTAAAATATACTATTATTAAAATATTGATTTTCGCAAGTATGTTATTAAAGAAACACTTCAAATTCTTCACCAAAAAGTCAAGAAAGTAAAACACTGTTGCCGTATTGTTTGATCTTAAACATTTAATAGGAGTGTTTACATAAGTTTTGTCGTATTATTCTGTGGAGTATCTACTATTTTATCTTTTAATTCTACACCTAATTAATCAAAGGCTAATTAAAGAGCAAAAATAGAAAGTCATTCAGTCACCAGAGGCCTAGGACCTAGGTACTTCCTCTGTCCCAATTTATGTGACACATTTCGCTTTTCGAGAGTCAAACAATTTAAGTTTGACGGAGAATTTGCTCATGCAATTTTCAAATTTTTTAAAATGAAATTTATATATTTGTAAACTACACAAAAAGTAATATAAGTCTCAATAATTGATAATACAAAATATTTAAAAAATATAAGAAAAATTTACGGTCAAAGATAGACATGTTTGAATCTCGATATCCAAAATTTGTCACATAAATTGGGACAGAGAAAGTAATATTTATACTTAAAAAATGTTATAAAATATATTTATATATTTAATTTAACATATTGTTAATATGTAAAAAACTATTTACATACATGTTATTCGATTCGATTTGAATTTTTTTTTGATTATTTTATAAATTAAAAAGATCATCAATAAATTTTCGTAAGCACTGAAAATTAATTGAGCAACATTGAACACGACAAGATTTTAAAGCGCGTGCTTAATTCCCACATGTTTCATGTCTTTACCCCGAAATTGAGCAACATTGAACACGACAAGATTCACAAGCGATGTTTCCACTCTCTTTCTACCGACACTTCACCTCCCTCATAACTCTTTAAATATTAGCCCCTTTCTTTCTCTCTTCTCTCAAACACAACAAGAAAATACAGCCAAAATAAAACAGGGGAGAGTAGTACTGAACACTCTCTCTATTGTAGTTCGTGTAATTTCACAAGTAGAGTCTTGAAAAAAAAGTGGTGTGTACACAATCATACCCGACTTAATGGCAATTAAAAGGGAACAAAAATGTTGGATGGAAGTTGCTGTTCCAGCAGTAGTAAAGGCACCAAATAAGATTTCAGTTTCTCCCAAACTGGACACTATATTTGAAGAAGAAGAAGATGAAGATTTTGAGGACTCTTGATTTAATATGACCTAATTTTTTCTTTTCTAGGTAGGGGGGGATTCTGTTTTCTTCCCTAAAGATTTTGGTTTAATTAATTAAATAGATGTGATGTTGTATTTCATCATTTGAGTATTGTTAAGAATTAAGATATCTCTACATCTGTTTTGTTTGTTGTTTTTCCCCAAATTACCAATCGAGTTTGGCGATTAGTTTCATATATACTCCATTTCAATTTATATGATATTTACTGCTTACCAAAAAATAATTTGACTAATTTGTAAGCTTAGGGTGAGCTAACTTTGAAGCCCTCAAAGGTTGTGATATGTGATAAGTTTGTTTAGGATAGTTAATTTACTTGAAATTTGTGTAATTACTAACAAGATCGTAGTGAGGATTGAGAATACCAATAGAACACTCTTTAGTCAAATCTTACAGTAGGCGTAAACTGATACCATGAAAAAAAGCGAGGGCGGATGTTGTTCTCATGTACCTAATTGGACATTCTTCGTGGTTAAATCTTACTTTATATTGGTATATATAATATTTTGTACAGTATTAGAATCAATAGTTATCGGTAGCGTAGTGCAAGAGTATGTATGAAATTACATGGTGCCCCTGTGAGCTGCAGCAGCAATAGGCCAGTAGCTCAGTGGAAATTGGGCTCAAAAGTATCCAAGGCATGCACAATTGAATCGCTACAGAGTTTTCATGAAACTTCTGGCAATGTCATTGAAAAAAATTTTGATAAGTTATCTAATAAAAGAGTGTTTCCACGACTTGAAACATGTGACCTCTTGATCACATAACAACAATTTTACCATAGTACTTCCATTTTTGTTTGAACAGAACAAAAGTTAGAAACAAAGAGGCAGGGAGATATATGGATAATAGCCTTGTTCATAATTAATTCCATTATTTGGATGCTCAAAACAAGCATAGTGAAAATTACAGAAACACACAAAAAAAGGAAACCAATAAAAAAAAGTAGTAGTGACATTGTTTAGCAAATCTAAAACAAATGCCAAACAGCCAAGACAACTCTAATAATATAAAATGCATAATTTAAAGAGACTTCTCTTGTCAAATACTTATATACAATTTTCAATTCTTGATGATAATTATTAGGCATTGCTCCTGAATGAACCAAGTGCTTTCACAGCTCCAGCCCTCAAAATAAACTGATGATAAAATGCAGCAATTGCAGCACCAATAAATGGTCCAACCCAAAATATCCACTGTTACAATTTAACAACCAAAAATTCAATTAATCAACCAAAATATAGTATTTCAAAAATCAACAAATCAAATTTACTTACTTGGTCCCAAGCTTTGTTATCTCCATAAATAACAGCAGCCCCAAAACTCCTAGCAGGATTAATACCAGTTCCAGTAACAGGAATTGTAGCCAAGTGGACCATAAACACCGCAAATCCAATTGGAAGTGGCGCCAATACCTTCAATTATCAGAATTGAAGATTTAATTTAACGGATCATCATTAAACTTTACATGACAAAATTATACTTACAGGAACGTGTGAGTCTCTGGCATTCCTCTTAGGATCAGTAGCAGCAAATCTAAAAACAAATGCCAAACAGCCAAAACAACTCTAATAACATAAAAAGCATAATTCAAAGAGACTTTTCTTCTCAAATACTTATATACAATTTTTCATGATAATTATTAGGCATTGCTCCTGAATGAACCAAGTGCTTTCACAGCTCCAGCCCTCAAAATAAACTGATGATAAAATGCAGCAATTGCAGCACCAATAAACGGTCCAACCCAAAATATCCACTGTCACAATTTAACAAGCAAAAATTCAATTAATCAACCAAAATATAGTATTTCAAAAATCAACAAAAAAAAACTCATCAAATTTACTTACTTGGTCATTCCAAGCTTTGTGATGTCCATAAATAACAGCAGCCCCAAAACTCCTAGCAGGATTAATACCAGTTCCAGTAACAGGAATTGTAGCCAAGTGAACCATAAACACCGCAAATCCAATTGGAAGTGGCGCCAATACCTTCAATTATCAGAATTGAAGATTTAATTTAACGGATCATCATTAAACTTTACATGACAAAATTATACTTACAGGAACGTGTGAGTCTCTGGCATTCCTCTTAGGATCAGTAGCAGCAAAAACAGTGTAAACAAGAACGAAAGTTCCAATAATCTCCGCACCCAAACCGGTACCAGTACTATATCCATCATTCAACATATTAGCACCACCACCATACTGAACATAATAAGCTTTTTGAAAAGATTTAACCAATCCGCAACCACAAATAGCTCCTAAACACTGAGCTACAATGTACATTATGGCCCGAACCAACGATACTTTTCGTGCCAAGAAAAGGCCGAATGTAACAGCAGGGTTAATGTGTCCACCAGAAATACCAGCAGTACAATAAACAAGTACAAAAATCATACCCCCAAATGCCCAAGCAATTCCAAGAATACCAACACCACCACATTGATCAGTAGAACTCTGGCTTTTGTACCCAATAACAGTGAGGACAGTTATGTAAAGAAATAAAAGAGTAGCTATGAATTCAGCAATTATGGCTCTGTAAAATGACCATTTTCCTAACTCTTCAGGATCAATTAAGGGTGCTGGGGGTGGGTCTTGGTAATCTTTTGGTGCATATTCAGTACCAACTTCAATGTCTTTGCCCATTTTTGGCTCTCTGTTTTTTAGGCTAAGTAAGAGTGATGTTGAAAAGTGTTTGATATTTGATTGATAATTGTTGGCGGTATTTATGGAGTTGGGAATTTAATTAGAGGACTTATTTGATGGATTAATAATAATTAATCAAACTTATCATTTGCCGCCCCACAATACTCATTCCCATTTTCTTGCATTTTTTTTTAAAGTTTCATATGATTAATAATCAATGTCCCTACCACTTTACGAAACGATTACATGTTTTAGAAACGATTCTTTTTTTTTAAAAGATAAATGTCAAAAACACATCTAAACTATCTTTGTTTTTTAGTTTAATATCTAAATTATTGTGATTTTGAACAAACTACCACTTATTAATTTAAGAAACACATCTCAAATTAATGCATTCTTTCTTTTATTTGAGAAAAACCTTGACACATGACATTCTATATAGATAAAATATTCCTCATTGACAAAAATTAAATAATAAATTATTAATAGTAATTAAAAATTAAGGATTAAAGTATTACTATCCCAAAAAAAAATTTAAATTATGTTTCTTACCCACTCATATGATGACTTGTTGTGATATGCACTATTCTTAATTTTATTCAATTCCTATGATGTAAGTGCATTAATCCTATAATGATATGTGGAGGTTAAGTCTTGAACTCTTAATGAAAGTTTGTATCTCGTATGAGTGGGGTGTCAAATTATAGGAGCACCCTTGACAGATTTCACCTATGTGAGAGTGAAAGTAGGTCGCTTTCTATGAGAATGGGCTTGTTCTCAAAAAGACTCATGAAACCGGGATAGCACAAGGCCATAATGTGTTGGCTATTAAAGCTTATGTCAACACCTTGACTATTGTGTGTAAGCAATGATCATACTTTATTTCCCTTAAGCAGTCATAGTTCAAGTCTGAGACCACTACTGACTCTAGAGTAAAGGTTATTGTTTTACTAAGTGAAGGTTCAATGTTGAGCACACCTTCATTATGCATAATAGTCTACCTTCAAATGAGTTGTGAAGAACTCTCTTATCTTAATACTAAAAATGAGTGGGGGATTGTTGATGTGACATTTTAATATTAATTAAAATATATTACATGTCACATTATATATCATGTAATGTCTATTGATGGGACATTACATTTGTGCCTCTTTACTCTCATCAATTATGGAAGAAAGTGGTCATTAGTTTTTTGTAACTTATGTAATCACTAACTCTTCATTTCATCAATTATTCTATCTTTATATCTTGTAACTTATGTAACATTTGAGCCATTCATTTGACAAATTTACTACCCGCTATCTTCCTATTCATTGCAAGGAAGAATTCATCAACTATAAATAGTGTGGTCTTCCTTTGTGTTGAGAGATAAGAAAAAACAAGATAAGTACAAGAAAATATAGAGTGAAAAGATGAGTAGTATTTTATTGTGTTTATATTGAGATTAGTATTGTAATGAAAGAGAGAGTTGAGACAAAGAATGATATACTAAGTCTTCAACTATATTCACTATATACAAAAGAGAATATTTATATGTTGAAGGAAAATGTTCTTTTGTGGAGCTTCAGACTCTTCAACTAATTCGGAGTTGTTTGAGTTGTACGATGTTGATGGATTGTTATATCCTGGAGGGGATAAGTCAAAAGTGATACTGCTGGATAGGTGTAGATTATGCTGCAGTGGACTTGAGCTGCCTCTGATTATCAACAACAATTTTTTTTAATAGAAAACGATTTTTTTTTTTATAAATCTTACTGCAATACGACCGACCACCTTAGGTTGGAATGGAAAAGAAAAAATGAATCATTTGATTTTCTGTTTGGGCCATATAGGACACCACCGTCTATTCCAACTCAGCCCATATTGTTGACTCTTTCAACCACTCATATCTTGCCATCTCTATACTGTTCAAAAAATGGCTGTTGTAATTACTTGAAAAAAATAATGCCATTTTGAATAATATGTGGTTAATGCCTAGACATGTGTTGATCACCAAACAAATCAGTCTATTTATAAATAAAATACAATTCAAATATTAATTAAAGAGCTACTAGATTATAGTCCAACAATTGTCGTCACTTGTTCACTATACTATTTTGAGATGTCTAATAATACTTGTCTATTTTACGAAATTAATTGATAATTTTACACTTAGTTCCTAATTTATCTTTATTATTAATTATAGTCATTTCCCTATTACATTTTTCAAGTTATTGTATTTATTATATTTAAAGGATGATCTAGTAAAATTACCTTTATATTTACAGTTTCTTAAGGGGCGTGCTGTAACGACCTTCTCCCGTCGTAATAGAAAAGCCAACGGGGAAAAATTTTGAGCCAAATTTTTTCCGTAGTAACTTGAAATTTTCCAACCTAGTCCAGATTTGGACGAAATCGGAGTCATGTGAGTCTCGGGAAATCTAGTAACAAATGGGAGATCTAATTATGATTTTGATCACACGAGTAGATAGCTAAGACGTTGAGGAATCCGTACGACTTTACATAATTGAATTTGAGTGAGTGGAACTTCCGAAACTGAGCTTAGCGTGAACGAGTATTTCTGAGTGTCATGGGATGAAAGTGTGTTGTTAAATGGGGGTTTGCGACTCTAATTACGACGTTTTGTCTCCGCGCAAACCGCTATGGCGGGATTTTTCCCGCCACAGCGGGGCCACCATAGAGGGTCAGTCGTGACTTAAGTTGCAAATAAACCCCAATTTTTTTTATTCTGCACTTTTTGACTTTGAGAGCTAGAAGATGACCCCAGGTGTTTTCTTGACAGTTTTCCACCGTTCTTGATGCTAAAGGTATGATTTTCACTCCCCGAATCCATTTTTCAATCCATAGAACTTAGTTCTTGGGTAATTATCAATAGGGGAGGGTTTTGATCTGGGAATTATGGTGGAAGAAAATCCTAATCTGGGTATGGGGATCAAGGGTTTGACTTAGGGTTGATATTTTTTATTATGATCCGGGTAATTAGGTCTTGATTATTGATTCTCGCGTTATATTGATTGTTTGTAGACCAAGAACATACGGAAAGAATCCGAAAAGAGAAGAATCAAGTTTCTTAGGGGATTCAAGCTTTGTTCGAGGTAGGTGATGGTTGTGATTTCATGTTGGTGTGATATATATTTGTAATTGCTTCATTATAATGCATGTATGTATGCAAATGTTACATTATTGATCACACTAATCGTAGATAAGGATGATTGAATAATTGTATGCCATGAATCATAACTTGATTGTATGATTATAAGAATGTACATTGTGATTGTGATTGTGATTGTGGTTTGTTGAATGGATCGGGCGTTACGTTCCAACACACTAACTTGGATCGGGTGCCACGTTCTGGTGCATATATGGGATCAGGTGTCACGTCCGGCATACTAACTTTGATCGAGTACCACGTATCGGTACACTAACAATTTGGGTATTGATTCCATGAAAGGACCATTGACTTGACATGACTGTATATCTTGAAAATTGTGAAATTGTACGTTGTTCGTAAGTGATAATTGATATTGTATATGTTCGGTGTATGCATGTTTATTATTGTTGTGATAACTTATATATGTTTCACCTATTGGGACAGCCGCGTGATTTTACCGCTACCAGTGCACTGTGGTTGTGTACTGATACTGCATTTTCTCTTTCTTTGTTGAGTACATGGAATCTTCAGGCGGCTACTGACAGACCTCGCTTAAAAGATCAGTGATCGAGATCGAATTCAAGGATTAGCCAGTTCTTCCAGGCTGTCATAAGTTCTCGTTATGTTTAGTCCATTCCATTCATACTTAGACTAGTACTTTAGATATTCTTATGTTTAGTTTGGGGTTGCACTCATTTTCTAGGCTTGTCGTTAGTAGATGTTTTGGTACATTGACTTTCAGGTTCTAGGCTTTATTTCTGCAATTATTTTGATTAGACTTTTGAAGTTTATGGGAACTCCCCATTTTTTCTTTAGACATTTAAACCTGCTTTCGTATTTTTAAATGTTTTAGTTTCGTTAATTTGGTTAGTTAGGTTGTAGTAACTGTTCTCCCATCGGAGGGTTAGTGTGAGTGTCAATCACGACGGTATGGGTCGTGACAAAGTTGGAATCAGAGCTCTAAATTCGTTGATTTTGATGTACCAAAACGAGTCTAGTAGAGTCTTGCGGAATGATACGGAGACGTCTGTACTTTTCTTCGAGAGGCTATAGGACTTTTGGAAATCTCTTTGTTTTCTTTTGTCTCCTTTCGTGCTATAACTTGGGTCCAGTTGGTATCCGGTGATCCAAATTGGTATCTAATCTCCTTCACTCTTCTGTCCGCAGATGGTTAACACTAGGTTCAACGGTGTCAAACCCGCAACACCCGTCAATGAGCCCACTGAGGAGTCCGCAGCAAGAGGCCGTAGTCGAGGCAAGAGTAGAGACAAAACAAGGGGTAGAGGCCGAGGAAGGATAACACCAACTAGGGATGGAGCTCCGGTTGAGAATGCCCCCTTATGCGCATCACGAGGAGATAGAAGAGAATGTAGAGATTGAGGATGAAGAGAGTGTTGGACAAGAGTAAGAGGTGTAGGCTGAGACTACATGTATCCCTTCCTTAGATCCAATGTTAGCTCAGCAGATTATGTTGTTCCTGAAAGGATTGGTTGGTCTTGGAGTGCTTTCCTCTGTTCAAGCAACTTAAGCTCCCGTTAATCCCTCTATTGCTATCACTGTTTCCAAGGTGGGTGGAACTGAAGGTACTGATGCTTTCTTTCGTCCTTTGTTGGGTCCTGTTATGACTGGTAATGAACATGAGATGTTGACTAAGTTCTTGAAATTGAAACCACCTGTGTTTCATGGTTCTGAGAGTGAGGACGCCTATGAGTTCATCCTGTTGACACCCAATTTTGACCCTCCTTCCTTCTAATTTATTGTTTTTGAGCTTCTAATTTAATAACGTATAAAATTATCCCTTTCACAACTATTTTTATTACTACAACTATATATCTTCTAAAATTATTAGTTTTATTATCAAAATTACTAATATTATTTTTTATACCTCTTATCTTAAAAAATCATTTGTCATCATTTTATTTCAAGTTTCATATTTTGTTAAATTAATTATACGTCGATATCTTGTATCTATATTTAATACTAGCATAAAGTCGTAATATCGATATTTTTATTTACGTAAATTATTAGTTGTCATCTTATAACATTTTAAGTATTGGTTATTAAGTTAGAAGTCCAAAACAATTGAAAAGAAGAAAAGATCCAAACAAAATTCAGCCCAAGCTAGGATGTAACCCAACATTTATCCCAAGAACTCAGCCCAAATCCACTCAAATATTCAGCCCAAATGTGAGCCCTAATTCCAATTTGTGCATACAGCTGCGCCTAGTCCAAAGGAGCAGCATCGTTCTTCCTCTTTGAGAAAGTTTCAGAGACCTTTAACATTATGCAGATCTTAGTGTCTCCATTTTCGTGCAAGAGCTTCACCTCTCTCTTCTGCAAAAAGCCAGCACCCTCTTCCTCTTCCTGATTCACTTTTTTTTTCTTTAATTCGGTCAACAAAAAGCCAAAATACTTTTGACATCTCTGA
Organism: Solanum verrucosum; assembly: GCF_900185275.1. Lineage (NCBI taxonomy): Eukaryota > Viridiplantae > Streptophyta > Magnoliopsida > Solanales > Solanaceae > Solanum > Solanum verrucosum. Next base: position 253,138 of record NW_026019923.1, on the reverse strand, counting down.
TGAAGAATCACATGTACAGTTTTGAATTCAAAATGGCTCTTTTGACTCGATTTTAAAGAAATCCTGCCCAAATCAAGAACCCTAATTCCATCCTATAAGTATTAGGAGAAAGTGTCTGTTTTGGAGAGGTTGGAGCAGCCGCTGTCGTCCTTTTGAAGCACCATTTTTTTTACCTTTAAAAAATCACTTTTTTCTGGCTCTAGCATTTTGGTTTCGGTTTGGTTTCAGACCACAACAAATACATTGTTGTTTACTCTATTACTCTCCTTGTTGTTAGAGTTCGAGTTCAAAGCCCATCGGATTTAAGATTCGAGACCTGCCTCTAACGTTCACTGCCCCAAAAAAGGTGAAAACTGATTTTATTCTTTTACTTCATAATACTTTTCTTTCTCTTTTTTTTGTTAACAAATCTTGTATGTAGAAAGCATATTATAGTGTTTCCTGCCACTTTTAAAAAATATATGCTTTGGTTTTGGTGAGATTTGCAGAAGAAGTTATTTTACTAAGTTGAACATACATCGTCTGTTCCTAAGTCTAATGAACTCGTATTTGATAAAGAATACATTTTTTGGATTTTTTCCCTTTTTCAATAGTATTTAAATATGTGTTTTGTTAGGATATCAAGTTTCTTGTCAGCTGCATGTTACCTGTGTATACTAAATAAATGGAATTTATTTATTTTGAGCATTTTTTTTATTAACCATTAGTATATAAATTTGTATATATTGAACTGTCATGTATTATTTTTAACAAATAATGTTAGTCTTAGTCTACTTAGAATAGATATTGCCGTTTATACTCTTACTAATTGTTGTTTGTTGATTTGGTATTTTTGAGTCCATGTGGTATTAGATACAAAATATTATGTGAAATACTATGTGTGTGATTTATCTCCTTCATTTTGGGCTGTTTGAACTTCTTTGTATGATTTGCGTAGATTTTTTTTTTTAAAATCAAATGAGTTGCTGCTAATTTCTACCTCTTTTTTCTTTTCTCTATTATACATGTACACTCGGGAGCGCGTATGGAGTTGCAATATGACTCCACCTCTATCCAAATTAGAGAAGCGACCTATCTTGCATTTAGCTCGTGTCTAGAATGATTCACTCATTCCAAAAGAAAATCCTGCACTTCCTCTTTATCTCAAAGCTTTATATTTTTTATGCATGCATATATGTTGTTATCTTTGACTAACATTTTATACTTTCTTTCGGCACCTATTTTTATGTTTCGTTTCAATTTATATTTGAACTTATGCAAACTAATTAACTAAGAACTTAAGCAAACCTAGTAGCTCACCTTCCCCTCCTCTAGATATTGGGTTTAACATATTAATTTGGCTTAGAACAAAGACCTATAAATTAAGTTCTTTTGTTGCTTAACTCGCTCGTTAGTTTGAGAAAGTTTTGTTTTGCAAAGAAGTTGGACCCTTTTTTTTAATGAATATGTATGTTGCTGTACTTTTTCATAAACTAAGGTCTCAAACACAACTTTTCTAACACTTTCCACAAACCTTTGTTAAAGTTAAGAACAAAAGAGTAAGTATTTGAACTCTAAAGTGATTTATTTTGAGAATTTAAAAAGGGCCGATTTGTATGTCTTTGTTTATATTTTTAAAATGTTAACTTTATAAAATGTTGATATGTCTAGAGTTTTAAAACACAACTCTTTTTGGGAATTATGAGTAGGCGAATTTGAAGATAAAAGGCTTTCAATTGGATAAAAACTTTTATTTTTTTTATCAAGGCAAAATATATTTCATTATCTTTAGCTTCAAGATTTCCTTGTTAATTCAATTTCATAAAAAAGATTTTCTTTCTTAAACAAAAAGCATTTGACTTGGCCAGCTATTTTGAAGATAACAAATTGTGCATATTTCATTCAAACTCCTTTTTTCTCGCTAAAAAATCAAGTTTAAATTAATGGTTGTTTCATTTCATTCTATTAGATCTTTCTATATGAAGTTAGTATATTTTAAGGTTTTTATACTTTAATATTTTTTAGGTTACTTTGCCATGATTTAATTAATACTAGTTTTTCTTAGCTTTTAATGGTTATTTTATTTTTTCTCTAATTAACCTAAGTTTGGCCGGTTAATAGTTTTAAAACTAATCTTAAAGGATGCCTTACCCCTTCCCTTTAGGATCAATTAGAACTCTTACCTAGAATCACATAAGTTAGTAGACCTTAATTGAAGTCAATTTTAGTATTACTTAGTTAATAATTTAGGTATCCTAATTTACCTTAAAATAATTAGGTGGCGACTTCTTAAGTTAATTAATTTGGAAATCACCAATACGTTGTACACGTTTTGACCTCGAGTTAAAATGGGGTATAACACATCCTAGATTGATATGTAATCTGAATTGACTCATGAAAAATCTTGTCGAAATATTTTTAATATTTTTTTCAATTTGATATGTTGTATACAACATAATAAAGAAAAATAATAATTTTATTAGGTACTAAAATAGTTTAAAAGAACAAATAAATTAATTAAGCTTAGTAAAAATTGGATTGGGTTGGGTCTTGACCCATAATTCAACCCATTATCTTATCCATTTTGACCCAAACAAATTTGGGTTGTATTGGGTTGGGTCTTGATTTGATTGTTGTCTTAACCCCATTATGACCCGTCCAAATTTGATCCAACCCTCCCAATTGCCATCCTTATTGAAAAGTACCATCCAAACAGTAAATCTTTAAGGGATATGACTGTAGTTGTGGTCACACCAACCCTTTCGTTCTTTTAGCTCCAAATCTCTCTATCATTTTCTTCTCTTCCACTTTGGCCAATATGAGCTCACCTGGTACTAGCAGCTTTATTCGAGAATTTCTCATCTTAGTAGGAGCATCAAGGTTTGAGCCAAATTGAGCAAGAGTGGCCACTTTGCGATATTTTGCTCACACTATTTAGGATAATTTACTTCATAGTTACTTTATTTTATGAAAAAATTACATAAATACACAACTTATTTTATCATATTCTTTAAAATGTTCTACCATTTGAAAAAAATTACAGAAATTCCTACTCTTTCCTATTCTTGGATATATCACTTTACACGATGTATTAAGACATTGATTGATGTATTCGAAACCAAGACGCGATGTATTAGGACGTCGAGCGGTGTATCAGAAATTGGGACATGATGTAACGGAACGTTTTGAGATATATCCAGATTTCACCAAATTTAAGAGCTTTTTGTGATTTGGAAAAGAGTTGAGATAAGATGTAATTAGCTCTTAACACTATGGAATTTGTGTAAAATTCTCTTATATTATTTTATAATTTAAAAGTCACTCAACTTAAAATAATTTACGCAACTTTATTTTATAACTCAAAAGTCACTCAACTTAGAGTAATTACTTAGAAAGTCACTCAGTACTTCACCTAAAAAGTCATCTAATCAATTTAAATTATTTTTTTCATTGAATTATTTTGAAATAAATTTTTTATTTTAAATTAAATTTGTAAGAAACAATAAGGTACCTAATTTAATCATTTTATTGACCTACCCCACTTAATCCAACCCGTTAAAAATATATGTGTTCTTAACTTTACGTTATTAGTATAATAATTGTGTCACTTGATTCTGTAATTGAAACGTATACAATGCACCCCTTTTTGTGCATAAGGTGAACTCTAAAATATTACTCAATTAAAAGTTAAACACAAGAAACTCTTACGATAATCCCTTCTAGCCTCCCATTAATTTGTTAAAAGGTAAAATTAGTTAAAGATTAAAGTTTAATGGGATTAAAGTCAAAGAAGTTATTCACCAGTCATCACTTTGACATAAATAATTCAACAACTATTTAATATCTCTAGCCAAACGCAGAATAAAATAATTATGTATTTTATCTCATAATTATTATACATTATACATTATACATCACATCAAACAACTCCTTAAAACTTTCTCGCGTCTACCTAGCTCAGCCTCGAATTAATGTTTATTGGGTGACTTTCTTATATGATATCTTGAACAATTCTTCACTTTTGAAGTATTTGCCTTTTTGGGTTGAAAATGACTCGATGTTTAATTTTTTTCTTAATCATGATATTACAGTGGAACCAATTACAATCTTGTTTCTCAATGGTGGCCCCATACCATCTCTCAGCGTGAGGTTGGGTGTTGACCAGTCACACATCAAAATAAAAAAAAGGATGTGTATTGGCCTATGGTCATAAACAATGAACGCTTTCGAATTTAATTTTTGAAATTGAGTTAAATTGAATATTATTTTTTAATTCGTTATAATAAAGAAGGGGGAAGTTAAATGGACAATAGCCTTGCTATTTCATTATTTGGATGCTTAAAAAATAGCATAGTGAAAATTACAGAAACACACACAAAAACGAAAAGGGAAACAAAGTAGAAAAGTTGTTTGGCAAATCTAAAATAAGTGCCAAACTGCCAAGACAACTCTAACAACATAATTCAAAGAGACTTTTCTTCTCAAATACTTATATACAATTTCAATTTTTCATGATAATTAGGCATTGCTCCTGAATGAACCAAGTGCTTTCACAGCTCCAGCCCTCAAAATAAACTGATGATAAAATGCAGCAATTGCAGCACCAATAAATGGTCCAACCCAAAATATCCACTGTTACAATTTAACAGCCAAAAATTCAATTAATCAACCAAAATATAGTATTTCAAAAATCAACAAATCAAATTTACTTACTTGGTCATCCCAAGCTTTGTGATGTCCATAAATAACAGCAGCCCCAAAACTCCTAGCAGGATTAATACCAGTTCCAGTAACAGGAATTGTAGCCAAGTGGACCATAAACACCGCAAATCCAATTGGAAGTGGCGCCAATACCTTCAATTATCAGAATTGAAGATTTAATTTAACGGATCATCATTAAACTTTACATGACAAAATTATACTTACAGGAACGTGTGAGTCTCTGGCATTCCTCTTAGGATCAGTAGCAGCAAAAACAGTGTAAACAAGAACGAAAGTTCCAATAATCTCCGCACCCAAACCGGTACCAGTACTATATCCATCATTCAACATATTAGCACCACCACCATACTGAACATAATAAGCTTTTTGAAAAGATTTAACCAATCCACAACCACAAATGGCTCCTAAACACTGAGCTACAATGTACATTATGGCCCGAACCAACGATACTTTTCGTGCCAAGAAAAGGCCGAATGTAACAGCAGGGTTAATATGTCCACCAGAAATACCAGCAGTACAATAAACAAGTACAAAAATCATACCCCCAAATGCCCAAGCAATTCCAAGAATACCAACACCACCACATTGGTCAGTGGAACTCTGGCTTTTGTACCCAATAACAGTGAGAACAGTTATGTAGAGAAATAAAAGAGTAGCTATGAATTCAGCAATTATGGCTCTGTAAAATGACCATTTTCCTAACTCTTCAGGGTCAATTAAGGGTGCTGGGGGAGGATCTTGGTAATCTTTTGGGGCATATTCAGTGGCAACTTCAATGTCTTTTGCCATTTGTACACCAAAAAAGAAGAAAGAAGAATATGTTAATTTTGTGATTTGAGAAAACAGAGTGTAGTGGAATGGATAAGGAGTGAAAGGGGTATTTATGGAGAAAATTGGCCTAATAATTAAAGTCTCATACTCATTTATTTTTAATCAGAGTTCTTGTGTTTAAATGTTCAAAAATAAAATAAAATAAAATAATATTGAAATTGTGCACTTTAGAAATAAACCGTGTACTATGTAAATTTGAAATATTTAATATGAATATCAGATATCAAACGAAAAAAAGAAAAATTCAATAATTGAAGTGATATTGAGGAGGTGGATGTATGTAGTAGTTTCCATATTTTTCTTTGTCCTTTTTAGTGGTAGAGTGACACCTACCTCTAACTCGTGGGTCGGCAAATTTGTGGGGTACGTTGGGCACCGAATTTCGATTGGGATCCGTTCGATACGGAAAAAAATATTTTAATGTAAAAATGGTTCTTCACAATTTCTATGAAAATAAATTTTATAAAAATAAAAAAATATTGATTTTTGTTGAAATAGAAAATTTCATGAGTAATGTTTTTCGTATTTTGTCCTTCACATCTTCCGACATTAATACTCAACATTAAGTTACACTAGAACATTCGTTCAATGAGGTTGTTGAGAATTGAATATATGTTTTTTTTTGAAAAATCAAATTCAATTTATTTTCCTTCTGTGTGTTTCACATTTTTCTTATTAACCTTTTGAAAATTGAAACCAATAAAAATTTTCCCCATCCGGCATCAAAAAATAGTTTTGAGGTCTCGTTAATCTGAATTCAAATTATACCAAATATATTACTATAAAATTTTCATTTTCAAGATTCGAACCTCAACTTTTTTTATCAGGAATATAATGTTCTTTATTTATGCTGTCCAAATTTTCAAGTGGACCAATAATAGCAATTACCAAAAAGAATAATCTTATACCAAGAGAATTCTTTGCCAAAAAACACAATCAGCTAGCGCATGAAATTACAGTACTATAAATAGACTGAAATTATAATAATTATTTTTTTTTGTGCATTTTGATCGATTATTTCAAGTTTTTTTTTGTTATTTAGGTTTTGGATTCAGCATGGACGAAAATGACCTTTGATGACATATCAAAATCAAACGGCAAAAAAATTTCAATCACACAAAACCGACCATCATCATCATGAATGATGAACCATTTCTTTTTTCTCTATTGTAGGTCCTTTTAGACCGCCCACTAACCTGTCTCCACGTCAGCAATAGTTATCTGTATTCGATATTCATATTAAAATCCGATTAATTTAAGTTTACGCTACTTAGTGCTCCATTTAAGGAACAACACTTCCTACCAAACTAATTCTTAAACAAAACTTGAATTCAAAATCTCTAATTAAGAAACAAGCAGTTGCATCCACTACCACGTCCTTTAGTTGTCTTTCTAAAATAATATGGAAAGAAAGTGTATGCAAAGGGTATAATTCTAGAGGGATACCAATATTTTTTCACATCTAATGTATAATTTGTGTTCTTAATATCGACTTATACAATATTAACTCAAGTCCATGAAGATATTTTTATGTATTGCTCTTTAAGCCTAGGCACATAACGAGACAAATTCAAGGCTCATAATCAATATATTGATTGATCATTAAGTAAAAAAGGCGCTTACCATAGTATTTCAGGCTAAAAAAAAAATTCTATAATTGTATAATTATCAAGTTAAAAAAATAAGTCAACCTCGAAATCAAATATGATCATCTTGTTTTTTTTTTTCCGTAACAAATGGCATTATGTCATCTTGAGTGAGCTTGATAAGAAAAAAAAAATGTGCAAATTAGGGAAAGGTCATGACTCATGACCTCCAATTTAGAAAAGAAGCAAAATATACTTTAGAAAATAGTGGCATGTGGTGAAAAAGATTGCCACGTGTTGAACAATAAGAGATCAATGGAAAAAAAATAATTCACAACAATCATATGGTTAGTATAAAAATTAGGGTTGTGGATGATATTGAATGGTCGGTGTGCACATTGTCTTTATTCAATGAATCTCCACTAGTTTTGTCTATGTTTGATTATTGAAAAAAGTTAAAAGTCTCGCACTCCTTACTATCATTATTATTAATAGTACATATAATAATATGTCACATATACACCTTTACTAATGAACCTTCTGGATGGATAATCTTGTGAGTTGTGATAAGTATAGCATAATATGATAAATTAAACAGATCAAAACAAGAGATTTTTGTTGGGATTAACTAAATATTTTATAATAATGTCATTTAATTTGTCTGATTTTTAGTATTTAGAATTAGGTTAGGAGGGTATCTTTAACTTCTTTTTTCTCATCAGAGTTATTTCAGAAAAAACCTATTAAGGAAAAAAAAAAGTGGTTCAAAGAAAACTAGATATTATAAAGAGATTTAATTGTATTCAAGACTCGTGTATTTGTTAAGTGAAATTACAAGTATTGCAATGCGACTTCAATTATATTATCTCATTTGTGGAATTTTATTTTGAATTTACTTGACAATAAAGAAGAGAATGCACATTCAACGACTATGTGACATGACACCATTTCATCAGAAAAAATTACTACTAAATATAGAATTTCATATGAGTATTGTGCAAAAGTAAATATATAAAACATAAGTGATACCACTATACTATATATATATACCTTATACTTTATAGGGTCAACTAAACCAACATAACAAGGCTATTTTGTTTATATGAATGTAATACTTACTTAATACATCTTGTATAAATATTTGAACGTTGTATGTACAGTCACTATTGAGAATTAATGATAAAGTGAACTCTACAAGTGACTGTACACTTACAAGTGAGAATTAATGATATTAGATGAGGAAAATTATGCGAAAAAATAAATATATACTAGTAAATTAACTAATATAGCTATAATTTAAATTAATTACGGCTTACAGCTTAATTTTAGCTTTAATTACATCACATGTCCTCTTTTATATAAATACAAATACAAATTATACATATATATATAAAATTATATGACATATATACAAATATAATTAGCCTCTCTCCACTTTCTGACCTTTCTCGCTCGCCTCTCTCCTCTCTTCCCCAATTTCGCTCGCCTCTCTCCTCCATCTCCCAATCTCTCGCCATATATACAATTATATATGTATATATATATATATATATATATATACACACACACAATTTTCTAACAAATATACATATACAATTCGCCTCTCTCCACTCTCTTCCCTCTCTCGCTCGCCTCTCTCCTCTCTCTCCCAATCTCGCTCTCCAGATATACAAATACAAATGCATACTAGTTACATATATACAATTATTTGACATATATACATATACAATTCGACATATATACATATACAATTCGCCTCTCTCCACTCTCTGTCCTCTCTCACTCACCTCTCTCCTCCCTCTCCCAATCTCGCTCGCCGCTCTCCTCCCTATAATATGTAGCTACGAATCATAATTAGCAAATTATAGTTATGAAGCGTAATTAAGCTATTTTTGAATGACTATATGTGAAAGTTGCCCTATTAGATGTTACACTAAGATTTTTCGAAAAAACTTATTCAAGATTTTCAAAATAATATATAGCACGTTACGGTACAAGATTGTATAAAAAAGAAGAATGATTGATTAAGGTGGGTTCTGCCTCTAGCTATAAGGTTCTTTAATTTCTCCTACCTAACCAATTGAATTATTTGTTCGTACGATATAATTAATATACATTGATATTACAAAAAATATATTACCTTACCATTATATAAAATGAAAAAAATATTGTTGAATTAAAATATAAAAGTTTATTTTCTCAATAGTGAGGATTGAAGGTGAGGCCTTTGCTGAGAGCCTGAAATGGTGAGACATGAGTGGTTGAAGGAATCAACAAGGTGGGCTGAGTTGGAATGGACGGTAATGGTGTGTATTTTGTTTTTGATGTCTGATATATACATTGAAATCAATTAATATTCAGTTTTATATCGAAAAATTTCATATAAAGAAATAAATCACTTTCTAATAAAGATAAATCTTAAAGTGAATTCTTAGATTAGAGTTGGTCTAATTTGTGTATAATGTGTATGTCCTGTCCTTACTTACCTCTATTAGATTGGATTCAAAATTTTAAAGTTTAGTGAATTTAATTATAGTTTTTACACATTTGTGATTAAGTGATAAATACTTTTTTATTTTTAATTAGATATCTTAAAATTTGATCTGAAACTTTTCGTGGCAAATTCGAATTTAGTTTGACTTACCGAGCAAGCCTATATTGAGTGCTTGACATGTTACGAACTATGGAGCCATATTTAGTGAAGGGTAGACTAGTAGTGTACATCCTTTATGAAAAAAATATGTCTCGTATCGTAGTTAAATGTTACTCTCTCCGTCCCATTTTATGCGAGGTAGTTTGACTCGACACAGAGTTTAAGAAAGAAATGAAGACTTTTAAAACTTGTGGTCTAAAATGAATGATAGAAATTTATTTGGCTATAAATCATTTGATCAAGGATAAAATAAATATTTTAAAGTTAAATTGTTACTTAGTATAAAAATGTGTCATTTTTTTTTAACAGACTAAAAATGAAAGTAAATCATATAAATAGGAACATAGAGAGTAATTAATATAATTAAGCATATACTTAGTTTTGGACGCTCTTAACATAATTGAGAAAAAAATTTACCCATCATGCGCTAAATTTCTGATTCCGCCACTGATACTCCGTTCCAAGGAAATTTGCGGCTATGAGGTAGGGACATTAAACCATATGAAAAATGCAAGAAATTGAGAGTGATTATTATGGGGCGGCAAATGATATGTTTGATTAATTATTAATCCATTAAATTAGTGTTAATGTAACACCCTCTAATTAAATACCCAACTCCATAAATACCGCTATCAATCTTCAACCAAATATCAAACACTTTTCAACATCACTCTTTACTTAGCCCAAAAAAAAAAAAACAGAGAGCCAAAAATGGGTAAAGACATTGAAGTTGGTACTGAATATGCACCAAAAGACTACCAAGACCCACCCCCAGCACCCTTAATTGATCCTGAAGAGTTAGGAAAATGGTCATTTTACAGAGCTATAATTGCTGAATTCATAGCTACTCTTTTATTTCTCTACATAACTGTCCTCACTGTTATTGGGTACAAAAGCCAGAGTTCTACTGATCAATGTGGTGGTGTTGGTATTCTTGGAATTGCTTGGGCATTTGGGGGTATGATTTTTGTACTTGTTTATTGTACTGCTGGTATTTCTGGTGGACATATTAACCCTGCTGTTACATTCGGCCTTTTCTTGGCACGAAAAGTATCGTTGGTTCGGGCCATAATGTACATTGTAGCTCAGTGTTTAGGAGCCATTTGTGGTTGTGGATTGGTTAAATCTTTTCAAAAAGCTTATTATGTTCAGTATGGTGGTGGTGCTAATATGTTGAATGATGGATATAGTACTGGTACCGGTTTGGGTGCGGAGATTATTGGAACTTTCGTTCTTGTTTACACTGTTTTTGCTGCTACTGATCCTAAGAGGAATGCCAGAGACTCACACGTTCCTGTAAGTATAATTTTGTCATGTAAAGTTTAATGATGATCCGTTAAATTAAATCTTCAATTCTGATAATTGAAGGTATTGGCGCCACTTCCAATTGGATTTGCGGTGTTTATGGTTCACTTGGCTACAATTCCTGTTACTGGAACTGGTATTAATCCTGCTAGGAGTTTTGGGGCTGCTGTTATTTATGGACATCACAAAGCTTGGAATGACCAAGTAAGTAAATTTGATGAGTTTTTTTTTGTTGATTTTTGAAATACTATATTTTGGTTGATTAATTGAATTTTTGCTTGTTAAATTGTGACAGTGGATATTTTGGGTTGGACCGTTTATTGGTGCTGCAATTGCTGCATTTTATCATCAGTTTATTTTGAGGGCTGGAGCTGTGAAAGCACTTGGTTCATTCAGGAGCAATGCCTAATAATTATCATGAAAAATTGTATATAAGTATTTGAGAAGAAAAGTCTCTTTGAATTATGCTTTTTATGTTATTAGAGTTGTTTTGGCTGTTTGGCATTTGTTTTTAGATTTGCTAAACAATGTCACTACTACTTTTTTTTATTTGTTTCCTTTTTTGTGTGAGTGCTTCTGTAATTTTCACTATGCTTGTTTTAAGCATCCAAATAATGGAATTATGAACAAGGCTATTATCCTTATATCTTCTAGTCTCTTTGTTTTAATAACTTATGGTATGTTCAAACTAAAACAAAATTATATGGTAAATTATTGCCCTATGGCTAGGTGGTTATGAGTTTAAATCGTGAAAACAAGCTTTTTTGGAAATATAAGATATGACTATGTATGATAAATTATTGTGATTTGTTCCTTTTATGTACTTATGCTTAGCGGGAATTTTAATACACCAAGTTATTTCTCTTTTTAAAATATGAAAAAAAATTATGAGTAACTCACTAATTACTTGTAATAGCATAATTCTGAATGTTGGTAATAATGTAGGAATCTTTCCAAATTAGGCGAAGTTGATTGAACATCTACACATTAAACAATAAATCAATATTCCATCTAGTGTCACAAACCAAATATGAGTCTGTTTGACTTTGCTGTTAAAAAATGTTTATTTCTAAAAAATTTCTTTTAAAAAAATAGCTTTTCAAAAAAGTGTTTTTAAAAAATAAATTAAATTGTGCTTGGCAAATTCATTCGAACAATGCTTTTAATAAGCAATTTGTATTTGACTAATTTTTTTACAAAAAATATTTTTGAAAGTCAAATTACGAAAAAGGACAAGTATCAATATGATTTTAATATTAAGATTATTTTATAGAAAGAAACTATTTTAAATATGTAACAAAAATTTTACTTAAAATGTAGAAGAATCTTTGTTATTTGTTACCTATTTTTTAAATTCAATCTTTAACTATTGTCTTTTTTTTTTTGTTATAAACTTCTAAAGTAAAAAAAATCAAATTAAAATAAGATAAAATAATGCATAAATTAAGAATAGAAAAAATTGTTAGTTGTTACTTTTTTTGGGAGGGCAGAAATCTTTAATGGTTATTATTTATCTTTTTTATAATTCATCAAAAATATTGTTCTTATCTTTATTTCTAATTTCGTAAAACAATACATAAAATAATATATTAATATATATAAAATATAAATAATAATATATAAACATAAAATAAAATAAATAATTTATAATATAAAAATAAATAAAAAAATTATTGCACAAAACTTAATTAAACTTATGAGATTTGTTAATTACGTAATTAATAAGAGATATATTAGTCAATATGTAAGAGATATTTAGTCTTCAAATAAATAATTTTTTGTTACTTTTTTAAGAAACAGAATTTTTAGCTTCTTCCCCAACAATAGAAAAGTTATTTTCACTTTCATTTAAAAGAAATTTTAAAAATTTGCTAAACCACTAAATTTTTCAAAAAATAATTTTTTTTCCTGAAAAGAAAAAATACTTTTAGCCTCCCAGAAGTCATGTCAAACAGGCTCTGTTAGTCTAGAAGAGAATTAAATAACTTATCAATTATTTAATCTGATTTTATAAATAGACTGATTTGTTTGATGATTGACACATGTCAAGACAGTAACCACATATTATTCATAAATGACTTTTTCTAAATAATTAGTGATGATAGAATGATGATATTTCTTTTCTTCTATTATTTTTACATTGAAAATGAGAGAGAATGATAAGTGATGAATCAAACTCTTACTAATAAAATAAAATATCAATAAATCAATTAACTAAAGTACTCATATCTCAATTAAGCAGCCATTTTTCAACAGTACTGAGGATTGAACCATGCTGAGATGGCAAGTTATGAGTGGTTGGAGGACCCAACAATGTGGGCTGAGTTGGAATAGTCGGTGGTAGGTGAGTTTGTTGGGTGGGATTGGGGTAGGGCTTGCTCCGTCGCATGTCATTTTCTTTGATCTGGTCCAAATATCTATCTAAGGTATTCTAAAAAGAAAGAATAATTATTAAAACATGAATTTGTTAATAAACTTTACGTAAACATATGAAAACGATTTGTTTTGATAGAACACCACAATTGATTTAAATTTTAAAAAAGTTTGTACGAATGTTCTCAAACACCAACTATGGTTCATTATTTCTAAAGCATAACAATTATGGTCGGTTCATAGATACGTCACCCTTAGCTGTTTGATTTAATAACCTGCCTCACTAATCACTCACCTCCTCCTTTGGATTAGCATAATCAAGGCCTAAGTACAAAATTTAATGTTGGTGGAATACTTACAAAATAGGGAAAAAGGTCAAATACCGTTAAAAACAAGTTATTTTTACTTCTACCATCAATAAACTTAACAAATATATCCCTTCTTGAACGGAAACCCCCCAAATCAATTTAAAATACCCAATTTTAATTATAATTATCCAATTCTTTTTTAACCTGAACAAGAATCCAACCCACTATACTAAAAAACAAGAAAAAATGGCACAGCATATACTCTCTTTTAACTAATTGGCAACATATAGCCCCTTTTTATTTTTATAACAAAAAAAGGTTTTTTAAAATTAAAATTGGCATAATTTGGCCCTTTTGGCCCACGTTAATATATGGGAAGTAATTTATATTTATATTAATTATTTTTTAAGTTGGTGACAGCAATTTTATTGGGAAGTGAGACTTTGTTCCTTTTTTTTTCTCCTCTTTTCTCATATACATATTTTCTTTGATTGATGAATATTTATTGATAATGTAAACATTTATATCATTCTTCTTCAATCCTTTTAAACAAAAGTGTTAGAAGTTGATGTTATATCTTCTCTAGAAGATTTGCATGTCTTCACTTTTTATATTGTTGTTAATTTTTTTCTTGGTTTTTTAATTTTTCAAGTTGAAAGTTTTTATATTTGAGCGAAAATTAAGGAGATAGAAATTGATTGTGGGTATCAATTGCCACGGTTAAGAAAATATTCCTAGAATTATTCCTAAAAAAGGAGATTTTGATTATGATTTTATTGAATCTCCACCCAAAACTTCAAATTTTAGTCATGCTTTGAATATTTTTTACTTGTGTAATGCTGATCATTTTAATTTCCAAATGCAATCCTCATTAACACACTGAAGGAAGAATCTGGAATGTATACAAATTTTTAGTGAATGAATACATGGATATGTGTACGTGAATTTTTGTATACATGACTGTTTATTCAAATGATAAAAACTCATTCATGTGATAAAAGATTATTCGATTAAGTGTTTACATTTTTAGTGAATGAATACACAGATATGTATACATGCATGCATTGTATACATGATTGTTCATTCACGTGATAAAAATCCAATTATGTGATAAAAGATAATTTAGTTAACTATTTACTCACGTTCCGTTTTTAATGTTGTGTGTGGCGGTTAGTTTCACAAGAAATTTTTTTTTAAAAAAAAGAAAACCCTATTAGTATGTCGCCTGTTAATATGGGCTAATTTGTGCTCTTTTTTTTTTTGTCTATTAAATGCTATTTAATTATGGGCTATTTGTTGCTAATTTTCCATAATAGTTGTATATATATATGTCATTTACTCACTAAACAAAGCCCATAACAAATTAACCCATTTCTAATCTTCTTCATCTCAGTGTTCTTCCCCTTTTTCTCAATGTTCACCACTGGATGGCAACTTATATTTATCTATTGTAGAAGTTGTTCATAATTGTTACACTAATAGCAAAGCGTTTTTTTTCTTTTCTAAGATTGATTCTTTTGTGTCAAATATATATGGGATTTTCAAGTCCCAATATAAAGAAATAAATCTGCCAAAACAAAAGAAACACAAACAGCCGAATTTGTGTAAATTATCTCTTTGGGTTGGATGACGAATGTTCTTTGTGGTGGGGGTGGGGGAGGAGGGGTCCACGCGTGGTAAGTGCACAAACAACCGATTTGCGTACATTATCTCCGAATTGTTCGTTCGTTCATGATAAATATCAACTTTTCGATTGATTTTGTTAGACAAGGTAGGATTTATGTGTTAGCTACGATAAAGATTGTGAGTGTTCTTAGGGTACTTAGCCAAGAACAGTGAGAAGAAGGGGAAGAACACTTACACTCTGTTTGGATCATTGTTGCCCATTGTTTCATAATGTACTGTATTGTATTGTATGATAGATACAATGATTGGCTACGTTGTATTGTTTGTTGTTGTTTAATAACATTTTTATTGTTTGATTTGACTGTATCGTATAGGTATTGTAATTTATAAATTTACTAAAATATATTTAATTATTCTAGGGTAGGAGGTTTGACTAAAATTAAATAATATAGGGTAAAGGGTAAAAAAGTATTATGAAATATTATGTAAGGATATAATTAGAAAAATAAATTAAGTAACAATGGGAACACACCAAATCGGTTGTTCCATAAAATGGGTGTTTTCATTGTTATGTAACAACGAAATTTAACAATACAATACATTTTAAGTAACAATCAAAACAAACATCGTAGGTATGATAACGATACAATACAATACAATGGGTAACAATGATTCAAACTGAGTGTTAGACGAAGAAGATTGGAAATGAGTTAATTTGTTATAAGTTTTGTTTAGCATAGTGGGTTGGGTTCTGGTTCGGGTTAAAAAGGAAATTGAATAATTTCAATTAAAATCGGGTAATTTCAATTGATTTGGGGGTTTATGTCCAAGGAGGGGTATATTTGTTAAGTTTATTGACGACTTGTTTTTAACGGTAAGGGTAAAGTCGACCAATAATATAAAGTTGAGAGGTAATTTTGACCATTTTCCCTACAAAATATTAGTACATATACTCTCTATCCCTAATTACTTGTCCAGTTTGATAAATCAAGAAAGGACAAAATATTTTTACCTATTATACCCTCAATTAATTACTTTGAAAAAAGTACAACTTCTTGAAAATCCTAAGTTTTTAATTCATTCATTTCATAATTAATAGAGGTATAATGGTTGTTTGATTTAAAAAGATATGTAAAAGGAAAAATGACTTAGTTTTCGAAAAATCGATTAAACTTATAGTTTAAGAGAAATCAAATTTCTAAAAGGACAGAGTCGCCACTTAATTTTTTAGTAAAAATCAAGAAAAAACTATGAGGTTTTCAAAAGATTTAAACAGACAAAATCAATTGAAAACGGGTTCGAGTTCAAATGTACATTCCGAGAAGGTATTAGGCCCTCGGAATGTCCGCTAACTTGCGGTTGACCGGCGATTTGACTTAAAATGATTTTTGACTAATTTTGAGAAAATGATTTAGAATGGAAAATGATAATTTACAATATTTGATCAACTTTAAGAAAATAGTTGAAAAGAACAATTTAAAATTTTTTATTTATTTATTTTTTAAGAAAATCGAATCTCAATTGAGATATCCCAATTAATTTACGAGCAACTAGAATTTTGGCAAATTTACATTAAGTAGAATTTTATTTGAATCTCTCAAAAATAATAATTTAGACCCACTTAATCAATTAAAGATAGAAACTATTTTAAATTAATCGAAGATTAAGAAAATGAAATTTTGTTAAAATGTACTAACATAAAGAATATAGTTTATCTTTTGGGGCTTTAATTAAGTTAATTAACAAATTTAAAATTAGAGTTAAAACAATAAGAAAAATATTGCAATCAAATGATAAAGAGAAGGAGAGAAGAAATTGGGCTCATTGTTGCGTTTAGGGCCTCCTCCAGCCCATTTTCGCTCCCAAACACCTGTGTATACAGCAAATGTATATTGTGGTATATGGGTCGTATTCAGGCACGTTTTTGTGTATATTGGACTGTATGTTCGATGCAGACGTCCTAATTCAGCTCCTCGAGCACCTGTATTAATTTTTTGAACCTGTACATCGGTGTTTTGGCCATGTATATCAGTGTATACGGCTGTATACAGCCTGATTTTAGCTGCTATTATGCTTTCCAAAACCTGTTCATCAGTCTTTTTCAAAAGAGGGGAAATATAATGCAGAGCCGACTCGAGGAAGATGCGATTGGGCCTCCATGGCCCACTCGGAATGAAAAGAGGAAGGTGATGGAGTTCGATGAACTCACTCGAAATCATATGAAACAAAGGAAAAGAAAGAATGATTAACGTTCATGTTCATAATAATAAACCCGCAAATAAATTTAAGTTAATCGATAATGGAAACAAGCACACTGATGGCGTAGTGACAATGTATTTTAACATCTATTCATTAATCATATAATATCCCTCATGCTTCCAAGTTAATGCTAATTAATCTAACTTTCCCCTTTTTTTTTTTTTTTTTTTTTGTAGCTTCCGACCCCAAACAATGAGACAACATGCATATTACTAAGGCAACACATCTAAACTAAACCTATAGAGATGGAAATTTCGGAAGCACGAGAAATCAAGGTCATATCTTGAAAGAGAGATATTCATACCACAAGATAAACAAAGCATTACTAAGCTTCAGTGATGTGAACAAAAAGAAAAAGAAAAAATAAAAGTAAATAAAAAAAAATTCTAATCTAGACCAAGGAATATGCAAAGAACAATAGAGTAATTCTTTTGGCACCTTAATATACATAACTCAGCAATGAAAATCAATTTAACAACTAAAGACCCAAAATGTATAAATGCTATCCACGCCTAGTAGACTAAGATTTTGATTCGGTATAATAGCTACAGTCGAAAATGCCAAGAAAACACATTTTTCTTTTTGACTAAGAGCAACAAAATAACTTCAAAGTAAGCCTTAGATCGTCTAAAAAAATCAAACTCATATTTCTAAATTTCAGAAAAATTAAGATGAGGAGAGTGACTAAGGTTCAAACAAATTATATAGGATCAACAGAGAGCAACGCTGTGAACCAATACAATAAACCCGAAACAAACCAAGGGGTCGTGTGTTGTTTACCTTGTTACGGGCAGCAAACCGAAGACAAGCGAGTAGAGGATCAGCAACTTCTTCCACACAACCTTAAATTCGACCTTCGATTCCAAACAACCAACCCAAAAAATTCAAACCAACTTCGAGTAAAAGATTTTTTTATTTTTTCTTTTTGTTTCTTTCCTTCCGATTCAAGAGCAGTTCGGAAATCCTTAAATGTATAATTTTATGCAAAGAAAAACCAACTCTCTGTATTCCCTTTTCTTTTCCAACTCTGTCCTTTTTTTATAAAAAAATTCCCCCCATTCAACAGTGAATAGATACAATTATATATAAGGGAAATTAGGTTGAGAAAAAAAAAGGGGGAAAAAGGACGAAATCGAATAAAAAAAAATGGCCTTATTCGAATTTCAAATTCAAAAGTCTTTCACAATTTTGGAGAGACCACTTTTTCTGAGGAATTCGCCCCATTCCGAAAGTGGAAAAAGGGGATAAACGGCTAAGACCAACTCCTTTGTCCTTGAGCATCGACGTGTCTTCATCTTGTGGCTACAAGGACTGAGACGTGTTGCTGGCAGGCTGTAGGACATTGGAATCGCTGGATTTTGGTTTTGTCGCGTCTGGAATGGCTCTTCGTTGAGCTTCTGGAGAAGAAGAACAAATGGCATAGGGGTGGGGTCACGTTGTTGTTGTATGTGTATTGTTGAAATGGGTTTCTTTGGTATAGAATTGGGCCAGCTTTTGGGCTAAGGATGGGTTGGAATGGGAAGATTGGAAATTGGGCCAAAATTGGTCTCAAATTTGAGTTAGGGTGAGGGAATAAA
The DNA here is from genome assembly GCF_900185275.1 of Solanum verrucosum. Classification (NCBI taxonomy): domain Eukaryota; kingdom Viridiplantae; phylum Streptophyta; class Magnoliopsida; order Solanales; family Solanaceae; genus Solanum; species Solanum verrucosum. The sequence continues at coordinate 233,919 of NW_026019923.1, read as the reverse complement.
TGGCTAGAATTGCAATAAAGGGTTAGGTAGATGAATTAACAATCTATCCAAATTGAATTATTTTAGTTAATTCGGCTAGTAATTAAATAAGACGAATTAATATAATTAATTAACGAGCTTCTTAATCTTAACGGAATAAAATAATTAACTTAATAAAAATAACTAATTCAACAACATAGCTATAATTCAAACTAAATTATATTAATAAAGTGTTTAACGTTAAAATAATAATAATAATAATAATGAAATCTTTTCTTCTTCTTTTTTAAGATAGTTTTCAAGTATTTATAAAATATATTAGTTACATACGCAAAATATAAAACATATTTATTATTTAAAATATTATAAAAGTGAATAAAATTCTTAAAATATCTTGAAACATATTTTGAATTTTTCATAAAATTAGTTATTTCAAATCGTTTGGAATTAAGGAAGCTCGCAAATTAATTCTTATCGTGGAGGGTCAAAATTAGGTGTCAACAACTGTCCCTCATTTTACTTGGATTGATGCAAGAAATTCGAGGAAGATGAAATTGACAAATCCAATTTTGACCGACCACATCTCCATCTTTTTTGGAAAAGGTCTTTGGTACGGATTTTAGGAATTATGGCCGAACCCCGGAAATGGGTTTCCTACATATCTCAGGCTATATGAGAATTCATGTCACTTGTAGTTCGATACGCTCGATTTAACGCACCATTTTGATAGCATTCAAAGCCATCCCGATATCGGATTATGAAGAGACTGAAATACTCAGGAATAAGATTTGAAAGTGAATGTTGGAATACAGCCGAGCTTTTTAACATTGAGCCCGCCTACATATCCCTAAACTTAGGGAATCAGGCCGCTTGTAGTTCGACTCTATCGGCTGAAAAGGAAATCTATTATGCAAGATAACCTTTGGTTTTGGAAAAGTGACAAAGCAAGTCGAGTATGAAAAAGAGGCTTGCAACCTCTTAGCCATGAATGTGGCGCGCTTCACACTCATAATTAAGAACTTACACGGTCATAATTTTCAAAGCTCTTAGTGCATTGTCACTCAGATTGGAAAGCTGCTTTCGGCAGAGACCAAAATTTTTTGGATGTGAAACTGAAACCGACAAATCTAAGAAAAACCCACATGCCTTCTAATAGGGGTGTGTTTTGATTGTGGTGAAAGTCGCTCCTCTGCTTGCGTCCTAAGAGTTTGGTACTCCTCTTTGGACTATGTCCCAGTTCGCTGCTAAGAAAAGGTTCCACATTGTGCTGCATCCTTTTTTCTGTCGTCCGCACCTGTGGTTTGTTTTGGAGAATTCATCCTTTCGGATGTTCTCGACAAAGACTGAGATAAAACTCATTAGCATAAAAAATGCAATTCAAATGGGAGACAGTGTCTTTTACCGTGTTGACACTTAATTGTTCTCCTTGAATATTTGACGTCAACTCTATCGAGTTTGACGTGAAGCAAATAAAGTTTGTGCCTCATATTTGCAATATAATCTTCAATGTACTCTTCCTTTGATATCAAAGTAATAAAATAGGTTGTGTAATATGTTGACGGTTCTCTTGATTTCGTTGTTTTTTGCAAAGAAAATGATGCAGTTGATGTTGATTTTTTTTTTGTAATGGGTAAATCTTTCCCTTGCGATGCATAAATTTCTTTCCCGTGATGCATGAATCTTTTTCCTGCGATGCATGAATCTTCTCTTGCAATGCATAAATCCTTTTTCTCGCGATTCATGACTCTTTTTCTCTGTGATGCATGACTTTCTTTCGCGATGCATGAGTCTCTTTTCCCGCGATGCATGAATCTTCTCTTGCAATGCATGAATTTTTTTTTAATTTTCGCGATGCATGACTTTTCTCTTGTTACACATGGTTTCTTCTTCTTGCTATGCATAAATCTCTTTCCAGCAATGCATGACTTCTTTTTCGCGATGCATGAATCCTTCTCTTGCTATGCATGAATCTCTTTCCCGCAATGCATGACTTCTTTTTTCGCGATGCATGAATCTTCTCTTGCAATGCATGATTTTTTTTTTATTTTCGCGATGCATGACTTTTCTCTTGTTACACATGGTTTCTTCTTCTTGCTATGCATAAATCTCTTTCCAGCAATGCATGACTTCTTTTCCGCGATGCATGAATCCTTCTCTTGCTATGTATGAATCTCTTTCCCGCAATGCATGACTTCTTTTTTCGCGATGCATGAATCTTCTCTTGCAATGCATGATTTTTTTTTTATTTTCGCGATGCATGACTTTTCTGTTGTTACACATGGTTTCTTCTTCTTGCTATGCATAAATCTCTTTTCCAGCAATGCATGACTTCTTTTCCGCGATGCATGAATCCTTCTCTTGCTATGCATGAATCTCTTTCCCGCAATGCATGACTTCTTTTTCCGCGATGCATGAATCTTCTTTTGCAATGCATAATTTCTTCTTCTCGCGATGCATGACTTTTCCGCGATGCATGAATTTTTTCTCTTGCTCTGCATGAATCTTTTTCCTTTATGCCTCCCTGGTACCGAACGAAAATAATGCTCCACCGAGCAACATCGGTGATCTTCTGGGACGGCGGTATCATCTTAATCGATAATATAAATAAAAATGACCCTCGAAATAGTAGTATCATCTCATTTGACAATACGATATAAATGACTCTCCGGGTAGTGGTATCGTCTCAATTGACAATATAAATAAAAATGACCCTCGGAGTAGTGATATCATCTCATTTGACAATACGATATAAATGACTCTCAGGGTAGTGGTATCGTCTCGTTCGACAATACGATATAAATAACCTTCAGGGTAAGAATATTATCATATCTGATAATATAATGCAGATAAATATCCTCCATGTATCTTTAGTTGCTGGAAAATAATAATATTTCTCTCTTCAAGGTTTTCATTTGTCCCATCTCCGAACGTAATAGCATGTTCGTTATGAACCTTGCTTTGCTGAGAATTTGAATAAAGTAATTCTACTCATATTCCCAATTCTTGGTATAAGAAGCATAAAATATTTCCTGCATCCACAGAAAAGTTGTCAATTTGGGGAGCTCTTCGCCCTTTGACTTTTCCGTATTCATTGAATAGAAGATATGCTGATCTTGAGGCAAACCTATAGACCTGCATTCACAGAAAAATTGTTAGTTTTTTACAAAATGAACTGATCTGTGTCGATCTCTTTGGTTGTCCGCTCTTTGTCTTACTATCTCCGGTTGATTTCTACGATCTCCCGCTTCTTGATAAATAAGACTAAACATTTTTTTTTTTGCAAATAGAATTGAAATATGAAGGAAAAGTTTTTTAAGGAAAATAGATTTTCAAAAGTAATGTTTGGAAAAAGCTACTGCCAAGTGTCATGTCACATCAAGTTTAATGAACGTCCTTCGGAGTTGGTGTTTTGAGATTTCTCTGATTACTTGCTGGGAAGTATTCAAAGATGTTCCAAACTGTCGATGATCCTGTTGAAATTTTGAGGCCATCCTCAAAATTTTTGTCCTAGTTAACTGTCTTGGCTTATCCTTTACTGTTGGTGAGCAAATCACGAAATTTTTGAGATTTTTCTCAAAAATTCTGTCCCAGTTACGAATCTCAAAGTAACTTTAATCTTGACTTTGTTGGAGAGATCTCTTTCTTGAGAATTTTTGAGTCCCTCTCAAAAATTCTGTCTCAGTTTCTATTGTAAAGAAAAATAGAAATCTTACGGGAAATATAACCGAACCCTTGTGGCGCCTACGTATCCCATGAGGCAGAAATCAGGTCAAACGTAGTTCCCCGCAAGGATTAACAAAAGTAGGAATTTTACAAAGAAAGCGACCGAGGCCGACATAGGCCGCCTACGTATCTCAGTCTTGCGAATTCAGGTCGAACGTAGTTCAAACACAAAGAAATATTTAGGGGGATTAAAAGGGGTGATCGAGGCCGACATAGGCCGCATACGTATCTTATTTTTGAGAATTCAAGTCATACGTAGTTCATTACAAAGGGATGAATTCTAAACATAAACTATTACAAGCGAATAAAAGCGATTGCAAAGAAAAGATAGAAATCGAGTCTTCAAACATTCTATCTTTTTACAACATTTTAGTAGATTGGTGACTTGTGATATCTAATGTTCATGCTCAACCAGGTAACATCATCAAACAAATGTATCGATGTGTTCTCTAAGCAAACTGATTAGTTCACTTTCTTGTGCTTTTGTCATATAGGCACCAATTTTGATTTATTTGATGCATACATCATTTTTTTGATTCACTATTCCGATCTTTTCTAAATTCGGCTCTTCGTTAATTTCAAACTGTCTGAACTCCTCAACCAGGTGTTTGAGTACCGTGATCTTCTCATTGTAGTCCTCAAATTCCTCCACATCTACCCCATTTTGTTCATTCAGCTTGTGACATGACATGATATTGACAGGTTTGACAATATTTTCACTGAAATCATAGATAGATATTGTTAGGTAGTAAATATAAAGCAAGAAAAGCAAAATTTTCGCAATATAAGGAGGGAGATTAAAACATAGTGAGGCAAAAATAGAGTAAATAATGGGTCTCAAGTCTCATTCGGAACACCACCAATTTTAGAAATAACATGAAAAATGTCTATGTCTACCAAGACGAGCTAGGAGTCAAGAGCGAAGAGGACGTCCAATTAAACATTTGCTCCTTTGACTCGCTGTTTAGTATGACTGGTGTCTCGATCATCTCTTTAAGCACTATATCACCTTCTTTGAACCAATTTTTTATTCCTTCCCCTAGACCATTTTGCATTGGAAAAGACTGATATAAGTGAGACAATGATTTTGGAAAGCTTGATCGAACTTCTGCTTGTTCTGACCCTCCTTCGGCACTAAAGCAAAAGCTTGATGAGGTGCCATGATCACACATTTGGATTTCTCTCTTTTGGTTGGAGAGGCTACAACTTTCTCAAGATTTTCAAGGTTGGCTGAAATTATAACTTTCTTCACAATCAAATCTCCTTCGACATCAACCATATTAATAGTTACCCCTCCATGATTCGGCATGGGGTTACTATTGACATTAGGAGTGACAGTCTGAAGAGTGACGACCTTTTGATCTATCAAGTCTTGAATTTTATGCTTCAAGTTGATACAATCCTCAGTAATATGCCCAACACCTCCTGAATGGTAAGCACAGTGAAGATCGGGCCTATAAAGCTTGGAGTTGACATTGATATTTTTTTCATCAATTGTCTGTATCAGGCCAGCCGATTTCAACCTCCCAAAAAGTTGTGTTCGACTCTCAACCAAAAGAGTAAAGACTCTAGAAGGTCTCTTCTCACGAGGAGGATTGCAATTATTTCCTGGATGTGAAGGTACTTGACGGTAGTTTGGAGGATTTTGGTGAGTTGGTACTTGCGTTTGAAAATTTGGGTATTGTGGAGCTCGGTAGCTAGGAGGGGTATTTTGGTAGTACGGGGGTGGAATTTGATAACTTGATTGGATATTTGAACAATTAACTGATGGAGCTTGGTAATATGGATGGGTATTTTGGTAATGTGGAGATGGAGTCTGGTAAACAAGCGATGAAATTTGGTAACTCACTGGTGGAATTTGGTAATTAAGAGATAAAATTTGGTAACTCGGTGGTGGAGTTTGATAACCTGATTGGGTATAACAAGCTGGATATGAATTTTGTGGAGCTTGAGGATGACCTTTGTAAGGTGAGGATTTTCTGAAGTGTCCTTTTCTATCAGATGCGTAGGAAATAGAAGACACATTATCTCTCTTCTTTTTCAGCAGTCCTGAAGATTCGGTTGGGGCGGCAACGCGAGAAATCTTTCCAGTTTTAATTCCATCTTCGATAGCCTCACCTACTTTGACTATCTCCGTAAATTTTGCTCCAATAAGCAATATTATCCTGTCATAATACTCTGGCTCTTGAATGCGTATGAACACTTCAGTGATCTCCTTCTCAGACATGGGAGGTCGAACCCGAGCGGCCTCTTTCCTCCACCTATACGCATATTCACGATAGTTTTCAGTGGATTTCTTTTTAATTCTCTCCAAAGAATAGCGATCAGGAACGATCTCCACATTGTAGGCGAACCGTTCGACGAAATCTTTAGCTAGTGCATTCCAGCTAGACCATTGTTTTGTCTCATGGGAGGTAAACCATTCTAACGCTTCTCCGTTCAAACTTCGACTAAAAAGCCGCATTAAAAAAGCTTCATTCTTTCCAACTCCCACGAGCTGGTCACAATAGGCCCTCAGGTGCGCCAAGGGATTCCCTGTCCCTCCGAAAGTGTCAAATTTTGGCACTTTAAACCCTTCCGGGAGGTCCAGATTCGGATGGATGCATAAATCCTCATAACTCAACCCATCGACTTCAGGAATATAGTGCAACTCCTTCATGGCTTTCCTGATATCTTCTTTCATATTCAGTTTGGCTGCCTCTTCCTTTGACCTCCACTCTCTCTCTTATTCCTCATAGTGATCAAGCTCGGAACAGTTGGCATAGGGTTCATTTGGATTTGGGATTTGAAAAGTAGTCTTTTGAGGCAATGGCGGAGCAATGGAGGGACTCTGGGTATTTTGAGTGACTTGGTAATTTTGGGGGGGAAGTCTGGGGGTTGGTATATTGATTATGGTGATGGGGGAATGCTTGTGGATTGTTGACATTTTGATTTTGAGGGGGAGGGCCAGCTTGCGGGTTGGTATTTTGATGAGAAGGGAAGGTTTGGGGATTGGTACCTTGGGGAGGAGGTGGTGCTTGGTAAGAAACGGAGGCCCGGTGGGGATTTAGGGTGGTTTGGTCGATGGTTGAGGGATTCTGAGCGGGATTGGAGGGAGGGTTCTGAGCCTGTTCCGCGTTCAAAGGAGGAAAGTAGAATGGAGGTCTCCCATCTCCTGGAGTATTAAAAGCAAAAACCGAATTAAGAAATTCTTGCATTCTCTGTATTTCGACCCTCATCTCGGTGATCTGTTGCATCAACTGCATAATTAATTCATTTTGATCAGTGGCGGCGGGCTGAGCCACGACAACATCAGTCAAGCTAATCTCGTCATTGTTATCACCCATTATTGTCTTTCCTTTTTGCAAACTTTGATCGGGGAAGGAATCTTTAGGAGCCTTAGATCTTGTAAAATATGGGTGTTCAGCCAACTTATCAACACAGACCAGTTCTAACTACCTGTCAAAGAAAAATAAATCAAAAAATAAACGTGTTAGTCTATGTAGATGATAAAAAAAATACAAAATATCACACATATGACCACAAGCACATAAGCGTTGCTCCACTTGAAGATAGACTAGCCCACGGATATAGAAAAAACTTAATAGACATGAATTTGTCTATTTGACTTTGAGCTTAATGAATCAGAAATGTCAACTTGAGTTGAGACAAAGTTGATTGTATATTTTATTGTCATATTTCTGATTTTTGACTGAGATGTAACTCTGATTTCTGTGTAAGAGTTTAAAAATATAAAATTTCTCAAAAATGGGGACCGAACCTTAGAAGGTTGCCTACGTATCTCACGAGGGAAAATTCAGATCCTACGTAATTCGACCAACTTTGATCTCATCCGATTTGAGATAAAGGGTCAACCTTTTTTCTTTTTTTTTTCTTGATGAGAAAGTAAGATTTGAAAAATGAAGTTCGAATTTTATTGTGAAACTAAAGACTCGAAGAGTATTTGGACGCAGTTTGATAGTGACTTGATATTTGTGCTTAAAGGGTTCTGGAAAATAATTTGAAGAGGAGTGGGCTAGAATAACTTTGAATAAAGCAACATAATTACACAAACAGTTATAACACATAAACAATTATTGTGTATTTTAAACAGATATGTGACCCTTTTGTGCCAAGAGTAGGCCTAATGATTTGAGGGATGTATACGTCATTTGAAATATTTCATTGCCCCCAAAACTTAAATTTATACATGCTTTGTAAATAAACTGAATGGGGATACATAGTAGGGAAAATAATATCACAAAATAATCAGTCCCGCGCAGGGGTACAATCTTAAACTATACTTCAATGGAAGGACCTTCGTTCTTGAACTTCTTGTCATCTTCGAGTGTCGACTCCTTTAGATGGACTAGTAGCTTGTGAAGCTATTCCTTCGGCTAGAATAAGCTATAATCTACCTCTTACCCTAGAGGATAATGATTTTTCAAATAACGTATATATCCTTCAAATTTAAACAAATAAGCATAATTGTCTTTTATTGACCAAAATGGATCAAATAGACACAAGGTGGGCATCTAATGGGCCCAACACGCCTTGGGTGTTGGGTTGACCTAGTTCAAAATGCGCTAAAAATTGAGATTTGATTTCGCTCTACGCTAGTTGACTAAGAACGGCTTTGAAAGATCGGGAACCCAAGTGGACAACTTAGGCTGAAATTAACGACAACCAATGGACGCGTGACGTACCAATAAATTGCCGATCTTTTCGAAAAAGGGTTGATTATAAAAATTCCGGCTGCGATTATGCAGAAACCGTCCTTAATATACTATACATATAATAGGAAGATGTCATTAAATGCAATGACAGTTATAGCAGTTTAAGCACTTTAAGCACAAATAAACAATTCAACAGTCAATAACAATTAATTACATAAGTCAAATCTGATGGTTAGAACTTAATTAAGTCCCCAACAGAGTCGCCATTTCTGTTTGATTTAAAAAGATATGTAAAAGGAAAAATGACTTAGTTTTCGAAAAATCGATTAAACTTATAGTTTAAGAGAAATCAAATTTCTAAAAGGACAGAGTCGCCACTTAATTTTTTAGTAAAAATCAAGAAAAAACTATAAGGTTTTCAAAAGATTTAAACAGACAAAATCAATTGAAAACGGGTTCGAGTTCAAATGTACATTCCGAGAAGGTATTAGGCCCTCGAAATGTCCGCCAACTTGCGGTTGACCGGCAATTTGACTTAAAATGATTTTTGACTAATTTTGAGAAAATGATTTAGAATGGAAAATGATAATTTACAATATTTGATCAACTTTAAGAAAATAGTTGAAAAGAACAATTTAAAAATTTTTTTTTATTTATTTTTTAAGAAAATCGAATCTCAATTGAGATATCCCAATTAATTTGCGAGTAACTAGAATTTTGGCAAATTTACATTAAGTAGAATTTTATTTGAATCTCTCAAAAATAATAATTTAGACCCACTTAATCAATTAAAGCATAGAAACTATTTTAAATTAATCGAAGATTAAGAAAATGAAATTTTGTTAAAATGTACTAACATAAAGAATATAGTTTATCTTTTGGGGCTTTAATTAAGTTAATTAACAAATTTAAAATTAGAGTTAAAACAATAAGAAAAATATTGCAATCAAATGATAAAGAGAAGGAGAGAAGAAATTGGGCCCATTGTTGCATTTAGGGCCTCCTCCAGCCCATTTTCGCTCCCAAACACCTGTGTATCCAGCAAATGTATATTGTGGTATATGGGTCGTATTCAGGCACGTTTTTATGAATATTGGACTGTATGTTCGATGTATACGTCCTAATTCAGCTCCTCGAGCACCTGTATTAATTTTTTGAACCTGTACATCGGTGTTTTGGCCATGTATATCAGTGTATACGGCTGTATACAGCCTGATTTTAGCTGCTATTATGCTTTCCAAAACCTGTTCATCAGTCTTTTTCAAAAGAGGGGAAATATAATGCAGAGCCGACTCGAGGAAGATGCGATTGGGCCTCCATGGCCCACTCGGAATGAAAAGAGGAAGGTGATGGAGTTCGATGAACTCACTCGAAATCATATGAAACAAAGGAAAAGAAAGAATGATTAACGTTCATGTTCATAATAATAAACCCGCAAATAAATTTAAGTTAATCGATAATGGAAACAAGCACACTGATGGCGTAGTGACAATGTATTTTAACATCTATTCATTAATCATATAATATCCCTCATGCTTCCAAGTTAATGCTAATTAATCTAACTTTCCCCCTTTTTTTTTCTTTTTTTTTTTTTGTAGCTTCCGACCCCAAACAATGAGACAACATGCATATTACTAAGGCAACACATCTAAACTAAACCTATAGAGATGGAAATTTCGGAAGCACGAGAAATCAAGGTCATATCTTGAAAGAGAGATATTCATACCACAAGATAAACAAAGCATTACTAAGCTTCAGTGATGTGAACAAAAAGAAAAAGAAAAAATAAAAGTAAATAAAAAAAAATTCTAATTAGACCAAGGAATATGCAAAGAACAATAGAGTAATTCTTTTGGCACCTTAATATACATAACTCAGCAATGAAAATCAATTTAACAACTAAAGACCCAAAATGTATAAATGTTATCCACGCCTAGTAGACTAAGATTTTGATTCGGTATAATAGCTACAGTCGAAAATGCCAAGAAAACACATTTTTCTTTTTGACTAAGAGCAACAAAATAACTTCAAAGTAAGCCTTAGATCGTCTAAAAAAATCAAACTCATATTTCTAAATTTCAGAAAAATTAAGATGAGGAGAGTGACTAAGGTCCAAACAAATTATATAGGATCAACAGAGAGCAACGCTGTGAACCAATACAATAAACCCGAAACAAACCAAGGGGTCGTGTGTTGTTTACCTTGTTACGGGCAGCAAACCGAAGACAAGCGAGTAGAGGATCAGCAACTTCTTCCACACAACCTTAAATTCGACCTTCGATTCCAAACAACCAACCCAAAAAATTCAAACCAACTTCGAGTAAAAGATTTTTTTATTTTTTCTTTTTGTTTCTTTCCTTCCGATTCAAGAGCAGTTCGAAAATCCTTAAATGTATAATTTTATGCAAAGAAAAACCAACTCTCTGTATTCCCTTTTCTTTTCCAACTCTGTCCTTTTTTTATAAAAAAATTCCCCCATTCAACAGTGAATAGATACAATTATATATAAGGGAAATTAGGTTGAGAAAAAAAAAGGGGGAAAAAGGACGAAATCGAATAAAAAAAAAGGCCTTATTTGAATTTCAAATTCAAAAGTCTTTCACAATTTTGGAGAGACCACTTTTTCTGAGGAATTCGCCCCATTCCGAAAGTGGAAAAAGGGGATAAACGGCTAAGACCAACTCCTTTGTCCTTGAGCATCGACGTGTCTTCATCTTGTGGCTACAAGGACTGAGACACGTTGCTGGCAGGCTGCAGGACATTGGAATCGCTGGATTTTGGTTTTGTCGCGTCTGGAATGGCTCTTCGTTGAGCTTCTGGAGAAGAAGAACAAATGGCATAGGGGTAGGGTCACGTTGCTGTTGTATGTGTATTGTTGAAATGGGTTTCTTTGGTATAGAATTGGGCCAGCTTTTGGGCTAAGGATGGGTTGGAATGGGAAGATTGGAAATTGGGCCAAAATTGGTCTCAAATTTGAGTTAGGGTGAGGGAATAAATGGCTAGAATTGCAATAAAGGGTTAGGTAGATGAATTAACAATCTAGCCAAATTGAATTATTTTAGTTGATTCGGCTAGTAATTAAATAAGACGAATTAATATAATTAATTAACTAGCTTCTTAATCTTAACGGAATAAAATAATTAACTTAATAAAAATAACTAATTCAACAACATAGCTATAATTCAAACTAAATTATATTAATAAAGTGTTTAACGTTAAAATAATAATAATAATAATAATAATGAAATCTTTTCTTCTTCTTTTTTAAGATAGTTTTCAAGTATTTATAAAATATATTAGTTACATAAGCAAAATATAAAACATATTTATTATTTAAAATATTATAAAAGTGAATAAAATTCTTAAAATATCTTGAAACATATTTTGAATTTTTTATAAAATTAGTTATTTCAAATCGTTTGGAATTAAGGAAGCTCGCAAATTAATTCTTATCGTGGAGGGTCAAAATTAGGTGTCAACAACGGTAAACTCACTATGTCAATAATTGTTTTCTTAATAGGTGTGTCAATTCAAAAGTGAACAAGTAATTAGGGACAAATGGAGTATTAGAGAGAAACATTGAAAACACCTTTGAGCTTGACGCAAATTATTAGTTTCAACCTCGAACCATTAACAGACTTAAAAACACCCCTCCCCCTACATGATTAACTAAACTTAGATACAAGTGTGATACACACCTCAATCTGCCACATGACATAACAGGTAGTCTCAAACTATTGTAGGAGTATAGAGCTTTTAATAAAAAGTTGAGAGAAGAGTTGAAAACTGTCACTCCCCGAGCCTATACCCTGGACGTAGCTGGCACTCGAAAACCATTGTTGGCCCCAAGCGAACCCTTGGTCTGGCTTACTTACTCAGCGGAAGACTCTAAGCATTATTACAATGATCAAATGCATTTAACTCAACTGAATAATGAAATAACTAAGAATGTTTAAATGTTAACATTCAACTTGGCCAAAAATGGCAACCCAAGTCTTAACATAAGAAATGATAATGTAAAGACAACAGAAATACTAACTGTCTATGAAGCCTCTAAAACAAAGAGGGATGTTGGGACAACACCCCCAATCATCCTAACAATGAAATACTAAAAGCGAAATAAAAGGAGTCCTCCGGAATGCAAAGAGGCTCACCAACAGACTTTAAACTGCTCACTGGATCAACGATGCACTGGATGTCGATCCTAGTTACCTGCGTCTGCATCATAATAAGATGCAGGTCAACTGGCATCAGTACATTGAATGTACGAGTATGTGAGTTGGAATGCTTAACACAACTTAAGCTTGAAAAAAAATTGAACGGAAACTGAAGAACTTACCTGGCTCAACTCAACTCAACATAACTAAACTCATTTCAATATAAAACAGTTTAAAACAAGTGTAACATAAAGAAAAGTTATTTAAAATATGATGTCAACTCTATGTGTATGCAAAGATACACTAAAACTCTAAAATGTATGTAAAAATACAAATAACTGTGTATATAAGAATACAATTAACTTCTGTGGAGTTTTTCTAACCGACAACCATCACTTAAGAGCTATAGTGATGATACAACATTTTACCTCACACTGCCAAGGCATCCTATACCTTGCCAATGGTATATGATCTGAACTACTAAGTGGATCCACTAGTCTATGCTAAAAAGCACTAAGGGTTCATCTAAAAAGTATGACCCTTTTCTACCCATGATGGCTACATGGTTTATGGGGGATGTGGGTTCTCTGAACGCTCCCCCATATCGGTGCTCAATACTACTTCCAAAATATGATACTAGCTCTTTAGGTTTAAAAACATACTTCTTCTGTGATTTGAGATTAGTGCTCAAAAACTTAGCTCAAAGGCTATCTTGGAAATCAAAGTTTCCTCTCTTGCTTTATTTAAAAAACGATTACTCTTTTCTGAAAACTAGCATGAATGCCCTTTGGAAACTGAGGTTTCCTTTCTTGTCTAAATGTGAAAACATTTTAAACCCTTTGGGAATACATAGTCCCCATATACTTTTGAAGAAATGGACTTCAAACTTTACTCTTTACTCAACTTGAACTTTAAGTCTTAAAACAAAGTTAAAACATTTGGAAAAGACTTTTGTAAAACTATAAGAACTTCTCTCGACTTTGATCTTAACTACTCTTGACTTGACTCTTAACTGGTCCTTGTATTGAATTATGGATTCAAGGATTTTGATTTGTGATTGGAAAGATCTCAAGATGTTTAGGAATGATTTTAGATAGCCAAACATGAGAAAAAACCAAAAATTAATATTTGAGGGTGGGTCCACGATGCGGAGAGACATTTAAATTTTAGTTTCTAAAATGACTTTTGACGCAGAATGCTCCGTGATTGCTCCGCGACGTGAAATAATTTTTCCCAGATCTGGGGAATGGCTCCGCGACGCGAAGGCAGTGCCAAATTTTGACCGACGAAATTTCTTCTTCAATTTCCAGCTCTAAACCCTCTAAACTCCATGGGTTCTTTCCCTAAAAACTTAGAATTGATTATATGTTCAAAGTACATCAGATTCTACTCAAAATCAAACCTCAAAACGTGAATCAATCTCAAGAAACTCCAATTAACATAACCCACAAGAATTCAAACGAAAATTTATCAAGAACTCAAGGATTTACTTTCAAATCTAATAATTTCACTGAAATTGAATCATGATTGGGGCGTGGGTGAACTAACCCAATGCTATGTGATCTCACATACCTTGTAGGGATCACCCCCGACGAAAGCCACAAGCTATTCTCGACGAATCTTAAACGAATCTTGGATGTTCTTCTCCTTTCTCCAAGCCCTAGCGTGAAATTCACCTTTCTAAAACTGACTGAAATCTGACTTTACCCCAATTAAACTCCTAAAAATGAATTAAATAAGTTGGGTAAGGAAAAGACCAAACTACCCTTTGGACTTTCCTAATTTCAACATCGCAACTTCCAAAGGGTATAACTCACTCATACAAACTCAGAATTGCGCAAACTCAGCGGCTTTGGAAAGATCATTCCAAGATATTTCCTACCATATCTGGAAGCACCTCTAACTCATCCTGAGCTAGAAATTATGACCGTTTGAAGTTGGCTAAAACTCAATTTTTCCTAACTTTAGACAAATTTCCAGATTTTCATTATTTCCTAAAATGACTATTTCCAGTTCTTAGCTTCTTCCTAACTATTTCAAATTGCTATATGTTACAAAAAAACCCTAAACTTGACAAGAATTTAGGGGTGTATTTCACTCATGTTGCAAGATCGAGGGTGTATTTAATTCAGTTAGTCAAATAACGAGGTGTTTTTAAGGTTGTCAATAGTTTGGAAATGAAACTAATAATTCAGGTCAAGTTTAGGGGTGTTTTTGATACTTCTCTCTATATTAGACGTTTGTGACATAAGATACGTTTTATTATTTTTGGCACAAATTCTTTATTATTGTAGTTGTTTTAAATACTTAACTTTTTGATATATTTTACTTGATAAAAAACAACATATCTATTTTCTTACGGTAAAGGTAAAGTTGTTTACACTACACCCTTTTCAGACCTTACTTGTGAATTACACTAGATATGTTGTATTCGGAATACTTGCAAAATATAAATGGAAAAATAACTTAAATACACAACTTTAAGTTCCTTATTAACTATTTTTCCCTTCTTTTTAAAAAAATTACTTAAATCCCTTATTTCACTTAAATATCAAATCTGCCAGATACATCATTATTTTTTACCTCCCACGTTTCACCACTCCCTATGTCACTCCTTTTTTTTCTCCATAAATTCACTCCAATATCTTTTCAGTTACAGATCATTATCCCAAATTGATTTTCAAAAATTTTCTTTCTTAATCCAACCATTTTCAAAACTTCGTCTTCTCTGTCTTCTCTCCCAAAGTCTGCCATTGTAGCGTTCATCTTCTTCCTTCAATTTTTATTTTGTTTTGATTTTTTCTTCTTGATACATATGGATCCTGATCCTACATCAAATCTTTCTAATACTAATCGAACAATATACGACTCTGATGATGAAAATTGGGCAGAAATTAGATCAAAAAGTTTGCATCACCCATTAAATTTGATGAATCAGTCGACCAAAGATGTGCCAAAATCGTCTAAACCAAAGGTTGCAAAAACCCCCCAAAAAAGGGGAAGAAAAGCAGCACTCGCTATTTCCAGACCTGCATTGCCTAGAGTATGTGGTTTTAATCTTTATTAAACTTGTTTGTTATTTGTATTGCGTTTGATATCTTATACTGAAATTGAATGATACATTAATTTGATGTCTTATATTGTTTATTGGGTTAAATCATGATACATTCAAAAACACTATTTTAGTTTGATATATACTGATTTGAGATTTAGTCAAAAATTATAAAACCTTTGTTTTATATGTGTATCGAAAAAAATGATACATGACAAACCCCAATATGAAAAGAGATTTGTCAAATTTAACAAAAAAGTCGTTGATGTATCAGACGGGGCATCCTCATGGACAATGGATTCTTTGAAAAAACTGAGCGAACAAACTTTGTTGATTGTGATGCGTACAAAGACAATAATTTTGTTTCACTTTTGAAGGCACATGTTCCTTTCATGGTTGAATTTGCCCAAGACATTATGCAACAAAAGAGTGATAGCCTGTAAGTATTGTGCTTTTATTGTTTTTGAATCATGTATGATTTAAGTTTATACCTGATATTCTGCATTTTTGTAGAGACTGTGGGTAATATGTTGCTACATTTGCGGAGTATCTGAGCGACCAAATCGAACCATCATATGTTGATTTTCTTCCTGAATACCTACGCAAAAGATATGAAGCATTGTTGTGGAGTTATGGCAGCGAGAAGGCTAAGGGTGCATACGTTAGTGAGAATGATGATCCACCAAAACCTAAGAGTGTAGTCACACCACCACTAGAAGAAGATTTGGTTCACATAGTGTAGTAATTAAGTATCTATGTATAGACAATGTTTTATTTTTTTTAATTTTTTGACAATTTCACTCATGTTTTAGTCTGTTTTGATACTTTATCGATCAACATACATTGCCTATAAAAAGTTAAATTGGAGACAATGTTTTGCATTATATAAGAAAAAGTGCAGTATATATCATATATTGTATCTGATACATGTTGTATTGTTATTATGTATCTTATAAGTAATCAGATATAATAACATATTACTAACAAATAGATTTTTGAAACTTTAACGTATATGATTCATTATTTATAATTAATATTATAAGTGCAACATAATATATATATATATATATAGTATATGATACATGATTTATAATTATTGTGTTAAATAAATTGTTTGCAAACTTAATTGTTTAAGTATGTATCATAATATATATATATATATATAGTATATGATACACGTTTAATAGCTTATTGCTAACATATAGGTTGTGTATGTTTTAATGTAAATGATACAGTAACCAATTAACATATATGATACAACAAACGTTATATAATTTGATATATATGATACATTACTGAAATTATTTATTATTTAATGAATATGATACATTAGCTTGTTCTGATATGTATTGCGTTTGATATCTTATACTGAAATTGAATGATACATTAATTTGATGTCTTATATTGTTTATTGGGTTAAATCATGATACATTCAAAAACACTATCTTAGTTTGATATATACTGATGTGAGATTTAGTCAAAAATTATAAAACCTTTGTTTTATATGTGTATCGAAAAAAATGATACATGACAAACCCCAATATGAAAAGAGATTTGTCAAATTTAACAAAAAAGTCGTTGATTTATCAGTCGGGGCATCCTTCTATATAATGTATCAAATTTTATAATACGACTCTGTTGAAGTCTGGTAACATGTGTTTTTATATGTATCAACTTGTTTTTATTATGTATCATTACTTGTTGCGTAGTGTGATTTAGTGTTTTTATTTATGTATCATAATATATCATTATAAATAGTATGTGCTAATTTTGCAGTCAATCAAATATGTTATAAAAAAAGTACCATTAATAATATATCATACAGGGAATCCTTCTGTATAATGTATCAACTTTTATAATACGATTCTTTTAAAGTTTGGTAACATATATTTTACTATGTATCAATTTGTTTTTATTATGTATCATTACTAGGCAATGCAGGTGTGTTTTATTTAGTATAATTTTCTTTTTCATTTTGCAGTCAATCAAATATGTTATAAAAAAGGTACCAACACATGCCATAAGGTTTGGTGTCCCTTTTAACACAAATTTTTTGGAGGAGTTCCAGAAGTCTATAGGGAATGATGTAATTGAACTGTTTAGAGCTACAATTTTTTGACCCTATTTAGTCATTCCTAAATGTAATTTTCAAGGCCAAATCAGTAAATGTTTGTTGTTGTTAGAATTGGAACAAGACAACTCAAAGGTGTTGCATATTAGGCATGCAAACATGGGTATCTTGAAATTTGGTATCAAAGAATTTGCAATAATAACTGGTCTTAAATGTAAAGGCAATACCAAAGACTTTGAATACCCAGAATCAACTCCATGTAGGCTATTTCAAAAATATTTCCCTGGTGCAGTTAAAAGTGTAAGCAAGAATCATCTAGTCCAACGATTTTTGATGGGCAACTGGGAGAATAATCAGGATGCACTCCAGATGGCTATCATGTACTTTTTCCATACATTCATTTTGGCTCAAACTGGTGATTCTTCCATATATGTTAATGAATTCTTAATGGTTAAAGATGGTAGATATCAAGTATATCATTGGGGACAGATTGCATTCACAAAACTCATGGATTCACTCCGACAGGATTTCAATCTTAGCAAACAGTTGTATCAGTTATATGGAATGCCTTATGCACTTAACGTATGGACATATGAATTTGCATCCCAATTAAATCCTGAAATTGTTGTCAAAGAACGGAATGTCATCCCTAGAATTTGCAATTGGAGGGTTGTGGCTTTAATGCCAAAGTTTGAAATGCTTATGACTAGCATTTTTCAAGAGGTAACATTGAATCCCATTTTATATTACATTTCATACATAATTAAGTATATAGTTGTAATGTTGCAAGTTTGTCTTTTTAAAATCATTTTTTCCTGTGTTAGGATACATAATTTTATCTCTTAATATTCAAAAAAATTATTTTTCCAGAATGCATGTTCAAACATTGTGCCAACACCGGAGGAACTTGCAGCTTTTGATTTACCTGAAGATGAACATGATCCTCCTTCTTCACCCACCACAACATATGTCAATCCCAAGATAGTTCAACCGAATGACATTGCTGATTTCAATGATTTCTCCACAAGTCCTCCCGAACAGTTGTTAAGGAGATCATCTAGAGTGTCTGATACATCATCTCCACCACCACCAAAAAGAAGAAAGAAATGGATACAGCTAAAACAAAGGTGTCAGAACCCAGTCAGCCAGATCAGTCCAATGTGTTATTAAATCAGCCATTTTTAATTCCGGATGATCCTCCGACACCGGCTGCTAATGTACACGATTCTGCAGATGCTCAAAAAGTCAACTATGTAATTCCAGATATTGAAGAACTGAAAGATCATTTGAAGAATTACGTAAGTAATTGTTTCGATTTTATAATTTTTTCTTTATATTGACTCTAATTGTAGTTATTTTTTAAATAATTTTTTGATAGGTTGACAAGAAATTTGAGGAACTTGTAATCTTGATAAAGGAAAATCACTCGCAATTGATGTTATCTCGACACAAGGAAAACAACAAAGTTGATCCTCAATCAAGCAATAAACAACCATCTTCACATATACCGACTGATCTTGATGATGCAGTTGGTGTAGCTGATTTTGAGGTTGGTGTATCTGTTAATGAGGGTGGACATCAAGTTAATGTCAAAGCAGCGGTATGTATCTAATACATTGTTTGTAATTGTCGTTTTACCTCATACATTAAGTATGTATTAAGAATCAAAATCATATGTATCAGCACATATAGATCATATATATAGTTAAGGTGATTCACCGAATCTTCTATCTCATTAATCAGTTATATATTTCAACTTTATATTCATCACTTATGTTAAATGATGTATCAGTAACAATTATGTTAACACTTTTTTTATTATTAAAAATTCAAATATAGATTGATCATACTATCAGTAACCAACAACAAATGAGGCATGTTTTAGAGCTCTAGCCTACATATGAAAGTACTCATGTTGATACTGAATTAAATGATCCTAAGAAGGTATCAGTATGATCAAAAACTTTAAACATTAAAATTTTCTTTGATACATTATCCTCTCTTTTTTTATATATATGATACATAATTTTTACTGGGGATAACTGATACATACAACATGCTTAATTTAGGATGATGAAGCACATCAAGCCCCACAAGATTTAAATGAAGTAAACATGGATGAAGATGGTGCTGACACAGTTCAACACAACATTCGTCATTTTGTGCCCTATAAAATAACAGTTGATACATCGGTAAATTAATCAATTATGCATCATGACACTATTATTCATTATATGCAGTGATAATAAAAAAATTATAATGTCATATTATACAGGATTCTTCCACATCAACAACAATATCGCCCTCAACTCAAGCAGCAATAGATGCCCTTGTGTCCGATCTAGGAAAAGTTCCTATTCATGCTAAACCATTGTGTGTTTACAATCCACAGGATTTAACTGGCAGTCATGATTTGTTGTCTGATAGTCAATTACCCACTGATATTCCAACCACCAAGATTGTTGTTAGAAGTCATTCAAAGACTCATGCGCCTAGAAACAGGATGCCTTCAAGAATTATTCAATCTCCATACGTGACTTCTTTTGGGTCAAGTGAGAAGGGAAAACAGAAATTAGATGACGATGTTCGTATGTATTTCTCATTTGAAGGATGTGGGATTACATATCAACCTTCGTCTAAACTAATTGATGAGTATATGCAGTGGTTAACCAAGGGGCTTCTCAAAAATCATGCCAATAAGTAAGTTTTAAACATATATTTTGTAAATGTTTGGATTAACTTATTTTGATGTAACCAATTGATAATACAAATATTATCACAGGAAACCATCGGAGGATAAATACAGATCAAAAGCCTCTTCTTTTGAATTTGAGATGATGGATTTTGTTGTTGCATTTCCAATTAACAAGAACTGGTTCTATGCCATGTCACATCCAAACAAATGTTAGATTGATCAGGTAAAGTTCTTAATGAAACAATTTAAGCATGTATCAGATACTTTGGTATAGAACAACATGATACAAAAAATCAATCCGGATACACTCAAATAAAGTATCAAATTAGTATTTGCTTAGATTATCATTTAATGTATCAATCCTATCATAGACCTTTTTTACAAGTTTCTAATTTCGTTTATCATGTTTTTTTATAGCATATCGATGTTGTTTTATACTACCTCCGTAAAAAATCAAAACTCTGCAGCACGAATCAATACAGATACACAACAGCCAACTGCTTGTTCATCTCACACATCAAAAATACATATGAAAGGTGTAACCTGGCTAATGATGATTTTCTTATTAGTACCCAAGAACACATTGATCGCGCCTCAGCTGTATCTGTATATGAGAGGTCAATCACTAACATCATCAAAGGTTTTGAAATCCCAGCTGCTTTACCATGGCATCTTGTAGACGGTGTTTACATCCTGGTTAATTGCGGTGGAAAATTTCATTGGGTGCTGGATGTTGATGAATTGAAAAATAGGGTGATAAGGGTGTATGACTCTTCATTAGGCTCAAGGAAAAGATTAATTTCGCACGAGATAAAAATGTTGTCTATAATGCTTCCTTCTTACCTCATGGACAATGGATTCTTTGAAAAAACTGAGCGAACAAACTTTGTTGATTGTGATGCGTACAAAGACAATAATTTTGGCTCACTTTTGGAGGCACATGTTCCTTTCATGGTTGAATTTGCCCAAGACATTATGCAACAAAAGAGTGATAGCCTGTAAGTATTGTGCTTTTATTGTTTTTGAATCATGTATGATTTAAGTTTATACCTGATATTCTGCATTTTTGTAGAGACTGTGGGTAATATGTTGCTACATTTGCGGAGTATCTGAGAGACCAAATCGAACCATCATATGTTGATTTTCTTCCTGAATACCTATGCAAAAGATATGAAGCATTGTTGTGGAGTTATGGCAGCGAGAAGGCTAAGGGTGCATACGTTAGTGAGAATGATGATCCACCAAAACCTAAGAGTGTAGTCACACCACCACTAGAAGAAGATTTGGTTCACATAGTGTAGTAATTAAGTATCTATGTATAGACAATGTTTTATTTTTTTTAATTTTTTGACAATTTCACTCATGTTTTAGTCTGTTTTGATACTTTATCGATCAACATACATTGCCTATAAAAAGTTAAATTGGAGACAATGTTTTGCATTATATAAGAAAAAGTGCAGTATATATCATATATTGTATCTGATACATGTTGTATTGTTATTATGTATCTTATAAGTAATCAGATATAATAACATATTACTAACAAATAGATTTTTGAAACTTTAACGTATATGATTCATTATTTATAATTAATATTATAAGTGCAACATAATATATATATATATATATATATATATATATATATATATATATATATATATATATATGATACATGATTTATAATTATTGTGTTAAATAAATTATTTGCAAACTTAATTGTTTAAGTATGTATCATAATATATATATATATATATATATGATACACGTTTAATAGCTTATTGCTAACATATAGGTTGTGTATGTTTTATAATGTAAATGATACAGTAACCAATTAACATATATGATACAACAAACGTTATATAATTTGATGTATATGATACATTACTGAAATTATTTATTATTTAATGAATATGATACATTAGCTTGTTCTGATATGTATTGCGTTTGATATCTTATACTGAAATTGAATGATACATTAATTTGATGTCTTATATTGTTTATTGGGTTAAATCATGATACATTCAAAAACACTATCTTAGTTTGATATATACTGATGTGAGATTTAGTCGAAAATTATAAAACTTTTTTTTTATATGTGTATCGAAAAAAATGATACATGACAAACCCCAATATAAAAAGAGATTTGTCAAATTTAACAAAAAAGTCGTTGATGTATCAGACGGGCATCCTTCTGTATAATGTATCAAATTTTATAATACGACTCTGTTGAAGTCTGGTAACATGTGTTTTTATATGTATCAACTTGTTTTTATTATGTATCATTACTTGTTGCGTAGTGTGATTTAGTGTTTTTATTTATGTATCATAATATATCATTATAAATAGTATGTGCTAATTTTGCAGTCAATCAAATATGTTATAAAAAAGGTACCATTAATAATATATCATACAAGGCATCCTTCTGTATAATGTCATATAAACATTATAATGATTTCACTTTTCTTTTGGAAAGAAAGTACAAGTTCTTCTGTTGTGACCTTTTTGTCCACATTGTCCACAACAATTTGTGTTCACTGTAATCTTTTCATCCGCATTCTTTTTTCTTTTTTTTCTTGGTCGTCCAGCTAATCGTCTGTATCTAGGTGGATACACAGTTTCAGCTACCACATCTTCAGGAGCTGACCAATCTTCCTTATCTGGCATTGAAACCATTGGAATCTCATATGTTTTTGCTATTGCATCAGGCTTGTAGTAATCAGAGCAATATGGATGCATATCTTTAACATTTTTTTCCTTTAAAACAGTGATTGCATGTGCGCAAGGTATCTCATCTAGTTGAAATCTTCCACAAGAACATACTTTCCGCTCAAGACAAACAATGTATCTTCTTCTAGCTTCATAAACCGAGAAAATAAATTCAGATAATGGAACAACCTGCGTACATTAAAAAAGTCACCTATAAAATTATTTCAAAGAAATCATGTTCAAACAGCAGAATGATACACCGAATTAGATACATACAATATAAAATAATGTATCATGACACATACCTCCATCTTCGAACTTTTAGACGTGTTTATAATCAATACCTCCTCAAATCTTCTCCCCAATGTGTCCTTTGTATAAGAGGTTATTTCTCTGTTTTTGCAATGCCAAGAACCAAATAGAATTCTAACTTCTTCCAAGAATTCTAATATAGACAATTGTCGTGCTTCAACAAGACAACTATTGATACATTTCGCAATGTTTGAAGTCATCATTCTACCTCTATTTACTGTTGAATGAACTCTCGACCACTTCTCATACCCTGCATCCTCAAGGTACTCCTTAACCCTGTGATCAATTTTATCAACCTTAGCCATCAATTTATCAAAATCCTCCTTTCTGTATGGCTTAGCCATAGAGTAAAATAGATCACTTAGGGTGTTTCTGCTCCTTTTGAAGTTTCCACAGACATTCTTCCAAAGATGCCATATGCATGCATAATGAGGTACATTTGGGAACACAATCCTTACACTCTTCATAATACTCTAATTCCTATCTGATACAACACACATTTCTTCGCGCTCGCCAAATACATTTTTGAATTGTTCGAAGAACCATATCCACGAACAATCATTTTCAGTGTCCACAACACCATATGCCAATGGAAATATGCAACCTAATTACAGAGCAACCCATACTATTTAATTTGATACATAACATCTACAAACACCTCACAACTACGAAAAATACATACCTGCCCCATCAAGTGTGCTTGCCGATACAAATGTCCCTTTGTAAGCTCCTCTCAGATGTGCACCATCGACAACAACTATTGGTCTGCAGTAATCGAACCCCCTAATCAATTGTCTTAAGGCTACGAACAGATACATAAATTCATCTTCATTAGTCTTCTGCATCCTTATATAAGAATTTGGATACACAGTATTTAGCATATATATGTATCTCGGCATCTGTCTATATCCAGCCGATGGTTTACCCCTTATCATTTCTAGTGCACATTCTTTAGCACGCCATGCCTGCTGGTAAGATATTTGAACCCCATAGAATTCTCTAATATCAGCAATTATATCTTTCGGAGTATGAATTCTTTTATGGTTGACCAATTTGGGAGCAGTCACACCACTTACAAACCCAATTGTTGCTTGGACTTTGGTTAGTACCCTATCCCGCATTGGACACGTATGTTCACTATTGAAGTATCTAACTTTGAAAACATCAGATTTTTTCTGCAGGAAGCCTTCATAGTTCAGCCACATTCATCCGAAAAGCATACCAACACATAACTGTACAATTTTTTTCATCATATTAATACATATAGCAGTTACATGTTATAATATATAAAACACTAATGTTCAAAGTAACCAAAGAATGATGTACATTAATGTATCAACAATTTTCAAAGACAAACACAATTAATGTAGTGTATTTTTTGTATCACGTATCACAATTTTTTGGAATGTATCAGCTACATGATTATTTACTGTTTCAACAGTATTATCTTAACGTATCAATAATGTTAACTCAATGTATCAATAATATTAACGACCAACACAATTATTTTTTATCACATTTAAAAAATAAATAAATAATGAATCATGTATCACAAGATGACGGAATGTATCGGCAACATAATTATTGCGATTAAATTTTTTAATGTTTAAACAGTCTAATCTGAACGTATCAACAATATTAACTTAATGTATCAACAAATAGTGTATCATTATCAATCTACCCCAAATCATATTCAACGAACTAAACAAAAAATCAAAATCAATGACTTTCTAATTAATAATGTATCATACATTAAAACAAAATAATGGTATCACCATTTATAGATCTAAAGAATCCAAACACAGTTCTTCACAAATCAAATCAAATACTCACATACTTTTGTCTATCAGATCTCTTTGCTTTGCAATTGAAGTTGTTCTTTATCTTATATTTCGCCATCACATCGACGAGTGTTGCTTTATCCTTATATAACTGACCTGTCTTCACCTCTATACTATTTGAATTAATTATGTAATTTGTAACTTCCAATTCTGGAATATAATACGAATCACAAATTCTTGATTCAACCACCGCAAGAGCTTTTATATCATGTGTTGTGCCTTCTACACACGTAATTTCTCCGCATGTTCCATCAAAGTTATGTACATCACTGCCAATCTTTTCATTTGTGTCAATGCATAATGGATACATTGCAAATTCTGGCTCACTTTTTTTCACTTCTAAATAAAGTTTAACACCCATGTCGTTCTTAATTTTTATCAGAGACGAGTTACCTTCTACTATGTAACTAATTTCAATATTTTCCTTGATACATCGATATTCAACTCGGCTGAAATTGCTGCTTTTAGATTCAAAAACGATATTGATTGTCCAACAACGATTCCGTCACTTTTGTAACTTTCATATTTCACTTCGCTGACCCAAATTCCTGAATGCCTCAGTAAAATTGATATATTCCTCTTGTATCAGCAAAAAATTAGAGTTTTATTCGTATTTCTAGCTTTTTGTAAATCGATGGATGTTCACAAATTGTTCTTCAATGTAGAAGATTTAATTTTGAAATTTGTAATTTCTGAGTAGATTACCTATTAACATAAGGAATGTTTAGGATCAGTTAGGCGTAGATTAAGCTAATTAAATTAACAGAATTCATTATTATGTTTTTTTTCCTTTTTTAGCGCTGCATTAAATTTTTACTGTGTTTCAGTGCCAATGTATCAGAACGGTATCCATGTATCATTCGCCTACCTTTTTAAGGGATTTTTTGTAAAATGTAAATTAGTTGGGATAGGATGTAATTTATATCCTACACTATGGGATTCCTTTAATTTTTACAATATAAATTAGTCGTACAAATCTTTTGCTAGACGAGGCATAGGTTATCTAACCTTTGGGCCCAAATTAAGATCCGGCCCAAAATCATACTTGCTTTCGTTTGGCCCGTATGCTTTCTGGGCCTTTGCGCACAATATCTGGTCCAGAGTACAAGTGAAACACATCCATTTTTGGTGTATATTAGATCAATCCTTAAATTTTTTAACTAAAATTTAAATATTTAATAACTACAAAAATTAATGCAAATATAACCTTTTATAGCTATAGTAGTTTTTCATGACTTATTTATTTCTGTTATTTCTTTCTCTATATTTTTTTGAACTGTTTTTTCCTTGAGGTGTGCATCTATCAGAAATAGTTTGAAGGTAGATAAGTGTAAGGTTTGCGTACATATTACTCTCCCAAAACCCTACTTTAAGAAATGACACTAATATATAGTCGTTGTTGTAGTAGTATAACCTTTTATAGCTTAAAGTATTTTTATAATATTTGAAATCTTCATAGAAGAAAAAAATTATTCTGACTCTGCAATTAATAATTAATTTCTTATGGAATATAGTCCTATATGTCTGAGTAAGTTTTGTATCAAATGCGGCCTAAACTCAAATTAGCAAAAGAAGAGGCTGAAAAAGCCCACTGAAATTATTATATATAAATTATAGGAACAACATATTATAAGTACTAAATAACATCCTATCCCTTCTAGTTTTCTATTTATCAAAAATCCCTTAAAAATGATGTTTGCGAGATACATAACGTTTTGCATGGGATACATTAGATTTGATACATTCCACATAGCGGGATACATAGTGTTGTGCATGAGATACATTAGGTTTGATACATTCCACATAGCGGGATACATAGCGTTGTGCACGGGATACATAGCATTTGATACATTCCACATAGCGAGATACACAGTGTTGTGCACGGGATACATGCGGGATACATAGGTAAAATAAGGGATTTTTGAAATTTTTGAAATTTTTGAAATAAGTAGGGATAAATGGATATTAAGGTAAGTAAAGGAGTGTAGTTAAGTAATTTGTCCAATTATTTTTGAGAGAGATGTGTTGAATGATTATTTATTTGTTGCGGAATCAAAAATTTTAATCCTTCGTAATAATTGAATACTATGTACAGGGGCGGACCCACATAGAGTCCATCGGGTGCTCGAGCACCAATTAACCTCGTCTCAAAATATATATATATATATATATATGTAGAAATTAAGAGCTATTTGTATAAAATTAACATAGAACACCCAATGAACAAATGATTTGACTGATCCATTGGGTCTTTGGTGGGTGCTTAAGGCTCTTTTAGTGTTGTTGAGCCCGGGTTCGATTTTCATTGTCAATCTGTCTTTTTTATATTTTTTATTCCGCCACTTTAAGAGCACTCACAACCTTAAAATCCTAGATCTGCCACGGACTATGTATTCACACAGTAAAGTTGAAGTTAGATTTTTTATTTAAAGTGTTTAAAATACGAAAAAATAAACACACAAAAAAAATTCAAAGAATTCAACATATACCATATATAATAAGAGCTGCTTCTTTTTTCCTCTCTGTTTTTATAAATATTTTTATAATTGCATGACCGTTGAATATTCAGATATTGGTGTTAATTAAATACGTTTTTGCCTAGTTAGCCACATGCAAAGTATATTCATGTCCACACTTAAATTATACGCACTGTTTGTGTATGATTTTAATATTATCAATGTACGTAGTTTGCACTATATATTATGTTGCTAATATTTACTTATCATAAAGAATATTTACTTATATAATCACTTCAAAAGTAATCGATTGTGGAACTAGGGGTGTATATGACCGGGTTGGTTCGGGTTTTTCAAATATCAAACCAAATCATTTGTGTAAAAAAAAATTAATTTATAAACCAAACCAAACTAATAAAATTCGGATTTTTTCGGGGTTTTCAACCTCGGGTTGGCTCGGGGTTTTCAAATACCAAACCAAACCATTTTGTCGAATTTTTAAATTTATATATCAAACCAAACTAATAAACCTCGAATTTTTTCAGATTTTTGGATTTTTTCGGTAAAGTTGGCATACAAACATATAATTAACTTGTGCTTCAAATATTTCTTTAGTCCAACCAAAATACAATTATCTAAGGTGTTTGTTTCTTAAGAAAATAACACAAAATATGAGATGAGTACTGATGACACTAAAATATTCAATAAAAAATAATAATGAAATCATCATATAAAATAAATATTGCAAATTAACAAGTCATAATGAAAATGATCATAATTTAAAAGTACTAAATCATGCTAAAATAATAAGTTTAATAAGTATTAGTTACATTACAAAATATTTAAGGAAAATTAAAATTAGATTATGTATTTTAATTGTCTAAACCAATGTAAAACTAAAGAACGAATATTCAATATTATTGTCATTCTTAGTGTTGAATTGATTTTCTTTTGCATTAGTATTAATTTGATTTTGATTTAAGTTTTATTATAATTATCAACATCTATGAACTCTAATCTTTATTAGACCATTCCGAATTCTAAGTTTTAAACTTAAAATAATATATTAAAAGATAAAAACTATGAAATATTATAAGAAATATTTTAAAATTATATCAAAGTAAATATTTTTATGTATAAAATAAAATTTTAAAATTACATATATAATGTCAGGTTGGTTTGGTCTCGGATTTTGTTTTTTTTAGTTAACCAAACCAACTCAAATATAGTCGGGTTTTTTTTCTAATACCAAACCAAGTCAAACCAAACCACTAGTCGGGGTTTTTTTCCGATTTGACTCGATTTGCGGTTTGGTTTGGTTTTCGGTTCGATTTTGTACACCCCTATATGGAACTATATCTTTTTTATATTGGTAGTAGAGTGGACTTGTAAACGTGAACAGATCGGAGGCCGAATGGAGTGCTAATGTTGGAGCTTGTGTAATACTCTTTTCGTTCATTTTTACTTGTCATTGTTTGATTTGAAATACCCATCACACACACACACATAGTATTAGGTATTGAGAAATGATTTGAAAAATAAGTATTTAATGCTGAGAGTAAAACATGAAAAAAAAATACATCTTTTCTTGATAAGTCAAAAATAAAAAGTAAAAATGATAATCTATTTTAGGATTAAGTGACAAGTAAAAGTGAATATGAGAGTATTTAATTTAATTAAACACAAGATGTGCCCTTTAATGTTATTAGTAGTCACTAGTACATAACAAAGGACAAAGCTATCATTTAATACCCAAATTGGACATGGCTGGCTGTCTCCCTAATATAATACTTTAGAAAAAAAATAAAAATTGATTTTGAAATTAATTTTTTTTAAAAAAAATGAACAAGAAGAAGACAATTTCTTCCATTTTACCCATCTCTATAAGATCTGTTTGCTTTTCTGTCTACATGCTCTTCTGTTATTTTCTTATGAATAAATGCTTGCTTTTTTTTCACTTTATATTTTAACATTAAATTAGCAAGTTGACCATAAAAAAGTTCAATTTTTTTACTCACAATTAATGTGTCATACATGTTTTTCTCCTTTCTTGCAGTACGTTGAAGATTTTTGACAAAAATCTAATAGAGGAAAAAAAACATTAATATAATAGGCGAAATCAAAATTTTCACTAAATACTGATTTAAGATAAAAAAAATATATTTAGAAAAGTCAAAAAGATTCAATCTTTACGCTATCTTACGTAGTAAAATAAAAAAGTTAGGTCTCCAACTTCTCCTATGCCATAGTACTTATTATTCATTACCTACAACAAATGAATGAGATATGTGTAATACATATAAACATTTATCACTTAATCATAAATAAATGAGTTTAAATTGTTTAAATTTAACGTAAATAGTAAAGGTAGGTAAATATTTCCTTTACAAGTAAGTGAGTAAATTAAAGATTCATTAGTTTAGGGTAGTGTTATTAGCATGGAGGAAATCATTTTTTTCGTTGGCTAGCAAGTTCGCAATCGTTATTATTTGAGTGTATGTGCATAAGATAAATTATGTGTAATAGCTTGAAAATTATTTAGGAGAAGCAAATGTGAATTCAATATAAAAATTGTTGTGCACACATGAATCCACGATTTCTTCACTAGCTAAACAAAATATGTTATGTACATATTCGATAGAATTAGGCTGATACTTTTTGCTGACATTCATGTTCCAAAATTTTTTTTTGGTACACCTCATTGAATACTAACTTATTTATGCAAATGAGTAAGGATATTCTTTCCTGATAAATATATTTTTATTTTTATTTTCTTTCTTTAATAATGTATTCATGTTTTAGAAATCTTAATTAGATCTACCTTTGGAGAGGTAAATTATACGAAACAAGTCGCATGATCGAGAAAGTCTGAATTATTTTTTTTTGAGAGATAAGTTACTCAAGCAACTCAACCATCCTTGAGATGAGGAAAAATCATATTTGATTATCTTAGATATCTTGAAAAAGTATCTTTTTAAAACATGTTTTCCTCAATTTTTTTGGAAAATATATAGAGAAGTCATTTTCGAAAATCTCCATATATCTCATTTCTAGCAAGTTGTTCCACACCCCACCACCATATCCCAACTCCCACGCCGCACCATAATAGTAGTCACGTTATATTTTTTAGAAAATACATCTTAAACTATTAGTTAAAATTTACGCAATATAATCCTCGGATAGTCATGAAATGTGATAAAAGTAAAAGTAAACAAAGGAAAAGTATATATATGATAAATTCACTTTTTTTTAATGCAACAAATATTTCATATCAATTATAGTTTGTAGCTAATTATACATGATGAATGTTCCTTGGATACCAGTAGTGAATAGAAAATGTTATAGGTAAATATAAATTGTTTTTGCAAAGACATATCACATGCAGTTTGATCAAAGCTCAGAGCAAGTGGGACAACAAATCATCTTTCACTATTTTCTCTAATCCCCATATCCAACCCACTCTGCTGACCAAATCTACACATTATCAACCCCCCCTCCCCCCGCCCTCCCTCCCCACCCTCAAATATTTTTTTGGTTTTAATTTATATATCTGATTTAAATTTTATACAAAATATATGAAAGTAAAGAAGACTTCTAAATCGTATAGTTTTAAGCTAAAGATATGTAGAACATATTAAAATGTTCGTTAATCACGTGATCTAAATCTTGTAAAAAGTTAAAATTAAAGAATTACAAAATAAAACAAACAAATTGAAATGGCCGGACGGAGTACTAAAACCCCTTGTGTTTGTTTGTTCGTGTATTAGCTCTATAGGATCAATTAAAATTAATTTGAATATTTTGTTCTGAGTGTTGCAATAATTTCTTGGCCCTACAAAAGGCTATGAAAACAGAGGTTGGACGGCTACAAGCTACTAGTGAGTTCTTTCGATTGTATATTTGCCACGAGATTTAAAAAAAAAACATTCACTCGTATTCGATATTTATATCAATTATATAATATAAATTATTATTATTATTATTATTTAATTATAACTATACCGCTTTCACCTAATGCAATCCTGATAGCTAGTTCACGAGGATGGGTAATATTCATGAAACAGATCTTTTCAGTCTTTGTAATTGGAGTTTCAAATTCATCGATGAAACTCTAAGATATTTACATGAAGTTACGTGTCTATGAAATTTGAATTTTCGTAAGTCATAACAATGACTATATTTTAAAGACGTACAAGAGTGATTTTAGTGTTCAGTGGCTGTTATTTTTATTTTTGAGAAATTGATTCTCAAAATCATATAAGAAGACCACAACTCATTTTCTCAATCAATATGAAACATAACATTTCAGTCATCACACATGCAAGATGCAACTCAAGCGCGAATTACGAAAATTCAACATTGAAAAACACAACAACAAGAAATAAGGATCAATATTAGATTCGACTCTGTAACCTTTTACCTAACTCAATTTTAGAAGATAACTCATAAAAGAAGGATCCAAAATATCTGTATAAAAGGACCACAACTCATTTTCCCAATTAATGTGGAACTTAATACTAACCATGGTACATAAACAACTACATTTGATCATAATTAAATGATAAATATCATATAATTATTTAATATAAACACTCGATACAAATAAATTAATATTCTTTACAATAATCCCCTAGAGGACAAAAGGGACCTTACCTAAAAGGACAGAACATACATTGAACTTTCCTATTGGTCATAATTAATAGCTCCCCCTCCCCCACCCCCACCCCCCACCACCATACCCCACCCCACCACTAAAATTAGACAAATAGTAATAGGCACATGCACACAGATTACAAAAGGAGGCCAATGAAGATTCAATTTGTCTCAAGTTTTGGACTGACCCCATTATTTTTATATATGTTTGAAATATACATAAGTATATATACAAAAATGTTTGGTTTGTGATGTTTTTATTAATTCGAGTTCTGATATTCACATTAAAATTTGACTAAATTAAATTCTCGCATATTGTAATATCTATTTTGTAAAGGCGGCACTTCCAACAGATTTTTCACAACTCTTAAGACTCTAATCGAAAATCTCTGATCAATGATGAAGAAATTTCAGTCATCTTATCACAACTCATATTGATCGTGGATGTTATAAAGTTAATTAGGGGTTGACCATTGCCATGAAATTCAATAGTATTTTTTGTGATTAAAAAATAAAGAAGAGAATATGCCAAAGGAGCTGACCAAGCGACCATGTGATTTAGCTGAATTTACAAGTTGAGAATTTCAAGGACTCTGATTCATTTGGAGGCATTAATTAATTACAAAAAAATAGTAACAAGTTGGTGTTGCTTTATTTTATTTTTTTATTGTTTTTTTGTATAAAAAAAGGTTAGGAGAAAAGGGTGGGTTGGTTGTGGAGTATCAATTAGTGTGCATTAAAATGAAAGATGTATAAATGTTTCTTAATATGTCACTTACATATATTATGTAAATATGTATATTGTAAACGTGCTCATATTAGTTTTAATTCACATCAATTTTTATATCCTATGGTGATTAAATTGACCACAAACCGCCCCAATATTTCCTTTTTGGTGATTAAAAATGATAAGATAAGATAAGATTAGCATGAAAATTTTAGGGGTATTTTTATTTTGACATTGCTATTTTACATTTATTTGCTTTTACTTTTTTTGAAATGTTGATTTACTTTGGAACAATTTCAGATATATGGTGTATAAAGCTTAATTTTAGAAAAAAAACTAATGTTTGTTTTTAGGCCTTGTTCATCAAGTCTATCTGTTTTTTTTTAGGTTTCTTAATAGTTCAGATCTTAAAATAGATAACTTGGCAATTTTTAATTGTGTGGAAGCTTAATTAGTTATTATATTTGTAGTTAATTATTCAAATCTTTGACTATTTTTATTTTCTACTAAATGTAGATATAGAAACAGTTGTAATATCAATTTTGTTACACTCATTAATGTCATGAATTATGACATTCATGCAATTTATACTAAGTTTGTTTTTATGTGAAATTAATCTAAATATGAGAGAATAAAGACAAGTGAAGTAGTGACAAATCCCCTTTCCAAATCAAATTAATAACATATATAAAGGTGAAGAAAAAATGGCATGTGCATTGCCAATGAAAGATCTCAACAATTTTGGTCAAACAAAAACATAATAAGATTTTTTATTTGATATGTTTCTTGCAAATGTGATGAACAATGACAGAAGGTTGTAGTGCAGACTCAGTAGATGATGTTATTCCTCCCTTAATCAGATATTTCGAATTGAAGTCTTAATTATGAAAAAACATTTGATAGGGAGCGTTATTTCTTTCGAATAGAGTCTATGTAATACAAATCCAAATTAATCATACTCCAATGTAAGAACTAGACACCAGATGAAAAATATAAAAAAAAATTGATGAACTGTTTTTTGATACAATTTATTTTGTTAGGTCCATAATTTTGGATAAAATGTACAGCAAATTATAGTTAGGTATGTTTTATGTTAGTTGGTACATGGAGGCACTTGGGGCCCTCTTCTCTATCCATAATTACTTTAAATAATTTTGTGATTATTCCTCATTTAATTTATATCATACTATACAGATTGCATCATTAATCATTCTTTCATCTTAATGAGAAGACTTTTGCACAAATAAACTTTTCTTCTTTTTTTCCATAATGATTATCCAATGCACTTGCATCTTTTTCAATTTAATTATTTAATATTTAAAATTTACTAAATTAATTAATTTAAATTTATATATAAAAAAATAGATTTGTATTTATATTTTCTTTTATTCCCTAAGCATTCTTTTTTTTTTTACTTTGTTCTATTTAATAATCAATCTGACGTATTTACCATTTTATCATCAAGGTATTTTGAAAGTGGATCGCCTCATTGCTCAAAACTTGACTTTGTAGGGTTTTCATCGGAGATTTAAGAGAAGTCATATAAAATTATATAAATAACTATTATTGTTTTGTATTTTCTTCATTTATTTGAGGAGGATAAGTTATTCACATGGTTTCATTTGATGATCAAAATTTTGATCTCGTTTTATGCACTATTAATATTTATACGATTTAATCAGATGTTTTTAAAGATAATTATATGAATTTTATCCTTGATCAAATGAAATGATTTCAAGAAAATATTTTTTATCCAATAAAAAGCAAAAATATTTTTACTCACAAGATGTGACATAAATATTGCTTTATGAATAGTTAGGCCAATTACATCTTTAAAATGTACTATTTTGGAGTTCTACTTTAGTAGTGCACAAAATATTAGACTTATCCTTCCAAAAAAAAAAAGAATGAGAAAGAAACAAAAATGACCACCACCATTTCCTTAGGAAAAATAATTCAATTAACAACTTGCAAATTTATGTCTTATCAAATAGGCATTATGAAATATACATTATGCATTCCACCATGAGACAAATTAATTTTAAAAAAAATATAATAAGTTAATTTCAAAGCATAAGGAGTTATTAGATTATTTTTCAAATATTTTTAGTTATTGTTTTGCATGGAGAAACTGTAAAAGGTGAACCAAATAGGTTTATCAATACAAAAACTTTATTTAGGTGTAATTTTTGAATAATTAAATTATTCAGACAATGAGTTTCAAATATTGAATAATTATGATTAATGCCTAATGACATGTCAAGGACAACGTCAATGCATAGTGACATATCAAATATTGAATGATTAAGAATCGTGGGTTCCAAATATTCGAAAATCTCATTATGGAATAAATTGTTCTTTATCAAACGCGACTACATAAATATCACTCAAATTTGAGATATTTGACTAAGGATGAAAGAATACTAATATAGATTCGTGTTACAAACTTTCACTATATAACATTCAACAATAACATATTTCGTATAATTTTACGAGTAGTATCAAAAAAGAATAGATTATACACATACATTACCATTACTTTGACACATAAAGAAACTGTTTTTAATACACCTTTGCTTCAAGAAAAAAGAAATTTAAAGCAGATCGAATAACTGAATAAGTAATGACGAAGTAAAAAATCTATAACAAAATACTATAAAACCCATAACAAAAATAGATCAAAACATATTATTAAAAATAACTTCATTTCCAGAATTCAAATCTGAGACTTCTAAGTTCTAACTAACAACAAAGGAGTAATTAACCACTTATCTCTCTACCACACATAGCGAAATTCTTTTTCACGCTGCTTAAGGCTTCATTCTGAATAAAACACTTTCTATTAAAAAAAAAATTATACCCAAAACTCAAACTCGAAATATAGAGGGATATATCCTATTATAGTGGCAAACTGTATTTTGAAGTTTTAACAGTGAGCAGTAACTAACTTAAAATAAGTACATGGATTTTGTTAACGGTCCAAGAAGAAAACTGTGTAAAAATGGCGACAGCCACGTTGTTTCATCATCTTCAGCTGAATCAGTACATCTCTATACTCCCAAAAAACAACACTCCAATCTTGATCAAGATTTCATTTTTTCTCATTGCTCCATGACTTTACACTTTTCTGCTCAAAATAATGAACACCCTTTTCATCAAGATTACATTTTTCCATCTTCTTTGCTTCATCTTCCTTAAATCTGCATCTGGATTTGGTTCTATGGGACCCATTTCAGCTGCTTTTGGTAAAAATGGTTTCTTTTGTGCTATTGATGCGAGTGGCAAACAAGATGTTATTTGTTGGGGTAATAAAACTAATAATCCTTCACTTCCTGATGTACTAAACTACCCCACTGATGTTCCCTCCATGGCTGCTTTATCTGGTGGTGATGGTTTTCTTTGTGGCATTTTATCAAACACTTCGCAGGCATTTTGTTTTGACTCAATGGGATCAAGGTCTGATCTTGTTCCTAATGTTTATAAACCTAATGCTTATTCTCATATTGCTGCTGGTAGGAATCATGTGTGTGCTATTAGGGGATCTTATTATTCTGAGAGTGATTGGGGTAGTATTGATTGTTGGGATATTATTCGAAAATCCAATGGTACTTTTGAATCGAGGGAGAGTTCGTTGTTTTATAATCAGTATACTAGTTCATATGTTTTTAAGAAGATAGTTTCTGGAGATGGGTTTAGTTGTGGGGGTGTTAAGGATGGAGGGGTTCTTTGTTGGGGTCCAAATTCTAGTGGCATTGGTATATCGGGTTTATCGGAGAATATTCATGCTTTAACTGCAGGGATTGACTCTGTTTGTGGGGTTTTAGAAGAGTCAAGTGAAGTCAAATGTTGGGGGTCTAATGTCTCATTTGGTATCCCTCCGGTTGGGGTACCATTCGTGTCATTGGCAGCTGGTGTAGAGCATTTTTGTGGGATTAGACAAGATAATCATGGGATTATGTGTTGGGGAAACTATAATTCATCTCTGATTCCTAAAGGATCAGGCTTTCTTGCTATTGCTTCATCTGATTTTATAACTTGTGGTATTAGGGAAGGCGATTTGGTTCTTGATTGCTGGTATACGAATATTTCCTCACAAGTAGACTATGATCCACCACTGCAGCTGTGTAGTCCAGGATTGTGTACTCCTGGTTCTTGCGGGGAAGGGAAATTTTCGTTCAATGCGAGCCTTATAAATGAGGCAGATTTGATAAATTTGTGTGTTAGGAAAGATCTTAAGATTTGTTCACCTTGTGGGGTGAACTGTTCTGAAGGATTCTTCCCCTCTAGTTCTTGTACTGAAAATGCTGACAGGGTTTGTACTACTTGCTCTCTCTGCCAGAATACCTCTTGTTCTGATGTTTGTAAGCTCCAAATATCGGCAGAGTTGAAGCAACAGCATCAGCATCAAATGCGTCAACTGATCATCATAGTCGGGTCTTCTGCTTTTGGTTTCTTGTTCTGCTTAGCTGGATTATGTTTGTTAATCCGCATGATATCCAGCAAAAGTAAAGAAGGAGGAAAGAACCAATTCGCCTCTTGTATTCGCAAGCCTGAGAAGGAAACTGATGCTAATACTGACCTTCATCCTCCTGTGTCCGTGGCTCCGTGTCCAGGGGAAGCTCAGGTTTTCCGGCTTTCAGAGCTGAAAGACGCCACTAATGGGTTCAAGGAGTTCAACGAGCTTGGCAGGGGAAGTTACGGATTTGTTTATAAAGCTGTTCTGCCGGATGGGAGGCAAGTAGCAGTAAAGAGGGCCAATGCTGCTACGATAATACACACCAACAGCCGGGAGTTTGAAATGGAGCTAGAGATCCTCTGCAGTGTTCGTCACAGCAATATAGTTAATTTATTAGGTTATTGTGCAGAAATGGGGGAAAGGATTCTTGTTTACGAACTCATGCCTCATGGAACACTTAATGACCACCTCCATGGGGGTCTTTCTCCGGTGAGCTGGAATCTTAGGCTGAAGATCGCAATGCAGGCTGCAAAGGGGATCGAGTACCTTCACAAGGAGGTTTCTCCTCCTATCGTGCACCGTGATGTGAAGAGTTCAAACATTCTCTTGGATGCTGATTGGGGAGCTCGGATTGCAGATTTTGGACTGCTTACGCCTAACGAGAAGGATCTTAATGGAGACGTGCATATGGATGTCTATAGCTTTGGGATCGTGCTGCTTGAGATTCTTAGTGGAAGAAAAGCTTATGACAGGGATTGCACACCTCCGAGTATCGTTGACTGGGCACTGCCTCTGATCAGACAAGGGAAAGCAGCTGTTATCATAGATCGTTACGTTGCTCTTCCAAGAAATGTCGAACCTCTGCTTAAACTTGCTGAAATTGCAGAGCAGGCGTTGCGGGAAAATCCTGCTGAGCGCCTTGATATGTCACAGTTGGCACTTCTGTTAGAGCAGCTAGTGAAGGATGTAATGATATCATAGCCTTTATGTCGGAGTTTTATATTAAGTTTTTGGTGGATTGAAATTTTTCAGAAAACAAAATCAGAGGATAGCATATTGGTGAGTAACGACGCTCTTCTGCAATTGTACATTTCTATGAGCTGCTTGTAAATTTTGTGCTTATATTTTTTATTTGCCACATTCTTGGACAAATGTCAACAATAAATTTTCAACTTTTTCTTAAAGCAATGAAACATGTGATGCTGCACCAAATTATCTTTCATTTAATATCGATGTAATGAAGCGTTTTCCCACATTTCTGGATAATGAAAGTCTTCTTTGTTCACTGAGTAGATGGGAGGAGATGATAATTTGGTGTGGTGTACCTGCTCTGTTGGTTGGCAGATAAACTAGGAATTCTGGTCTCTCAAATTCCTATTTACCCCATGCTTAGACGATAATAATTCACTTGAAGTGACTGATTTTTGCAAAAAAAATCTGTTATTTCAGTTACTATTCTCAGTTGGATGTTGTGGCGCTTATTGCCAAATGAAAATACAGTATCGTCATTCAAAGTTGAATCTAGAAGTTAGACTTGACGGGATTAACCTCTAAGGTTCTTAGCTGTTAACTTAGTATACTTATGAAATTATGGGTTCAGAAATTCTCCATATTTGTTAAAATTTTAATGGTTTGAAAGTCAACATATATTTATCCGTGTTTCGTATAAAAATATTGGTCTCATACCTAGTTTGGTGAGATTGTGAGATTTGAAATCACGAACTGATGTAAACTGAGGCGTTGGTGAATCCCTTGAGAGAGCCTGCTCAACACAGAACACTATCGATGAATTTCCTTGCCAGTCTTTGAATCCCATGTGACCTTTCTCCTGTTACAATATTGTTAGCTTGATGGACTGATATAGAATATCTTGTAGGATCTACATTAAGATATTCTCGATGTGGTAAGTTTTAACAAGGCCCAAAGAATGATACTTTTTGCTGTTTAATGTATAGAGATGTTATCTTCCAGGGGGCTTTATCCATAGAATTCACTCAAAAATGAGTGGTGTGTCTTCACTTCATAGTTTTGGGCATAGATTCAAGATACAACCACATTTTACCTGGTTGTGTTATATAAATATGGTATATAGCAGAGTTTATTGTGTTATCAAATTTAGTCTTGGATCCGGACTGTTCTTATTTGCCTCACTGAGATGCTAAAAGACTATTAGCAAGGTAAAGTTGTTGCAGTGTAACCAGGAGGTCACGGGTTCGAGCCGTATAAACAATCTCTTGTAGAAATGCAGGGTAAGACTGTGTACAATAGACCTTGTGATTCGTTCTTTTCTGGACCTGTGCATAGAGGGAGCAGTGCACCGGGCTGCTCTTTTTTAACATGTTAACTGAATGAATAGGAATAGATGCTGAGGGAAAAATCTAACTTCTAAATGTATACTCTTTCCAGCTTGTTCTCCAGCTAATATTATCAGAGAACTGCCTCTTTAATTTCCTGCATTGAGCTTTGCTGACATTGTAGCCGATTAATGTTTATATCCTAGATACTAATTACGTAATTAATTTGTGATAGTATTCTTCAAAGTTACTTGAAGGGGAGCCTTGGAGCAACGGTAAAGTATAGGCTACATGTGCTAGTGGTGGAATCAGCCACATATGTTTGCGTCAAGGTAAGCTGCCTACAATACGGACCCTTAGGGGGTGGCCCTTCCCTGCGTGAACGCTAGATATTCGTGCACCACCTGAACATTTTATTCTTCGAAGTTACTAGTGGATAGATCTTTGATTTGATCTGGATCTGTTAATGAGAGCTATGACCTAAAAGACAAACAGAAGTTCATCAAGCACCTTTAATTGTACTGGTCAGTTTGTTGTTATTGGATGAGTAGGAAAAGCAAAGGCTCAACTAGGATCACAACACTTTTTTTTATATTGAAAGTGATTTCATAAAGCTACAATTGAATGGTCTTTTTCATAAGAATATTCAATATCTATAGCTTTATGGAATTAGTTATCAAAAAGTGTCATGTCCTATAGTTGGACCTTTGCTTTTCCTACTCAAACAACAAGAGCATACCAAATGTAATCCCACAATTGGGGTTGTGGCGAGACTAGAGTGTATGCATACCTTACCCCTACCTCTTGGAGATAGAGAGGTTGTTTCTGAAAGACTCCTAACTCAGGTAACGCATATCCAAGAACATACAGAAGTAAAGAAGACATAACAAATACTAGAGGAAGCATTACATAGCATTCATGAAAAAGGAACAACAACTTCAAAATAATGTGAAACCAAAGCACAAGAAACAGTTGGTAGTAACAGAAATCGAGGGACAAAAACTAATCAAGTCATAATTTTGTTCCTGTGGGTTGTGGGAAAGATAAATGAAGAAGCTTTTTCTTGTGTAGAACTGAAGTCAAGTTAGTTGTTAACTCTGTTGAAGCTGTTAGAAGTAGTATCAAGAAAAGTACATAAAAACTAGTATGCTTTTCCTCGTTTTTCCTTTATGTTTTCGGACAAAAATGGAAAGCTGTTAAATCATACTGGACGATGTTTCTTTCCCTTTTTTTGTGGCCGAAAGGTTGAGATCATGAAGGAATCGACAGAAGTGAAATGAAGGAAAGAAAAAGTTGATTCTTTCTACCTGAAATTCTGAGATACTGTTAAACAAGTCACCTCTCATTCAAATACTTCCAAAACAAAACAGTTGGAGAAAAGAATGTAAAAGACTTGCTTTATAATGCTGGAAAATATGGACGGTACAAGAAACAAACATATGGCCCTTTAGCTTTTGACTGTTGATAACTGCTTTTGTCGACAGCTTCTTAAGAACATAAACCCTGTGAGCTGAGGGTCTATCGGAAACTGCCTCTCTACCTCTGAGCATAGGGGTAAGGTCATGTACACTCTATCCTCTCCAGACCCCACTTTGTGAGACTATACTGAGTATTTTGTTATTGTTCTTAAGAGTAGAAACCCCACTAACCGCTTGATTGGATTGTCATTGCCTATTGTATAGTATCATATTTTTGTTTTGATTATTACTTAAACTTTATTATATCGTATTGTCAAATCCGTTATTACGTAACGATGGAAAGTGTCATGTTATGTTGCAACTCATTTTGTGTGATCATCGTGCTGTTACCTTATTTTTTTCATTTGTTGCACTTATTATGTACTAATCCTATTTTATCCTTTTGCCTACCCTTTTTGTTAGTAACTCTACCCCATGCCCTACTTTTTCTTTGTAATACTGTAAGCTTATTCTTCAGATATGGTTGATGTGAGACATTGTGAAACGAAGAGAAACAATACAATCTATCCAAGTGATATATACATCAAAACAATACAACGGTACAAAACATAAGTTATGAAACGATATGTAACAACCATCCAAACAAGTTGTAAAAAGATTAGGACTTCAACATGAAGGGGGAAAAGAAAAGAAAAGTAAGAAAACCAGGAGTTCTTTTTTTCGAGTTAGCGGTTTCAAATTCAAAATCATTTACACTTTGTTATTTTCATTTTTTTAGTTATTTGTCGCGTCTTCCTTTTCTTTTTCCTATAAATTCTGTTGCAGGGGTCACTTCAACTACAACATTTTGTAGTAGTTTCAGCAGAGTCTTGGCTATTAGAGGAAATCAAGACAAGTTGTTTCATTTCAATCTTAAAAGAGTCTGGAATTCCAGCAAGGTAAGTTTTCTTGTTTTCGTGATCGATAACATAACATGCCTGGCTCCTTGTATGCCATTTGCATTGTTCCACCTAGAATTGGTGGCCTTTTCAGATGGCATTCTAGGAGCCAAGCATGTATAGAGTTTCATGTCAAGCATTTCTAGAGTTGTTTATTTACTTGAAATTTTCATAGACAAGTTATTCCTTTTTTTTAACTTGCATAATCTTCTTTTAGTATGAGTCGAGGGTCTATCTAAGACAGTTTCTCTACCCATATTCTGGATTCGCTTTTCTTTTCTAGTCCCGTGCACAAGATCTTGATAAAGCAGTGTTAGTCTATTGTCACAATTCAGTTAGTAAGTGAGTTTAGGCCTAGAAATTATGATGCTTTTAAGGCTTTACTGATATTTAACTCCTGTTTGGGCATAAATTTTGAAGTTTGACATTTGAAACTTGAAAATTTAAGTTTTTGAAGTTGTGATTTTCGGAATCTGAAGTTATGTGTGGACATGCATTTTACTTGAAGTTTTGTGCGTGTAAGTCACAAAAATTGGTCTGGGAACTTGAAAATATTTGAAAGATCAAATTTTATAGTCAAACTGATATTTGAAGATAAATTTTTCAAAATCTACTCCCAAGCTAGCTTAGTTTCTATTTGTTTTTTCTAGTCTATACAGGAAAAACCAAGATAGTCCTTTAAGTAATGGATGTATGATTTTTTTTTAAAAAAACTTTTATCTATACTACCTACTGAATATAAAATATTCCTCAAGTTTGCAAAATTGGACAATTTTGGTCCAATTTTTATACAGTGGCTAATTGGAAGACTTTTTCTTCCTCCACTAATTTTTAGTTTGAAATGATTGCTAGAAGCCTAGAACTAGAATTGTTCTAAAAGAGAAAGATATGGGCTAGCATGACCAGTTCTTAGCAAAGAAAAATTGGAGAAAACATGTAACCATGGTCAATAGTGAATTCTATCTTCCTTCTTGAAAGTAACATATATTAGTACTATATTAAAACTATTCTCGGAAACAGTTTCTCTACTCCCACGAAGGTAAAGGTAAGATCTGCTTACACTCAATCTTGTATATTTGAAATATTCAACATATCAAGGGTGAATTTACTACTATTTGGTTTATAAGTTCAGGTAAACTGTATAATTTTCTCCTAAATCTTGTATAAATGTTAAGAAATCCACTCAATACTATAGATATTTGATTGTGAATATGATTATTGTTATAGAAAGTCATAAACTTTAATGAAGGCCAAGTCTAAATCCAAATCCAAAGTCTTTTTTCTTAAAGCAGTCATGGTCTCATAGATGGTGTAATTTTGTTGGTACTTGGTCAATTGACCAAACTTCCATTAATGTCACACTAAGGACAAAGTTTTGATTCTAGACTGGTTGTCTAATTTTGGTGACTCCTCTTTTGACATTAATTATTCAAAACTCATGGCTTATTAAATTTTTTTAGTAATAATAAAAGGAAAAAGGGTCAGATTTGCCCTCTATTATATGAAAAGAATCGATCTTACCAACTGTTACATAATTTATGTTAAAATACTTTTGTTGTTATCTATGCAGCCTTTCCTCGGGTTCGTAGAGTCGGGTTTAGTTTGAATATACACTTCATTTGTTACGGTTGTTTAGGGTGGACACCTAATATTTTAATGCGCTGATATTTTAATGAGGTGGATATCACGTGGTGTCCATTTCAACTAAGAAATAATTTCACAAGTAAATGTTATGTAACTTTATAAAAACATTTAAAATGTGATTTACTTGGTGTAGTTAATAGTGTTCCTTGTTAAGCTAAACAAAATTATGATCAACATTAAATGAAAACTCAAATGGGGTATCAATATTTCTTTTTTAAAACCAAGTGTGGCTTGGATATATAAAATTCACATAAGACTAATTGATTGGTTGATTATTAAAACAAAAAAGTTGGA
The DNA here is from genome assembly GCF_900185275.1 of Solanum verrucosum. Lineage (NCBI taxonomy): Eukaryota > Viridiplantae > Streptophyta > Magnoliopsida > Solanales > Solanaceae > Solanum > Solanum verrucosum. The sequence goes on along the minus strand of NW_026019923.1, from coordinate 189,848 downwards.
ATTGGGGGGTTGTAGCACTTATATTTCTATAATTTCATGCCATCACATTTTCCACTTTGGGTCAATCCCTCTTGGAGTTAATAATATATTTTCCAAAATAAATAAATAAATTGTGTGAGTGGTTGAAGGTGGGGTTGGTTGAAAATGATCAATAAAAATTGTTGGACAAGGAGACTATATTATTATTTATGAAATAAGGGATGAATGAAGGATAATATAAGAGTGACAAAAGAAAAAATTTTTATCTTTGGCACTAGATTTAAAAAAGAAAAAAAAATTGACCCCAAAAATTGAGGTTAATTCTAAATTTTATGTTAATTGTGATTATTATGTTTGCCCATTACTTAGGTCACTAATCACTTACATCTCTAACACTTCAATTGTAATTATGTTCCTAAATTAGTTAAAGATGTGATCATTCTATGTAACCTTGCTTCTTCTTTTTTCCCACATGATATGTATATCTTTTTTTTTATATCTAAGTATCGCGTAAGGCTTAAAAAGGAAAACCACTTCTTACTAGAATAGAACACATTTTAATTTAAAAATAAATAAAATTTAATTGATTTTTTAAATAGATATTTAAAATAGTTTCTCTCTATAAAATAATTTTAATATTAAAAGTATATTAATAGTTGTCCTTTCTTGTAATTTGACTCTTAAAAGCACATTTGAAAAAAATTAGTCAAACGTTATTTGTTTATGAAAAACAAATTTCAAATGAATTAGCTAAACACAAATTATTATTTTTAAAAATATTTTTCTAAAAAAAACCATTTTTAGCATCAATGCCAAACATGATCAAAGTCTGAACAAGAGTGTCGGTGAATAAGAACAAAATGACCTGTTTTTCAGTTGTGTTGTCTTTTTTTTTTCTTTTTCTGTCTTTAATAATAAAAAAGTTTGCCCCCCTTTCACTAAAACCTCTTGAATTGATCTGAATACAAATACAATAATTATATATAAATAAATAAAAAACAATATCTTTGACAAACAATCTATTGATACCAAAATCTTGTCCCATATGAGAATGTGTAGTAATGAATTATGGTCTAATGATAACAGACAACAGTAAAATGTACATACAACCATATTCATCATGAAATTATTTGATTTGGTATAAATATTCGAGAATAATTAATCGATGTAAATTTACGAATTACTCCTATTATAGAGAATTCGTTGGTAGAATGGGAAGAATTGGGGAAAGAATTTAGGGGCGTTCAAATGGATATGGTATAATATTAAAAAATTTGATTCGATAATTTCAATGTTTGATTTTTAAAATTACTATATTATTGACATACCAATTTGATTGATTAGTTTAATTAATATTGATATGGTGAATCGGTAATTACAATTAATTTCATTTCGAGTTATATAAAATTACATAAAAGATAATTACAACTTCGATTTTTCAAGAAACGTCTCAATTATATCATATTAACACCTTAAATATGTAGAAATATTCAAAAGAGAGTACAAACAATTTCCTTTGTTAATCAATTACATAAAATATACATTCAATCAAGATAGAATAGTCAAAGTTTCAACATCTAAATAATTAATATTATATTAATACTAATTTATAATTTTGTTATTATTATAATAATATATATGAATTATATATGTATTATATATTTGATATGATATTCGATATTTTGATGTATTCTTTTTAATAAACATTATATCATATTGAATTTCAATTTTCTTTTAAAATACATACCAAGTATATCATAATATCAAAATTTTGATATAATAATTCGATATCTACCATAGCATCTACACTATGTCAACTCTTTGGTGTTAGCAGCCACAAGCCCCTAATAAGTTCCCTTACTACTTTTTTATATTTTCAGGGTGTCTTTTTCATCTGAAAATCCATATCATAACACTAATAATGAATCATTTGTCAACCATATCAATAATTAATTAGTGGTTAATAGATTAATGTCCCTTTCACAATCAGCAATAATTGTATATCTATCCTCACTTCTTTATGGTAGCTTTCTTGATTTAAACATGGTAAATTAATATGTTTTGATGTAAATATTGAGTGCAGATACACTTTTTTATTAATAGATGTCACTCTAATAATGCCTTATGATTTTGTTATTTTATATACTACTTGATAATAGTTGTTGATCCCTTCTAATGATATGAAAATGCTCAATATACCTACTCAATTATTGAAAAACTAAAAAAAATGTTATTAAAGGTAGCTTTTACATCAAATGGAACCAAATATTCCAAAAAAAATTGAAAAAATTAAAGACCTAGCTGCTCACATTGATATACAACTGATCTAACAATAAAAAAAAAGTGAGCAAACTTAGTGCAAGTGTATCTATGTGTGTGCACAATATACTCTTTGTACAAGTACATTCTATTTTTTTTATAATCGTGGTGTCTGAACCAGCTTGTGCGTACCTCGACTAATTTCTAGCTATTGTTTTTTCTCCTGTTTAACTATTTGGAAGGGGCTTCCTGGGCTCATGCTTGTAGAAGCTTTAGAAAAAAAGCTTTGAGAAGAGTGTTTTCTGCCTATCTTAACATCCATTAGATCAGCAACAATCCCAGGCTGAGTAATCTTCATTTCGTCTACTATTATCGTGCCATCACGGCTCAACATCTTGATGACCATGGACATTTTGGGGCGGAGGCTGGCGTTCTCTTGCACGCAGAGGAGGCCAACCTTCAAGAATCGGAGAGCTTCGTCATCGTTCAAAAGTTCTCTATCCAAAACAGGGTCCACTAGCTCTAACAGTTGGTCAGCATTGTACATTTCCCATGCCTAAAAACACAACACAAGTTGACAACTTTCATGTCATATCAAGCCAACAAACTAATACTATCATTATATTAAGAGTCAAAATCATGGTTCCCACTTGTTTGGTTTATAGACTGTTACAAGTCATTGATAATGGTAATAATAATAGTACATATTTTCATCGAATAGCGATAAATTTCATATAAGCATCTATATATGTAGTCTTGTTTGAAACTAATCGTAGACTACACACAAGTCAAAAGTAATAAATGTACCTTGTTAACAAGGAAATGCTCTCCTCGAGTAATGTCGAATGCAACTACTGGTGAACCGCTGACTATTTCTAGTAACACGACTCCAAAGCTATAAACGTCTGACTTGCGTGTTAAGTGTCCACTGATGGCGTATTCTGGAGAAAGATAGCCTCTTTAGGCATAAGATGAGTTCAAGAAATTCACAACAGGATCAGCAACAAAGACTAGTGGAGTTCACAAACATGAGTCTTTCAAAATTCCAAATGAACATCTAAATGATGTAACTTACAATGTTCCGGCTACTCGGGTACTAATATGGGACATGTTCTCCGTAAACAGCCTAGCCAAACCGAAATCTGCAATTTTTGGTGTAAAATTCTCATCAAGGAGTATGTTGCTGGTTTTAATATCTCTATGCACAACATGTGGACTCACTTCTTCATGGAGATATGAAAGTCCCTTTGCTATTCCTATTGAAACTTCTTTCCTAAGTGTCCATGTAAATTTACTTCTGTTTTGCTCCCCACCTGCTAGTCAAAACAAACAATCAGACACAGCCTCAACTAACATACAAAAGTGAAACAACAACTATGTCTCAGTCCCAATCAAGTCCTAAAACAAGTGCAAAGAACAACCATGCCTCAATCCCAAACAAGTCAGGGTCGGCTAAAAACTACGCCTCAAACCCACACAAGTTGGGGTCGGCTAAAACAAGTGCAAACAACAACAACTACACCTCAAACCCAAACAAGTCGGGATCGGCTAAAACAAGTGCAAAGAACAACAACTACACCTCAGTCCCAAACAAGTCGGGGGTAGGCTAAAACAACTGCAAACAACAACAACTGCGCCTCAATCCCAAACAAGTCGGGGATCAGTTAAAACAAGGACAATTAAAACAAGGAAATTACCTAAAAATGTTAAGGAAAGACTGTTGTTTTCCATGTAATCATAGACTAAAAGTCTATGTGCTCCATCAACACAACATCCTCTGAGGTTGACAAGGTTTTCATGTTTGATATCAGACAATGCAGCTATTTCTGATACAAATTCCCTTTCCCCTCTCATTGATTCCAATTCAACTGAAAGAACTTTTACAGCCATAAAGGTTCCATCTTGAAGCCGACCCTTTTCAAGAAAAGCCCCAAATAAAACATAAAAACAGTCAATTCACAAAACAGAAAAAAGAAAAAAAGAAAAAAACCCACATCCCCTTTTTTCCATTTTCTTCAAAGCCAACTGAAAATAAAAGAATTTTTTTTTTCACCTTGTAAACAGAACCAAAACCTCCTTCTCCAATTTTATTTGAAGCTCTGAATCCATGAGTTGCAGCTTTCAAGTCATTGTAACAGTAAACTGAAAAATTCTGGGAAATTTGTCCACCTGTTTTTAGAATTGATACTCTTAAGAAATATATAAAAAAGATGAGATTTTTAAGTAAGAAGCAAAAAGGGGTTTTGAGAAATTTACCATATGTGGTTTGGCTGCCTTCCAAATTATCTGCTGATGAGCTAAAACATGAGAGAAATGAAAAAGAAAACTTCATGATTCTTGAAATTGGGTTCTTCAATTTTGGTTTTTATGCAGAAATATTTTTTAAAAAAATTAGTGGGAATAATGTGAAAAAGCAAGAAGAATTAGGAGTAGGGGAAAGGCAAAGGGGAGGTTTTCATGGAAAGTTTTAAATTTTGTTTATATACTTGAAGCCATGCCCATATATTTTGACTCTAGACAAGACTTTCAACACATTTTTGTGTTGATTTTTCATCTGGTCCTGCTATTTATATTGAGGTTCGATTAAATTTTTTATGATGTGTCGGCAAATTTGTTTCTCTTAGTTCTTTGTTTGCCACTTCCTTGGAGTTTCGATTCATTCATTTTTTTCATGACTCAAATCTGCAATCTTAAGATTAGAGGTGGGGTATGTTTATTATCTGAGCAATTTCTCTTATTTTCGGAAAGTTTTATATTAAGGATAAAATATTAGAAATTCATACTATATATACTAACTCTATCTATATTTTTAAATAATTATGTATCTTACAATCAATTAAGAGTTTTCTATCATATATTGAGAATTATACATCTAGCTATATGTACTTTTGCTATCAGATACACTAAAATGGGAAGAGAAGCAAGCAAAATGGGGAGGTGAGCGAGTGTGAGAGGGAGACAGTCTTGTATCCCCAAATACATGTGAATCACATTAGATACACACTAGATACAAACGCAACTTAGTATTTAGCAGAGATTAAATTCAAGAACTTTGATTAAGTAGGCGATTAGACATAAAAAAGGTGAAATTTGAAATTAAGTAGACCTATATTTTCAAGTTGAAAATGATATTTAAAAATTGAAGTTGTGTCATAATTTTCGTGAGTGGTTTGGAGTGAAATTTATGAAGAAAAATTATTTAACATTTTTATATTCAAACAATTTCCTAAAATTATATTTTCCAAAAAAAAGTGATTTTTTAAAATTGTGAACAAGATTTTTTAATACTTCAACTCTTTTATGAAATGTTTTGTCTTGACCTACTCCAACTAACATTTTGTTTTATTTTTCCATTAATCGCAATGTCATATATATAATTAAATATTTCAACTAATTCAGCAAATGATAGGCTTTGAATAATAGAGAATATTTCATAAAGAATATTTTTCTGGAATTCTCTCCATCATAAAGTAGGCGTTTGGCCAAAACTTCAAAATAAAAATCCTTGTTTTTATGTTTTTTAAAAATATAATTATGTTTGGTTATACTTTTTGTAAAGAAGAAAAAATAACATTTTATTTCAAATTTATAAAGATGGAGTTGAAAATTTATAAGCAAACGTGACAAGTCTAATTATTCTTTTAGTTGATATTATCAATCAAACTAGTTATTGCCCTCCGCCGCTAAGTTAAAATTATTTCAATTAACCTGTTAATTATTTTCTTAAACAATATATATATATATATATATATATATATATATATAAAAATAAACAGTTGACCTATAACATTTTTAAAAATAATAATTAGGTAGACAGGTGATATAATTTTGTATATATATACATTGTGATGTAATTGTTAGTATAGCTTACCCGCTACCATATAATTTCCCTCAATTTTCATTTTCAAGTAAATTAGTTAGTCCCATAATTAGAGAAATCTGCAGGCAAATTCATTTTTTATGTATAAAAAAAAGTCAATTAGAAAAAATAAGATATAATTGTGGGAGATAAAAAAAGTTAATTACGCAAGCAAATCTATGATGTATATATGATTTTGTTGCACGTCATTGGGAACATTATAATAACATCTATCAAAGACATGTTAACAAAATTGAATTATTTTATATATTGGTTTAAGGTTTTGATCAATTGAATACTTATGTTATTTTATAACCGCCCTCTCTATGTCATTCTCTATCATAAAATTTTAATATAAAGATTAAAAAATAAAAATGATTTTTTATATCATATTACTAATATATGTTTTCTGATCTATAACGTGTAATTTGTTATATCTGCTAAATATATCTAATCAAATACCATTACTATAAAAAAGTTTGGTTATATCTCATTTTAGTTCAGTCATGTGAGCAATATCGAATTTGAGTTAAGTTCTTAGACTGACACTCAACTAATAATTTTTATCTAATAAAATCACTTGACTTTATTTTATTTTAAAAAAAATACTCAAGTATTGTTATTTTATTTATAAAGTAACTTATCCAATTCAAGTTATATTTTTATTGATGACGTGGAAGTTTTCTTAAGACATTTTTTTTTAAAATATAAAAAGTTATTTATTTTAATTAACCACTAAATTGACCCACTTTTTATTTTACCGGGACGAATCACTTTTTTTTATATTTTAAAAATATTGCTTAATTTATTTTTTTTTCACATCAGCAATATCTATTGGAATTATCGGCTGAATCGATTGAGTAGTTTTTTTGTTCAAATAACAATAACGAGGTGATTTTTATATTACATAGCAAAGTTGATTTACGTACTTTGTGAGATAATTATTTTTAGTGAAGTATTTTTATGTTATAAAATAAATGTATAAGTGATTTTTTGAGATAAAAATTATTCGTTGATAGATGATTGTCTGAAAGATCAACTCCGACGAATATCACCAGTTTGACATCTAATAGACATACATAGCAAGAAAATAATAATATATAACTTTATATATAGTGTAATTTTCTGACGATAAACTTTTTAGCTCCGTTCCTACGTTGAATGTTAATAAGTTTAGATTCTTTCAACAGATAATTAACTAACCAATTTTGGAATTTTGTAAAAAGGAAGAAAGTATGGAATTTAGAATTCCAAAAGAGAAATTTAAATAAACCTTAGGTCGCCATGGTTGACCATGATCACAATTAGTCCAAGCTTCAGAAATTGCAGCGTACGTGCATATTTTTTAAAAATAATAATAAAAATAAAATCACTAGAATCCGGACAAACGTATTTGAAGTTTATATATTTCTATAATTATCTCAAATTAATATTATAACAATAAATGGTTCATATAGTTAAATATTTATAGATATTTTCTAGTATTTAGATTTCCTATATATAAAGTTACTATTGAATTTACGTGAACTAATTGTAAGTCGTAACTAAGTCTTTAGAGATTTGCTTGTTGTGTGAGGTAGACCGACCACTATAATGTGATACAAGAAATTTTCTTTTTTTTTTCGAAATTCGAATCTAATATTTTTAATTATGAATGAAAATTTTCAATTATCTTAACATATCCTTGATCTTTATTACGTGCATGTCTTTATTACTCCACACTAACATGAAAAGTATATTGAATTTGTCTTTAAGGAAGAAGAAAAAAACTGCCTAGTACAATGGGCCATTAAGGGTGTGTTTGGTATGAAGGAAAATATTTTTCGGAAAATGTTTTTCAATTTTCTCATGTTTGGTTGGGTTAAGGGTGTGTTTGGTATGAAGGAAAATGTTTTCCTGGAAAACAAAGTTGATTTTTGACTTATTTTCTCATGTTTGGTTGGTGAGTAGAAAATATTTTTCGAAAAAGATTTTTAGTGTTTGATTTATGAATGAAAAATATTTTTGAGAAATATCTTTTATTTTTACTAGAATAGAAAATAATTTTTGAAATTGAAAATAGTTTTTAAAAACAACTCATTTTCCTCAAATTTAAGGAAAATGACTTCCCTTCAAACCTTAAGGAAAACATTTTCCAAACCTCTTTTCAAACTTCAAATTACAATTCTTTTTTGGTTGAAAAAATCAATTTATTTTGTCCTTACCCTCAAATCAGCCCCCCAACCACCCCCTCCCCCCCAAAAAATAATAATTTTAAAGCTTGTTTTTAAATTCAATTTTTTTACTCCACCTTCACCCCTACCCCCACCCCCTCCCAAAAAAATATTAAAAATTATTTTTAAAAGATATTTCTAATTTCAATTTAATATTTTTTTACCCCCACCCATTACCCTCGCCCCCATCTGCCCCCTATCAGCCCCTTCAACTCCCTTCAAAAAAAATAAATTCAAGTTTGTTTTTAAAAAATATTTTCAACTTCAATTTTTTATTTTTTCATCCCGATCATCGATTACCCACCTCCCTCCCCGCCCTCCCGCGTACCCCCCCCCCCCCCCAAAAAAAAAATTGAATTTGTTTTTAAAAAATATTTTCAACTTCAAAATTTCATTTTTTCACCATACCCTCGACCCCCCACCCCCGCCCCCCAAAAAAAAATTTAAGTTTGTTTTTAAAAAAATATTTTCAACTTCAAAATTTCATTTTTTCACCCTACCCTTGACCCTCGCACCCACCTCCTACCTACCCCCCCACTCGCCCACCCCTACCACCCCCCCCCCAAAAAAAAAAAAAATTAAGTTTATTTTTAAAAAATATTTTCAATTTCAAAATTTCATTTTTTCACATCTACCCTCGACCCCCCACACACCCACCCCCCATCAGCTCCCCACCCCCCCAAAAAAATAATTTTAAGTTTGTTTTTAAAAAATATTTTCAATTTCAAAATTCATTTTTTCACCCCAATTCTCGACCCCCCCCCCCCCACCCACCCCCTACCAGCCCCCCCCTTCACCCCCAAAAAATAATTTTTAAGTTTGTTTTTCAAAAATATTTTCAATTTCAAAATTTAATTTTTTCCACCCCTACCCACCCCCCGTCACCCCACCCACCCCCTACCAGCACCCCCCCACCCCAAAAAAAAATTTAAGTTCGTTTTTAAAAAAATACTTTCAACTTCAAAGTTTTATTTTTTCATCCCAACCCTCGACACCCCCCCACCCACCCCCTACCAGCCCCCACCCCCAAAAAAAATTAAGTTTGTTTTTAAAAAATATTTTCGATTTCAAAAATTATTTTCTACTCTAGTTAAAATAAAAGATATTTTTCAAAAATATTTTTCATTCATAAGTCAAACACTAAAAATCTTTTTCGAAAAATATTTTCTACTCACCAACCAAACATGAGAAAATAAGTCAAAAATCAACTTGTTTTCCAGGAAAACATTTTCCTTCATACCAAACACACCCTAAATATGTGTATAAAAAAGACTTTGAATTTGTCTTAGATTCCCTAAAAATTAAGATCGTTATTTTGGAACTAAGTTGGTTATTTATATTGCTTTTATTGTAAGAATTTTTCTTAGTAAAAGAATGAGTCTTGGAATGAGGAAATTAAATGGGAAACTTACTTGTGTTATTTAATACTCCATAGTGGAACACAAGCACATACTTAAAGGTTTGATTGAATTTGAGTGGAATTTAATTTGAATACGTAATTTAAATTTTTAAGTATAATCTTACCAAATGAATAAATTAGAGTTCATAAATAAGAAAAAGATTCATTTTAAGGTGATGCATTAATAAATGGGAAAATTGTATATAATAGCAAACTATTAATTCAAATTAAATGTTATAAATATAGCTTGATTTAATTGTACCTCATAACAAACTGTTGCTATTTCACCTCTCTCCTGGTGAATCTCGCTCGCTACTCTCGTTCTCTCCCTCATCTCTCTCGTTTTTTATACAAACGCAAGTGTATAAAGTGTTTGTGTTTGTATAAAGCGAGAGAAAATTGTATATATACATATATTTTCGTTCCCCTCTCTCCCCTCTCCCAGATCTCACTCTCACTCGCCTCTCTCACTTTATACAAAAAACGCAAATTGTATAAAATGCGTTTGTGTTTGTATAAAGCGAGAGAAAATTGTATATATACATATATTTTCATTCCCCTCTCTCTCCTCTCCCAGATGTCGCTCGCCACTCTCCTAGATCTCGCTCTCTCACTCGCCTCTCTCACTTTATACAAAAACGCAAATGTATAAAATGCATGAAAATTGTATATATACATATATTTTTGTTGCCCTCTCTCCCCTCTCCCAGATCTCGCTCGCCACTCTCCCAGATCTCGCTCGCTCACTTGTCTCTCTCACTTTATACAATTGATCTTTTTGTATATGTATACCAAAACAGATTATACAACTGCTTTTTTGTATATGTATAGCGAATTATACATATATATATTTGCTATAGAGCGCAATTATGCAAACTTTGTTATAACATACAAATATGAATTTTGTGTTTGCTATATGTGAAAGTTGCTCTTAATAAATTGCATATCCACATATTCTTTTGTGAATAGATAATGATTGTGACTAAATGTTCTAACATATTTTTTAATTCACAAAAAATTATAAAGATTTACTCGATTGTAAAATAATTTAATAATAGTTGTAACTATTAAGTGGCTATCGATATAATTCCTACGAAATACGTACGAACAATCTCTTCAATAAAATGATGAGTCATTGTTTGTAAATATAAACAAATGCGTCAAGTTTTTCCGTTTTAAAAAGTAAGTGAAATCATAACTAGAAATTTGAAATCCTGCTCTTTCAAGAATTTGAAGTTTCAAATCAGGATATGAAACTGAATTTGAAGTTATGTTCACATTTCATAAACAAATGCATTGATTTCGAATAAAAACTTCAAATTTTGAGCTTTAATCTTATGGTCAAACATATACTTAAATTAATACTCCACCCCTATATATATATATATATATAATAAGAATCGAAGCTAGAGTTCTAAGTAATGATTTAACAAAATTCAATAGTTTTGATCAAAATCATTTGTTTGTGTTAATAAATATATTGAAAAGACATAATACATAAATATGTCCCTTTAACTTGGGCTCATTTCATATTTATGTCTTCCAACTTTGTATGTACACAAGTAAACACTTGAATTTGTATGAAGTTGAACAAATAGACACATACATCCTAGTGACATCCTACATGTCCTAAGTAGTGTCCTACATGTATTGTGTCACATATGAGTATCATGTGTCTACTTGTACAACTTTATACAAATTTAAGTATCCACTTGTGCACACCCAAAATTGAAGAACATAAATGTGATATGAGCCCAAAATTAAAAGGCACAATTATGTATTAATCCTATTAAAAATGTGTAAATAATTTATCCAGAATCTAATAAGCTGCCTTTATTATCTAAAATCAAAAACTTGTAAATTTAAAATTCTAAATTTGTCTCTACTTTTTCTATTGACCTCCAACTGTAACAGCCAGCATTGTCGTTAATTAGGAAACGAAAATCGTCAGGAAACATTGGGGCCACTGTACCGTCAGAGCGGGCCATATGCTGCTAGGGTGGCAGCGCTCAAGCGGGATAAGTAGCCGCCAGAGCGGGATGCACGAGACAAAATGTAAATAACGCGAAGTCTGATTTTCTCTTTTTTCCCAAAACACCTAAAAGATGCGAGAATCACCCCAGAAACCCTCCAAAAGCTGCTCTAGGCTTGGGAAAGAAGGAGGAAGAGATTTCTGGCATAAGGAGATCGATTACTTGAGGATTCTTGGCTAAATTCACCGTCTTGTCGTCCGAAAATCAGAATTGGAGCTATAATTCTGTGCAGTTGCTTGGCGCCCAGGTAGGCTATGTTCGATTAATTGAGTAGTTATAAACATGTTATTCACTGCGTAGTATGTTGGAATTGACGGTAGAATTCGTGCGTAAGCTTTTTTACACCAAAAAAGGCTGATTATGCGTATATCCCTAAGTGTTGCATTAGCGTATACCATAGGAGAAAGTCCTATCTCGTGAGCTACGATTTGGGTGTTGGTTGTGATTTCCTATTTTGTGTGGTGTATGTTGACAGGTGGATGTACGATATGCATGCATATAAGCAAAGTATAATGGTAGTAATGAACTTAATGAATTGATTATGAATAATGCATGCCAGGAACTTGAGTACTTGACCATATGATGTGAGTATTGTACGTCATGGATGTGATTGTGTTTGTGTTGTGATGCATTGGATTGGGTGTCATGTACCGATACACTAACTTGCATTTGGATCGGGTGACACATATCGACACATAACTTACATTGGAATGGGTGCTACGTTCCGGCACACTAACGGAGATCGGATGTCACGTACCGACATACATATTGAATTGGGTACCACGTTTCGATACACTAACAATTTGGGTGTGGGTTCCATGAGAGGACCATTGAATTGTCATATATGCCTAGTTGTTATTGAGAATGTGGAATTGTGCATTGCCCTGAGATGAGGATTGAACCATAAAATTGTATAACTATATTAATGTGTTGTGCTCATTTGTTTATTCATCTCGTTATTGAATGAACTGTGGATGGTCAGGTCAATCGGGATATGGTAGAGTAAATGGAGACTAAAGGCCCAGGTGTTAATATGTGTTACTCTGGGGAGTGGTGATGCACATTGTCGTTGAGAATTGGGTGGTGCTAGGTAGTAAATGTTAATTAGATAAGTATTAACTTGGGAGGGAATTAGTGTTGAAACGGTTAACAAGCCTTGATGAAAGTACCATGGGGTTACAAGTTGAGTGGTGTCGGAAGTGAAGTAAGGGTGTGTTGTGAGTGTTGACCGGGTTGGTAGTAGTTATTCCGAAATTTACTCTAAGGTATAGAAAGATTAAGTATGATCAAGAACGGAGGGAGAGTAAGGGTTAGAGTCTCTATGGCAATTGGGAATTGTAAATGTGGAGGAAGGAACAATGTTATTGCATGTTTCGCTAGTTGATTTCTCATATTATGTGGTGGGTATTCGGGTTGACCGATGATGCCTACCAGTACGTGTGGTTGTACTGATACTACTCTTGCTATGTCTTTGGGCATAGTATGGTTGCAGGATCATTAATGTTTCATAGGTGAAGGCGAATGCAATCTCCAGCAGCTTCTATTTTTCCTTTCGCATGGTGGGAGCTACGTCTTTTCGTTATTAATTATGTTTTTACTTTGTACTCTTAGTAACTCTTGTACCTGTTTAGACTAGATCCCTAGGTGTTAATTACTTTACAAGTCTTAATTTTGAATTGTTTAAAACTCTTATTTTATGAAAATCTCCATGAATTTGTTTTTATTTTAGTTTTCTTAAGTCTTCCGCATATTTTTAAATGGTTGGGAATCGAGGGTTCTCCTACTTAAGTGTTAGGATAGGTGCCCGCACGACCCGGTGGGTTGGGTCGTGACACCAACGTAACGTGCTTACCTTATATAATGCTAAGAATTAAGATCATCAATCATGATTATGAATGAATTTAATTAGCCGTCTATGAAAATTATTAAAGATTATTCAACTAATTAATTACTTGTTTTTTATTTTTACAAGTGAATTTTTATTAGACACCATTAGGGGTGTTCACGGGTTGGTTTGAATTGGTTATTGGTCAAAATCAAAACCAAACCAACTTAATTGGTTTTAAAATTATCAAAACCAAACCAAACCAAATATAATATACATTTACTGGTTTGGTGGTTATCGGTTTAGGTTATTCAATTATTAACCATACACAAAAATCAAAAAAACAATTCATTCAAAATGTGAAAAAAGTGACAACAATCCATTCAAAACAAAAAATAGTTAGAATGACTTAAATTACCGAACTTTCGATCACTGAATTTACTATCAATAAAACTTTAAAATTCACTATATTGGCCTAGAAGGAAGAGACAATAACATTTTAGTCCCACAAAAAAATGTCACAAACACTCATATTACATGAAATCAATAAGATAAATGTTTTCGCTTTGGGCATTCTTGCTTTCAATAAGTAAAGTATAAAGAAATTTTAATGAAAACATATATAAGATCTTTAAAATTATTTATAAAAATAATATATTAAGTATGTATATTAATAAAATATATGTATATAATTCATCGGTTCGGTTCGATTATTTCTTCGGTTTTTTCTAATAAAACCATAACCAAACCAAATACTACTGATTTTCAAAAATCTAAAACCAAACCAAACCAAACCCAAATAAAATCGGTTTTATTTTATCAGTTTGATTTGGTTTTTCGGATTGGATCGGTTTTTATCCAAACCGTGAACACCCCTAGACACCATAATCCATATGATAATCTTGTTAAGCTAAACTACTAATCAAATAATTTATACAGGTTCCTACTGGTGGACCTAAATCCGCTGGATCTTAATTAATCATAAAAGTTTATCTCAATTAAAGATTTTTTTTCTCCTAAAAAATTATTGTATTTGTAAGTTATTTATTGATAATATTATATTAAAATAAATTATAGGGTAGGTAGTTAATTCTAAATAGAGAAACATCTCACATATATAATTGAATTTTGAGAAAAAATTCATTTATATTATTCGTTAAAAGTATGGCTCATCTATATATTTCAATTTGAGAAAAGGTTCCATTCATATCATTGTTTGTTAACGGAAAACAATTTTGAATTTGTTAAACCATTTTTTACACATGATCAATTATAATTCTGCCACGATTAAATTATCTTTAAAGAAAAAAAAATCAAATTCAATCGAACTTTGAGAAAAGACTCATCTATTCCATATGTTAAAAGTTGGCTCATCAATGTATAACGATCCATTTGGTTGTTTTGAGTACTAGAGTTTTTTATTTCATAAAATACTTTTCGATAGATTCTAAATGGATATTTTGGGCTATTCGTAACTACATTAATGAATTAGTGGGGTAGTTTTAATAATTTATTTAGTTGGTGGTTGTAAAATAATAGTAAAATTAATAGTGGGTCACTTTTATAATTTTTATAATTAGTCATATAATATTAGGATAATAAATAATAGAAAATAGAGAATAGGGCGGCGTGCAAGTGTTAAAAACTAATATTATATGTTAGTTGGGAAGAAGTGGTTTCAATTGAATTAATGTTGGGGCGAGGGGTTAATTATGTGAATGTGCGGAAAAACTTTAATGGCAATTAATTTAATAATGGTTGGATTAACAATAAAGGAGATGATTAGCAATCCTATGATATTATTAAGGTGTTATTGGAATTGAGAAAGAAAGATGGAATTAGAATTGCAATGTTAAGGTTCCGATTCGTCTTACTGCGGTGGTGTTCTGAAACTTAAAGAGTAACGACTCTTATTGGTTCTTATGCCTAATTATGGTTGATTATTAGGTTGAGTAATGCTTATAGTTTTAAACATTAGAAAGATGTTAGTTCTGCCATTCGTTTTGCAGTACGCCATGGTTTGCTAATCAACTAGGTTTGACATTATTATTTTACTTTGTTATCATATTATAAAATAAATTTTGATATATTGAGATAGCTAATTAAATATAAGGTGTAGCATATTATATGAATTACATTAAAGTTATGCTAAATGGAGGAATAAGATTTACTCTTGGGTTTGAATTTAAGGAAATTGATTGTAGAATTGGGTGAGTTTTGGATCTAGGCTAGACATATAGTAGCATGGGTGTTTATATACTCGTTAATTTATGAATTATATATACTTGATAGATTGGAAAGGTTCAGAGGCGTTACAGAAAGGGAAGACATTGGAGAAGTAGCTTGCCTGACGTCAGTTCTTCGGTGGAGGTAGGTTATGATTTATTCTATTTGATAGATAGACTCTTAATAGTGATTGATATGCATTGAGTGATATTGTGAATTTATCTATGTACTTGGTTGTGTGGTTTGAATAATCTAATATATGTGTTGTTGTGATTGGTCTGAAATCCTGAGACCGTGAAATTTATAATCTTGAACCTTCTCTATCGAAGTGATGCCTTGAATAAAGAAGGCTTGATGAAATATTGTTAATGCAGTGAAAAGTGGTGATAATAAATGATAAATTAACAATATTATTGGATCGGGGTGTCACGTTCCGACACTGTATTATTAGATCGGGGTGTCACATTCCAACACAGTATTATTGGATCGGGGTGTCACGTTCCGACACGATAACATTAAAGAGGAAAACATATTGAATTAACTGAATGTACTCAATCTCAAAGAACCCATTTCCCAAACGAGCGTGGTGTGGAGGCATGAGTCCTTGTGTGTGTGCTTGATATTGTGATTGATTACATAATTGCTTTGGTGTTGTTTTCACTTGTTCATGTTGTTTGTTGCTTGTCACCTGCTAAGTGTCATAGTTGATTTTATATTATTATTTATTACATATTAGTTTCTATTTTGAGTTGGCCGATGATATCTACTCAATACATGTTGCCCTGTACTGAGCCCTACTTGTGTTTTTCTTTGTTTTCCTTTTATGGACTGCAACGAGTGTACTAGGGACTTTGAATCGCCCTCAGCTCTAGCCAATCTCAGCATATTAGGTTCAAGGGTGAGCTATTCATTTGAGCTTGTGTTGGATTCTCTCGGTCATGACCTAATGTCCTTAGTTTTCGGACACAAATTACTTTGTTCTTTTTTTTGGTGTATTTGATACTCTTAGACTTAATATTTGGAGATTAGATGTCCTTAATGTGATGACTTTTATATTTTGGGAATGACATATAGTAGACTTTAGTGGACTTGTGTTTTTTACCTTAATAAGATTGAACTTCCGTATTATGGTTTGTATTTCATAAGTTTAACAATTAATACATGTTGGGGTTTGAATTCCTTGGTTCTCCCACCTAGGAGGTAAAGTGTGGGTGTCGGTTTGGGTCGTGACACTATGTCATTTCAGTTAACAAATAATGGCATTGATAAGCCTTTTCTCTTTATGTCATTCGTTAAAACTTATTTTTAAAATATATTTATTTCTTTTAATTATTACTTTTATCATATCGAGAAAAGATAATTATTTTTTCATTTTGTACTCAACATTAATTGAGTCGAAAAAGAAAGGCATAAAACGCATTTAACAAATGCAATTTATGTATAAGTTTCAGTCTCTTCTCATTTATTGTTGAAATTAAGTTATTATCCCTTATGTTTAATTTTATTTGTCCAATATTTTTAAAATATATTTATTATTTTTATCATATCGAGAAAAGATATAAAAAAATTTCATTTTATACTCAACATTAATTGAGTTGAGAAAGAAATGCATAAAACGCATTCAACGAATGCAATTTATGTGTAAGTTTCAAACTTTTCTCATTTATTGTTGAAGTTGCGTTATTACCCCTTCCATTTGATTTTATTCGTCCAATATTTTTAAAATATATTTATTTCTTTTATTTATTACTTTTATCATATCAATAAAATATAATTAATTTTTTATTTTATACTCAACATTAATTGAGGTGAGAAAGAAAGGCATAAAACACATTCAACGAATGCGATTTATGTGTAAGTTTCAGTCTCTTTCCATTTATTGTTGAAATTACACTTATTACCTCATCCGTTTAATTTTATTTATCTACTATTTTTTAAATATATTTATTTCTTTTATTTACTACTTCTATCATATCGAGAAATGATAATTATTATTTTTCATCTTATACTCAACATTAATTGAGCTGAGAAAGAAAAGCATAAAACACATTCAACGAATGTGATTTATGCGTAAGTTTGAGTCTCTTCTCATTTATTGATGAAATTACGTTATTACCCCTTCCGTTTGATTTTTTTTGTCCAATATTTTTAAAATATATTTATTACTTTTATCATATTAATAAAAGATAATTAATTTTTTATTTTATACTCAACATGAGTTGAGAAAGAAAGGCATAAAACACATTCAACGAATGCGATTTATTTGTAAGTTTCAGTCTCTTTCCATTTATTGTTGAAATTACGCTATTACCCCTTTCGTTTAATTTTATTTGTCTACTATTTTTAAATATATATATTTCTTTTATTTACTACTTTTATCATATCGAGAAAAAATAATTTTTTTTTTCATTTTATACTCAACATTAATTGAGCTGAGAAAGAAAGGCATTAAACGCATTCGATGAATGAGATTTATGTGTAAGTTTCAGTCTCTTCTCATTTATTGTTGAAATTACGCCATTACCCCTTCCATTTGATTTTATTTGTCCAATATTTTTTAAAATATATTTATTACTTTTATCATATCAATAAAAGATAATTTTTTTATTTTATTTTATTTTATACTCAACATTAATTGAGCTGAGAAAGAAATGCATAAATTGCATTCAACGAATGCGATTTATGTGTAAGTTTCAGTCTCTTTTCATTTATTGTTGAAATTACGTTATTACCCCTTCCATTTAATTTTATTTATCAAATATTTTTAAAATATATTTATTTCTTTTATCTATTATTTTTTTCATTTTATATTCAACATTAATTGAATTGAGAAAGAAAGACATAAAACGCATGCGTTTTATGTGTAAGTTTCAATCTCTTCCCATTTATTGTTTTAATTACGTTATTACCCCTTTTGTTTAATTTTATATGTCCAAAAATTTCAAAATGTGTTTATTTTCTTTTATTTATTACTTTTATCATATTGAGAAAAAATAATTAATTTTTCATTTTATACTCAACATTAATTGAGATGAGAAAGATAGGCATAAAACACATTCAACGAATGCGATTTATGTGTAAGTTTAAGTTTCGTCTCATTTATTGTTGAAATAACGTTACTACCCTTATGTTTATTTTTATTTGTCCAATATTTTTAAAATATATTTATTTCTTTTATGTATTACTTTTATCATATCGAGAAATGATAATTTTTTTTTTCATTTTATACTCAACTTTAATTGAGCTGAGAAAGAAAGACATAAAACGCATTCAAGGAATGCAATTTATGTGTAACTTTCAGTCTCTTCTCACTTATTGTTAAATTATGTTATTACCCCTTCTGTTTGATTCTATTTGTCTTCTATTTTTTCAATATATTTATTACTTTTATCATATCTAGACTAGATAAATATTATTTTTAAATTCATACTTAACAATTAAGCTGAGAAAGAAAGGCATAAATCACATTCGTTTTATGCCTTTCTTTCTCAGCTCAACTAATATTGAGTATAAAATGAAAAAAATAATTATTTGTTTCTCGATATGATAAAAGTAATAGATAAAAGAAATAAACATATTTAAAAAATAGTAGACAAAACAATCAAACGGAAGGGGTAATAATGTAATTTCAACAATAATTAGGAAGAGACTGAAACTTACACATAAACACATTCGTTAAATGCGTTTCTTTCTCAGCTCAATTAATGTTGAGTATAAAATAAAAAAAATAATTATTTTTTCTCGATATGATAAAAGTAATAGATAAAAGAAATAAATATATTTTTAAAATATTGGACAAATAAAGTTAGACGGAAGGTAATAATGTAATTTCAGCAATAAATGAAAAGATACTGAAACTTACACATAAATCGCATTCGTTGAATGCGTTTTATTCCTTTCTCTCGTAGCTCAATTAATGTTAAGTATAAAATGAAAAAATATATCTTTTCTCGATATGATAAAATAAATAAATATATTATAAAAATATTGGACAGATAAAATTAAATGGAAGGAGTAATAACGTAATTTCAATAATAAATGGGAACAGATTGAAACATACAAATAAATCGCATTCGTTGAATGCGTTTTATGCCTTTCTTTCTCAGCTCAATTAATGTTGAGTGTAAAATAAAATAATAATTATCTTTTCTCGATATGATAAAATTAATAGATAAAAGAAATAAATATATTTTAAAAATATTGGACATATAAAATTAAACAGAAGGGTAATAACGTAATTTCAACAATAAATGAGAAGAGATTTAAACTTACACATAAATCGCATTCATTGAATGCGTTTTATGCCTTTTTTTTTCAGCTCAATTAATGTTGAGTGTAAAATAAAAAAATAATTATTTTTTATCAATATGATAAAAGTAATAGATAAAAGAAATAATTATATTTTAAAAATATTGGACAAATAAAATTAAATGGAAGGGGTAATAACGTAAATTCAACAATAAATGGGAAGAGACTGAAACTTACACATAAATCGCATTCGTTGAATGAGTTTTATGTCTTTCTTTCTCAGCTCAATTAATGTTGTATAAAATGAAAAAAATAATTATCTTTTCTCCATATGATAAAAGTAATAAATAAAAGAAATAAATATATTTTAAAAATATTGGACAAATAAAATTAAACAGAAAGAGTAATAACGTAATTTCAACAATAAATGGGAAGAGACTAAAACTTACACATAAATTCATTGAATGTGTTTTATGCCTTTCTTTATCAGCTCAATTAATATTGAGTATAAAATGAAAAAATAATTATCTATTCTCCATATGATAAAAGTAATAGATAAAAGAAATAAATATATTTTAAAAATATTGGACAAATAAAATTAAACGGAAGGGTAATAACGTAATTTCATCAAAAATGAGAAGAGACTTAAACTTACACATAAATTGCATTCGTTGAATGCGTTTTATGCTTTTCTTTCTCAGTTCAATTAATGTTGAGTAGAAAATGAAAAATTAATTATCTTTTCTCGATATGATAGAAGTAATAAACAAAAGAAATAAATATATTTTAAAAATAAATTTTAACAAAATGACATAAAAGAATCTTTTTTCAAAGTTCGACGGCATATTTGAACATTTTTCCTTACAAATAAGTTGAGTTAAAGAGAATGTAACACCCGATTTTATGATGTATAATAGAGGACCCTTCAGTACAATATAAAGTGGAGGGTACCACCTATAATGATTATAATAGAATGATAAGTATTCATTGATTATTAATTAGAGGTCGAGTTTGAACTAGGTGTGAAGTCTTCTTTATTAGGGAACATTATACCTTCAATGTATGATTCCCGAGTCCCGAAGGTCCAAGGGCGAATTCAAGATTTAAAAATTATCGTTCATACAACAACTTCAAGATATATATAGGTATATATGATTTGAACAATGATATTAGATTCAGGTGAATTCATACCCGAGCTTCTATATACGTCCGTTCTTGTCCTATTGGGAGGGGGACGCCTTCCTACGTACTAACATTTAGAAGAGGAGCTAAAATAGTGAAAATGTCGTATAATTATGCTTCTTAATTAAGCAAGAAAATACTATTATTTTTAAACACGTCAAGTTTTTGCACTAAACAAAGTTACAAAGAGTTTATTTATTTTATTGTTGGTACATGGGAACGGCCAGAAATTTGAAAGTTTTATAATAATACAAAGAAAAAGAGCATTTAAACATGATGAAACTGATCTTAGGACATGCTAATTGAGTTTAAAATTAATAATCATGATATTTAATTATTACTAAGAAAAGTCAAAATTGTATTTGACATTAAAGAGTAAGGCCATAGACAATTTTGAATCAATAATTAGTCACGTTACTATTATTTTCTTTCAAGACTATTTTAGAAAACGATTCATGAGCCGAGCACCTATCAAAAACAACATTTCTACCTTTATAAGGTAGAGACAAAATCTACGCACATCCACTTTGCCAAAATCCCATGAAAGAGATTACACTAAATATATTTCTTTGTTGTAAATTTCTTCCACTCTCATAGCCCTCTCACTCACTCTCTCTCTCTTTCTCTCCTTCCACCCGCTCGTATTATGTAATGAGCAAAAATAATATAAAACAAAAAGACAGGATATATATCTTTTACGTCAAAATACAAAATATGAGCTTGTTTTTACCTAGTTTTTTTGTTGCTGTGTTATTTCCTTTATTTGATGCTTAGTTCTTAGTTAGAATTTTTATGTAAAATTCCTAAAATTACATTATCAGAAAATCCTAATTCTATTTTACAATTCTTGAAAACATATGGTAAAGTTTTCCTTTAGCACCAACTATACGTGTCCATATTTTTGTATTGTCATGCCATGATCTTTTCAATTGAGAATTATAATGCAACGATTTTTTTCAATATTTGCATAATGTAGCTCTAGTATTAAATAAGATATAGTGTATCTCACTCGTTAAGAGGTTGTATACGAGATAACAAATTCAGTGATGCTTTCTTTCTTTTCTCTCTTGCTCTCTTTCATTCCTCTTTCTCTTTGTATATGTATTTTATGGTGTATTCAATATATCTACGCAAATAGATATACACACTATAATTATCCAGATAAGTATATATTGATTTATTTATCATCTATCACTTTCTTTATATTGATTAAGAACAAATATTTAACCAACTCAATATTAAGTACATTTTAATAAACAAAAAAAATTGATAATTTATATAAATAATAATCATAACAATAATGGCATAATACATAAATTGGACCCTAAACTTGGCTTCAAATTTTAAGTATGACCTCTAACTTTCATAGTGCACAAGTAGACACTTTAACTATCCAATTCTTAAACAAAAAAATACTCGAATCCAACAGCCAAATTGTGTGATATACAAACGCTCCTACGTGGCTTATTGAGCCACTCAATGGCTGCCACGTAATTAAAAAATTACACGTATTTTATAATTTAAAAAAAGAAGAAATTAAAATACAAAAGGGTAGGGTCGTATTTTCTTTTCCCAATTTGCTTGATTTTCACTCAACATCAGCGGAGCCCTAGCCCTAATTTCTTTGCAAATCAAAGTAAAATTGTGAAGATTTGTGGTCAAAGTTCTTATCTTTTGGATGTTTATGTGTTGTTCTTCCTCAATTTAGTCTGGTTATGTTAATTTTTGCTTTTTGAAAGTTTATTTTTGGTAGAAGCTGTCACTATGAATGTAAATTCACTTTTTTTATACCTGAATTATTTGCAGACCAAGAAATCTTCATTATAGCTCTTTTTACACAATGACAAAAAAAATTAGAAGCCTTTACATAAAAAACGACCAGAAATTGTGCACAAAAAGAGAAAAAAAGCTTGAGTACTAGAATTAGGAAGAAGAAGAAGAAAAATGGGATTTTGATTTGAAAAAAATAAAGATATATTTAAAAGAGATTCATTAAGGGTAAAATTGTCATTTC
Source organism: Solanum verrucosum (assembly GCF_900185275.1). NCBI lineage: Eukaryota > Viridiplantae > Streptophyta > Magnoliopsida > Solanales > Solanaceae > Solanum > Solanum verrucosum. The sequence goes on along the minus strand of NW_026019923.1, from coordinate 166,611 downwards.
CATTTTTAAAAAACTGTTGTGTGCCTCGAAAAATACCCCTGATGCTCTTGAATTGCGTCTCAATCACGCGTTATGCCAGGTTGGATTCACGTGCGTTTTTGTTTAAGAATTGGATAGTTGAAGTGCCTACTTGTGCACTTTGAAAGTTAGAGGTCATACTTAAAATTCGATGCCAAGTTTAGGGTCCAATTTATGTATTATGCCTAACAATAATAGTTGATATATGAAACTCGCGCGAAAAAATCATTTTAATTTGTAAGTGGATCGGGTCATTCCCTCTTTTTCTTGTCTAGAGGCCAATCGAACTAAATAAATTTTATAACTTCCATTTAAAAATTTCCTCTTCTTCCCCCAAAAATTTGCTTCTTAACATCCCTAAATCGCTTCAATACATTAGCAGATATTGCCACAAATTCTCTTGTTTGCATGATGATTTCTGCAAAAGCTCCACAGAATCAGAAACTACAAAAACGAAGTAAGTTTTTATAGTTCTTATTTGTGATTGTAAGTCGAATTTATGCTGTTTATTTTCTATGAATTGAATGCGAAAGAGCTGTTAGGGTTTGCCGATTGTAAATTCGTGTTTCGATTATAGAATCAGCGAGAGCAATAACACGTGGAATCACCTGGTAAAAAGTCTAATTTGCTCACAGCATAGAAAAAGTCGAAATAAAATCTCAAAACTCCTCATTTTTGTTTTTTTTTTGGAGATGCGGACTTATCGTTGAAATTGTAGCATTTTGGATTAAGTCTCGTTTTTTCATACTCTGTAATAATGACAATTTTTTTGTTTATTTGCTTGATGACTTTGTTCTATGATGTATATGAAAGGACCATTTTTTTTGCTTCCGATAACCATGGTGTCTGAGCTAGTTTGTGTACTCCTCGACTAATTATTTGAGTCCTTTGCATTTTGGGCCATTATATTGAGTAGCAGAAAACACTAAGGAGGCGTAATTGTAGTTGTTGAAGTAGAGAACAGTAAGAGACTTAACTTCTACTGTTAGAGATTTTTGACCATTTGAGTTGTAGGATACACCGATACAGTAAGATACTTCTGTTTTTACTGTTTTTCGTTTCGTGAAGTATATTGTTAAGCTTCATCTCATCTATTATTTGGTTCATACTCAGGTAGGAGAAAGATCAAGGAGACCAAGGAAGATGTTACCATTTGACGAATCACGAGGGAGATGAAGTAGTGTTCCGTGTTGCAAACATTGTTGCCACTTTCAAGGACACCTGCATTGTTGCCTTTTTCTCTTTGCCAACTACTGATTCTGATTTGCTGGTAAAGTTTTTATATGATATGTTTTCATTACCCTTGTGGTATGTTAGTTTTATACTATTACTCCATATTAAGGGCAAGATATAATTCTGAATGTAGTCTAAATATAACATATTATCTACATAAAGAAACCAAAATCACATTTTAATTAATTGAAGCTTACATGTATTTATTCATATACAACAATAATAATAGACCCACTGTAATCCCACAAGTGGGGTCTGAGGAGGGTAGTGTGTACACAAACCTTACCCCTACCTTGAAAAAGTTGAGAGATTGTTTCCAGTAGGCCCTTAGTTGTCTTTAATATTTACCATTAGGTCAGTCCTAATGCATTGGGCCCTTTGTCTCACTTTAACCAAGGTAATCTACAAGAACCACGGTCTTGGACTTTTGACCTCACTTGCCTTATGGGAAGAACTTCAAGTTTAAGAGATTTTGAACTTTGACCTTGAAGGTTTTCCCACGGGGCAAGCTGCATCAAAAGTTCAAGACTACTCATTTTCAAGGCGTGTATTTTCCTGCCAGAATTGTCATCAGACCCAACAGTTCCAACTTCCTTCACCCAAGCCTAACCTGTTTTGTTGGTCGACTACCACATCGCAAAATAGATCTCGCCAATCATCTGTATTCTGTCGACTATGGTCATATGCTTCCTGCAAAATCTGGCGAAAGTTCGCGTGATTTACATGGAAAGGTGTGCCGATGATGTTGTGAAATAAAGATGTCCCATCACCAGCTTGCGAAAGACGAAGGCCGTTAAATATGACTTTCTGAATGTGCTGATCATCAGTGCCATTATTAAGATGATATGACATAACATGTCCTACTCCAGCAATGGATGATGGTCTCCACAAGGGTATCAACCTCCTTTCCTCAAAATTACTCCGAGGATCTCGAAACTGGAGTTTTGGCAATGTTCTTCCTGCTGTTGCATAGACTGGATGGACGCCACACTTTGTCACTTTTAACCCTGTATATCCTTGCTCTCTGATACTGAACGAAAATGTAATTTGTTCTCCACCTTCTAAAGCAGGACAAAAGTAATCTCGTGGTATGAAGGTCACCCAAGAACGTTTGTCAGCGGTTACAGTAATCTCAGGGAAGCCAAGGACCCATGTAACCTTATTGGTCTGATCACCGACCTCTATGATAGGACCATATTGAAAAGCTCCATTGTATTTGAACTGGTAGATAGACCAAAGGATCATTCCCTGGAAGTTATGTTCTATGTTTGGTGGCATTGTTAAGGTTATATTAGATCCTATGTTTCGGTTGCTGAACCATTCTGGAACCTCGCTACCTGCAATATAGTAGCTGCTTGGATAAGGAAGATCTTTATCACATTCTCCTGTCTGCATAAAATAAAACATAAATGGTGTGAGTTGCACTTAATTGTAATAGTACAAAGATGAGATGAATAGAGGAACTAACTAACCAGCTGGAAGAAACTTTCATTAAAGAAACGTCATGCCAGCTTGCTACTGCTCTCTATGCGAACATATTCAACATTTTCGATAGTTTCCATGCCCTTAATCTCGGACAATCTGTCGCTATTAGATACATAGAGCTGTGGCAGTATCCTGTAATTGGACATGTCTAGACTTTCAATGGATGAACAATCATTTGCATGGAGCACTTGCAGATTAGAAGGAAGTAGTGAGAACATTTGAAGATTCTTGCAATTATCCAGGACAAGACACTCTAGCTCAGATAGGTCGCAAAAGAGGGATGATGGGAGAGTGTAAAAATCATTTCCTCCTAAATTCAGGTATTTCAATGAGGTTAAACTCCCAAGATTGGTGGGAACATCTGCTTCTGAAAGCCTACAATCGTTGAGATTGAGCACCGTCAAGTGACTTAAACGGGAAAGGGAATGTGGCAACAACCTCTCTGGACACGATGAACTACTTCCTGCCCATGGTACATAAGATAAAATAGAAGTCAGCCAAGATTGAGCCTTTAAACTTCTGTTGCATCCTTGTAATGATAAGCTTCTTAGGTTTTTCAAGTGTCCGAAATCAGCAGGCAGTTGTTGTAGACCCGAGCAACCTGACATATTTAGATGTTGAAGTGATTCTAGCTTGCAAATGCTGCTTGGTAGATTCTTGAGGCTTACACAGTCTTCCAGATTTAAGTAAACAAGTTTCACCAAATATTTTATTGATGAATCAATCTCACCCAACTCGGAGCAACCTGTAAACAATATTGTCTCAAGACTTATCGCCCTTGAAAAATCAGGAGTTCGCTTTAGTCGTTGACAATGACTGAGATTTAGATGTGTCAGGTTTTCCAGGGGCTGATACATAGAAACAATAATATATTCATTAGTATCTATAGTTCGTTTAATCTAAAATTGTATTATATCTAAACCTTGAAAAAATTAAAAAGAACAAGGGTATTTTTAGCAGTAAACCTTGATGGTGGATTGCCAAACTTCCATGATGTTGCTATATTGCATGTCCAGAGCCACAAGTTTGGTTAGATGAATATCAGTAGGTAAACATTTCAAAGGGAAATTTTGCCAACTTAGCCATCTTAGGTCGTCAAACAAATTTTTGAAGCTTCCAGTAAAATTCATTCCTTTTGCTTGAAATATTTTCAACCTATCCATTCTTGCAAAGGACTTTGTGTTAACAGTTAAATCTTTCACTTTGGGATGGATGGCGCTGATGCCTTCTATCAGATTGCTACCCTGTCATCATAACAGTGCAGGATACGTTGTTATTCTTCTATGTATTCAGTTATAATTGCTTATTTTGCTTTTCAAAGAGCTTAAAACATCATGTAATGAGACTCTCTGTGTTTGGAAACGATTTAGCTTTAAACTTCTCATTTTACCCTTAGTCACATAAATGTTCTTAAATATTTAAGACCACAAGTCTCAAAGTCCATTTTTTCTAAAAATTCCTTGTGCACAGTCAAATACCACCATATAAAATTGAAATGGAGAGAATATCAATAGATGCACACACATATTCTATACTCCAGATCAACTAACAAATGTAAGAGACAATGGCAGGAAAGAGGTTTTTTTTTACCTTGTTCTTTCGTAGCACATAATTAACATCTTCATGAAACCACAATCTAGAGCGCATATGAGGCTCATTAAGTGACTCTCGACGAACAATTTCTCTAGCCATATCTCGAACTAAATCGTGCATCCACAAACGATTCTGTTCGATTTTGATTAAACATCTTCCGGTCAAAATTCCTTTCCCCAAGCTGAAAGAGCGATCACAACCGGTCAATATAAGACTAGCATAAAGTTCTTGGGCTTCAATGAAAAAGCACGCGATGTCAAGGAAAATCTCCTGAGAGTTCTCATCAAGTGAGTCATAGCTTACTTTGAGTGCTTTGTGAATACTACTGTGATGAGCAAGATTTTTCAAGCTCTCGAGGGTACTTCTCCATGTTTGATCGTCCTTTTTATGCAAAAGAGAGCCCAAAACTTCGAGTGCTAAAGGAACCCCTCCACCTAGATGTGCTATGTCTTTCACCAACTCATGATCCAAATTTTCGGGTACAGTAGTATCCTTGAAAGCATGAAAACAAAAGAGTCGCCTGGAAGAGAAATCATCCAACCTTGTTACCTCGTACTTATAGTCTACTCCAACATCATCTAGCAAATGCTCACTTCTTGTTGTTATAATTATTGTGCTCCCCGAACCAAACCAGCTTCTCTCTTCTGCCAATGCTTTTATCTGGCTCATGTCATCGACATCATCCAGAACAATGAGGACCTTCCTCTGACCAAGTCTGTCTTGGATTAGGCATTTTCCCTTATCAACATTATATTGGACTTTAAAGTCCTCTCTTTTTAGAACCTCAGATAGAAGTTGTTCCTGTAGGTTGTGAAGCATGTTATTTTCCGAGCGCTCTCTTACGTGAGCCACAAAGGAGAAACCTTCATACCCCCTGTGGATTTGATTGTAGACGGCTTTGGCAACAGTTGTTTTGCCAATGCCAGCCATCCCATAGATCCCAAACATGCAGACACCAGTTGATGAGTAGAATTCGCATAGAGAAATAACTCCCGCTGCATGAGAATTAGGCCCAATTACCAGTCTTGGAAGGTGTATGCATGTGGGGTTTACTAACTTTAAGACCTCTTCCACAAGTTTCTTGTTGAATTTTGCTTCATGCCTGGAAAATCAAACTCAAGACAAATTAGTCTAAAGTCTAATTAACCAAGATGAGAGAAAGGTATTTATTTATCTTATATAAACTAGATTGTATTTGTCTATCTTACTTTCTAGGTCAATTTTCTATATTATAACAAAGCAAGCATGTCAAAATGCTAATTGTTGAACGACAGAAATATTCTTAAAATGTTGAACAACTTTTATACCCTTCGTAAACTATATTTTCCTTCAAAGAAGCAAAATACGTGTTGGATAAATTGTAATATTTAAAATATCAATTAATATTAACTACAACTTTAATTCAACTAATAAATTTGGTGAAATATATATAATTCATTGTGGACTTAATTTGACGTTCTAATCACTAAAGGGGTTTTTTGGTATTTGGTTAGAATTGTGCAGGGTATAGAAATGTAGGGATTAATTATGAGTGAATATATGTATTATTTTATGCAGTTATTAGTTATGCAACTATTAATTATTCATTTATTAGTCATACATGTATTAATTATTCCATCTTTTATCCTGCATAAAATATTATATAGATTTCCTCATAACTTATACATGTATTAGTTATGCGGGTTTCTAAATTGTCAACAAACAGCATATTAATTTTATACATGAATAGGTTATTTCCTATCTATCAACCAAACGTTGTATTTACGAAAATTAATATATGTATAACTTGTTTCTTATCCCGCTACCAAACGACCCCTACGTTAACTTTTACTAATACATAATGAGGTATTATAGTAGAGAGGGATTACTTGGAAAGAGGTAAATTAGGATTGGGAATAAAATTAGATATGCCTCCTAGACAAATTACAATTTCACATTGGATAATAATATAAAAGAACTATGAAATCCATTGGATGATTTTTTTATTCCACAGAAAAGGGGTATCTTGTGTTCCAATAGAAGCAAAAGTAATGTGGATTATTCAAGCGTCGAAGTCGATTTGCTTTATAAAAAGAAGATAAGAGGACCGCTATTTTGGTTCAGAAGAGAAAGTTTTCTCAGGAACACTATAATCAACTATAAATTTGATATCCGAATTGTTTCAGCATGATAACTCTTGAGTTACATTCACTCTAAATGTTTGTTGTATTGTTTTTCTATTTATACAGGTTTAGTCTTCTGTTTCTTTTTATGGTGATTGACCATTGAAGATTAGTGACTAAAGAAAGATGATCTTGTCTGATTATCCATCACAGATGTGAATTGGTAATGTTTTCCTTTTCTTTTCACTTGAGAATATTTCGTATGAGTATAGTGATAACTGATAATGATCTATATGTTCTTTTTTCTTAACGTTGTATTGTGTTAAAAGTCTACTATCTTTAGATATAAAATTTATAGTAGTTGTAGGGGTGTGAAATAGAGACTTTTTTTTTTATGACTATGGTGTCCAGACTAGCTTTCGTTCACATCGACTAATTCCATGGGATACCTGCCACCTCCCACCAGCAACAGGTACCATGGGACGGAGACTAGTTCTACTTACTATCGGCTGTCTGTAGTTCACTTTTAGGTGACTAGATAGTTTTTAAAGTTTCTTGTGAGCTACCAGTATAGAAAAGTTAAAAAGTCAAGTTTGAGGAAGTTAAGAGTACCCGTCCTCGACGTTCTGCAAATCCCGTCCCGATAAATTTGCAGCTTCTTTGACAGCGGCTTTCCACCTTACTACCTTCTCCTTCCCAAAACGGTTTTCGTGTTTAGCAAGTGCTTTACCAAATGTACCGGCTTGTCTACGTACCTCAGAAGGATTAACGTCGTAGAATATAGGAATAACTAGCTGACCATGCTGCTCTCTGCACTCAAGTATCTTCAAAAGCTCATCGAGACACCAGCTAGACGATGCATAATTTTTTGAGAAAATAACAATGGAGATCATGGAATCTTCTATAGCTTGAATCAGTTCAGATCTGATTTCTGTGCCTTTTCTGAGCTCCTCGTCGTCTCTAAATGTATTAACTCCAGCTTGCACCAAATTTGAATAGAGGTGGTCCGTAAAAGTTTTACGTGTGTCTTCCCCTCTAAAACCCAAAAAAACATGATATTTATGGGATGAAGATGAAGGTGGAGGCATGGAGGATGAGGGAATTATAATACTATTAGAAGCCATAGACACAAATTTTAGTATTAGATGAAATTGGAGAAAGAGTTAATCTATGGTGAGTGGTGACCAAAGGAATCCACGACATGTCATCATATAGAGGCAGAGGCCTTCCATATACTTCCCTACATACCTTAATTTCTATAAGAATTCCACAAATTATGTCGACCATATGTCTTGATAGCCATACAGCAGTCGCCACGCAGACTAGAGTGACATATTTAGCTAACCGACCCTTCCCCTCCCCCCCTCTAAAATCACTTGTTGGATATTCTGAGGTGTTTAAAGTCAGTTGTTTCAATTTATGTATCATATTCTCCTTTATTTTCTGTAACAGGAAGAATGACATGCTTCCTAATTTAGAAATAATTTTACTTTAACTTCTCCTTTTACACTTCATGGAGTGATTTATCTTCAATCAGATGTCTACGACTTATTTACTTGTTTAAGACGATAAATTTCAATAGTCTTTTTTTTCCCCACAAGTTGTAATTTTGATGTACGTTAGGTGTACATTGCATATGCTTTTTTTGGTATGGGGAGAGTGCTCTTCCTCATTTACTTTGATAGTCTCTTTGTAAATGATGGGAGTTCCTCTATATATATTTGATATGTCTAACCTAGTTTCTGATTAACAACCTTTAGTAAGGTAAGGTTTGTCCCATTTAGCTGTACTTTTGAGTGTGATTAATATACACTAGAGGGGTTTATCGTCACCACAGGATGGTGAAAGCTCGGGTTGATGGATTATAATAAAAATAAAGTTTTGTGCGTAGTTAAAACACCATGACAAAATTAAGACAGAGGGAGTAATAAATTTGGTCAGAACTTCAGAGAAAGCGACTACTTCTTGGATAAATTTCACAAAAGGATCGTTATCATCTCCTTTATAATTTGCCACTAGTGGGTGCACAACTTGTCAATATTTTAGACCAAAAAAGTCTCTAGCTTTGACTAATTTTGATATTTAATAATGTCCGCTATGAAACGGTCCTTCTAGGCCACCTCAAGGCTTTTGGACCTCATGGTTTTGTCCACAAAGGTGGCTGGCTTTAACTCAAAAGACGCCTCAACATTTTCAAATGATGATTTGATTTATTTAAATATTTTCAGTTGCAGATAAAAATGTTGTCATAGAAGTGTACTTTTGCATGACCAAGTCAAGGTTCAAGTGGCTTCCTTCAGTACCCAAGAGTTGACATTGGGGTAAAAACTTATTCGCGCTCGATGATATATGTTTATTTACGGATAAATTGTTACTGTGATGGATCGACTCTTCGTCATATAATATGTTTCAATTTACTAAATGGATATGAACAACATAATTTCATTTCATCCATATTACTATCACAATGAATATTCTCCCCTAGTTTCCCAGAGATGAAGTCAAAACATCAAACATCATTCTCAATTTCTTAACACATGATTAATAATATATATACCATGACAGAAATTAAGACAGAGGGAGTAATAAATTTGTCAGAACTTCAGAGAAAGTGACTACTTCTTGGATAAATTCCACAAAAGGATCGTTATCATCTCCTTTATAATTTGCCACTAGTGGGTGAAAAACTTGTCAATATTTCAGACCAAAAAAGTCTCTACTTTTGACTATTTTTTATGTTTAATAATGTCCGCTATGAAATGGTCCTTCTAGGTCACCTCAAGGCTTTTGGACCTCATGGTTTTGTCCACTAAGGTGGCTGGCTTTAACTCAAAAGACACCTCAACATTTGAAAATTTATACTCGCCCTTATATGGCTCCCCCTAACTTTTCCTCCATTTCGATAGGCAAGTTTCATAGCAAACCCTCTTTTGATTTTTGACTGTTAGTGGTATGGATCAAAGATGTATAAGTTAGGGGAATAGAAAAATGGATCTCAGTTAAGTGTAGGGGCGGAGCTAGCTAGCCCTCTGGTTAAGGGTTTGGCCGAACTCAGAAGCGTTACCAAACTATATGTGTTGTGTGTATGTGTGAAAATGATGATTTGATTTATTTAAATATTTTCAGTTGCAGATAAAAATGTTGTCATAGAAGTGTATTTTTGCATGACCAAGTCAAGGTTCAGGTGGCTTCCTTCAGTATGTTGACACCCAATTTTGACCCTCCACAATATTAAATTAATCACCGAGCTTCTTAAATCCCAATAGATTTAGAATAATTATCTTTATATAATTCAAAATAGTTTCAAGGTTATTTTAAATAATTTAAGTCGATTTTTATAGTACTTTGAATGATAAATATATTTCATGTAATGTTATATATAATTAGTATATTTTATGGATACTCGAAAATCGTCTCACAAAAAAAAAAGATGTTATTTTAAATATTTTTACAAAATTAGTTTAGTTCAAGTTATGGTTATAATTTTAAATCATTGGTTTGCAATTAAATTAATTATTCTATTTCATTAAAATTAAGAAGCTCGTTAATTAATTAATACTAACCCATCTTTAACCTCACCTTAAAACCATTTTAAGGCCAAAATTTTGGGCCTTTTCTCCAACTTTTCCAGCAAACCTACAACCCACAGTTCCCTATTCCCATTCCTTCAGCAATAATCCAGCCCACTTTTGACCCCGACCCGGCCCATTTCCTTGTCCCAAAAGAAATCCAGCTTCCACCAGCTTCTAACGTCAACAAACAGAGCAATTCCTAGACATTAACAACTGCTGGAAAAAAACGACAAACACAACAGCGATCAGGCGGAAAGCAGCGAGGAACAAAGAGACTCCGCTGCAAGTTTTGTTTTCTTCTTCACGTCCTTCTCAATCCGTACATTAGCAACAGCACGCGGCTATCCCCATTTCCTCTTTCGGAATGGGGTTGAAAATCTGAGAAAATATGTTTGCCTCTAATGGTGAATTTTTTTTTGAAGTTTGAAATTCAAGTTGGCCTCAATTTCTATCTGTTTCCCCCCTAAAATCTATCCTAATTTCCCCTATATAATATCTTTTCCGTTCATTTGTAAAGGGGGACGACCATTAGGAATGAAAATATAATAAAAATTGTTAGCTAGATAGTTATATTAACAGCTTCAAATCGCAGAGATTCGGAATACAAATTTTGCTTAGTTCTCTTGTGCGTTCTTTGTTTACGGGAGTTCATCGGAATCTCTATTTGTGGTTTGGAAGGTTCTTAAATAGCTCGTCATTCCAGTCTCGCTGCACCGAAAAAGGTGACAACTCCTCCTCTTTCACTTCGTTTTATTTTTAGTTAGTTTGTCCTCTGTTTGATGAAGTAGTCGTATATCTATGTTTGTTCCCTTCCGTTTGAACTCTATTAGTGCTATAATGCTTAAATTAGGAGTATGTAGTAGCTAATATTATGATGCAATGTCCTCATCTCTTATCGTTTGTTGTTGCTTTGGTTTGAGAATGAGAAAACAATAGAAATTTCATGTGTGTCACTTCATACCCTTACCCCTCTATTATGTTGGTTGCGTTCTTATTTTGATGTTGACTCGATGTCTTGGTAAATGTTGAAGGATGTTTATTCCCTCCGTCTTGTCTTATGAAGATGTGAGTATAAAATCCCATTCCTACTTGTGCCCAAAATTCTATGATCTTTTATGTTACTATCGTTAAAATTATGTGTTGATTTGGCCCATATCTAATATGCTCGGCTCTTCTTAATGTGACGGGATTCTTTTGCCATTTTGTCTCAGTTATGCAAAAAATGTAAATTTTTATTTACGCTTCATCAGTCAAAAGAGGGGTTTGTTTATTTGAGTTACTTCAAGTTATATTAAATTAGTGTATGTTCATTATGGTCTAATTCTCTCTCTAGTTTTAAAGGTCTTAGGAGACATGCTAAGGTGCTCACTGTTAGTACTAGAATAATTATAGATCTTCCGCAACCATCATTACTTTAATGGGTCATCGAAACTAACTTCAATAGCATTCATCATTTTGTAGAAATCATCCTATAAAAATATTATAAAAAAAATAAAAAATTAAATAATGGCATATAGTATCTACAGACATTTAGATATCAAATAAGAGAAAATTTATGAGTAATATTATAAATAAAAATTGTGTAAGATATTGCATATTAGGATATGGGGAATGAAAAAGTTAGGCATGGTTTTTCACTGCAATTCATTTTCTTTCTAAAAAAGATGCAGTTACTTTTGAAAAAAAAAGAAGAAGATTTACTCTTTAAAATTGTTTCCTTAAATAAAGGATTTTAAGTTCAGTTTTCTCCTCCTAATGTTTAGGAATCAACCACGTACAAAATTTATCCCTTTTAATTAAAATTTGAATAAATAGATAACTGATTAAAAACCGTATGAATAGTTAGCAATTTTATTATTATTTTCAGATTTTAAATTGATTTTAATAATTAATAATTTATAAATTCTAGAAAATTTAAGGTGCTGACATGTGGCACTTTTCTTCTCATATTATATATAGATAGATTTTACCCTCGTCCAGATTTGGCTATGATCATTAATTGCTTAAAGTCATTATTTTTCTTGTATTGGATTAATGTTTGTGTAATTTGCCTTTAATTTTTTTTAATATAAAATAGAATAGTGGCTGAGTTAGTTTTGATCTAACATCTTATCTGTATTAAATTAATAGGTGGTCCCTCATACAATATGTTTGTTTTCTTATGCATGTGAGCTTCATCGAGGAGTCTATTTGGACTTGATTTACTGCCCTTTGCATTGTCAAAGGGTCACTTAGGCCCAGCGTTCTCCCCCTCGTCATATTCCTCGGAGTCGAATTTAAAATTAGAAATTGGTTACAAGGCTGAAAATTTAAGTTTGCAGGTCTTGAAGCTGATACATGTGAATGTACGGCGATATACAATTAGTATATACGCTGTATATGGAGCAGATTGAGCCAAAAACCCATTCATTATTTTAAAAATTGTATTTTGTTATTTTTGGGCCTAAGCCCTTGTTATTATGCTTATTGTTATCTTGTCAGGATTTAGGACAGGTGGCAAGAATTGAGCCTTTTGGCCCGAAATGAAGTTAGGCCCAAGTACTGGTCCAGGTGGACAGGAAAACCTGACTTGGGCCCAAGTCTCTCTCTTTATTTTATTATGTTTGTTTATTTGTTAATAATTGATATTGATTTTAAGGTTTCAAATATTCAAACCCCCAAAAGATACCCATTTCAAATCAACTACTTACCTAAATTATTCATTTGTCACTCGACTTAAAAGATAATTTTGTTAAAGATCCTACTTAGATAATATTTTATTTTTATTATTATTATTATTATTATTATTATTATTATTATTATTTTTACCTATAAAAGTAGTTCACTTTGGCAATTCAAGATAAGTTGAAATATTTTAACCAAATAACTAATTGTCGGATAACCGCATTAGCGGGTGTTCTAGGTGCTTTAAAACCCTTCCTAGAACACTAATATGGACCCCCGAACCCTCTTATATTTTCAATTGATTCCCTGTTTTAATCTATTGAAAAAATAGTTTTCTTGATTTTTTCTTTAAAAATTAAGTGGCGACTCTTAAACCAGTCTTAAAATATTTTCCAAATAAAACACAGTACCCAAGAGTTGACATTGGGGTAATAATTTATTCGCGCTCGATGATATATGTTTATTTACGGATAAATTGCTACTGTTATGGATCGACTCTTCATCATATAATATGTTTCGATTTACTAAATGGATATGAACAACATAATTTCATTTCATCCATATTACTATCACAATGAATATTCTCCCCTAGTTTCACAGAGATGAAGTCAAAACATCAAACATCATTCTCAATTACTTATTTTAAAACCATTGGGGGTATTCTCAAACTATAGTCTATGTACTATTTATTGTGATAGGGATTATCATGTCTTATTCGAGGTCCATTTTTCTATTCCCCAACCTTACATACCTTTTCATCGCGGATCAGTGGAAAATTTGTGCTATAGAACATGATTCTCCCACTCATTTCTCACCAAATCAACTGGCTGGGAAGATGCATGATCGTAATCAATAGATTCTCACTAATATAGTGATAGTATGGGATTTTATTGCAAATCCCCATGTATACAGTAAGACAATATTTTTCAAGCTTTTGATGATACTTCTCCACATAAACTTGATGGATGCCACATTTTATCACTTGTAACTCTATGAATCCTTGTTCTATGAGTTTTCACCGCTTTTCTTTACATTATTATCAATATGAGTTTCTTCTAAGGTACTATCGTTGTGTGACTGTTCTCATCACCTTCCTTTCCATTATTATCGATATGAGTTTTGTCGAAGGTACTATCGTTGTGTAAATGTTCTCATCACCTTTCTTTCCATTATTATCGATATGAGTGTCTTCGGAGGTACTATCGTTGTGTGAATGACGTTTTCATCGCCTTTCTTTCTATTATTGTCAATATTTTGAGTTTCTTTGTATAAATGTTTTTATAGACTTCTCAATGTATAGGATCTTTACGTGCCCTAGTCATAACCTTTTGTAGTTGTTGCACGTGTACATGGTTGCGACCTTGCGTATCTGTCAATTTGATTCGATTTTGAAGATGATTAATTCTATTTAGCGGTTATCAATTTATAGACATGTTATACAGTTAAGATATCAGTTATTGGTCATTATAAGATAAACCGTTAAGATTACACATAAAAAAATTCTTACGAATTTATGTGACAAACGAAATTTAATAGAGCGTTCTAAAAAGTATCACTAGTATACAAGGCATGTTATATGTTATTATAATGATAAGACCTACCTAATAGTGTAAATATTTTTTATTTATATTGATAGTGTATATATATATATATATATATATAAAACTAAAATTCATAAATGAAAAATTCCTAATCTTTATGTCTAATGTCAATAGTACAACTCTCACATTGCAATCTCAGCATGTATGCCTTTTATGGTAATTTCCAAATTGGTAGAAACGACTTGTGTGATTCTCGTCCTCAATAATGACCCAAAACTACTTGTTAATTTTGTTACATGTTAGGCTATACAAACGAGATCACCTTCACCAATCATAAATGAGAGTTGAACCCAATGTTGTCTTTGTTGAGTTATGTTTGACCTGTGCTTATTTGTCACGTGTCATCTTTTGAATAGTCGTCCACCTACTAAGTCCGAGTTTTACCTCATATAGTGTTTGATTATGATTTTTGTTCAAAAACACGCTTGATCATAAAATTTCAAAAAAATAATAATCATAATTTAACTTGGAATTTGAAAAAACACCAAAAAATTATTTTCACTTTTTCCACTCCAAGTTATTCACAAATATTCAAAAAACAACTTCAATTTTTATTCATCGATCGTCACATATAACTTTAATTTTCAAATATCATTATTCACTTTGAAAAAATAATATTATTTTTAAATAGTCACAATTTTCATGTTGAAAAGCTTGCCAACTCCTCAACTAATAAGTTGAATTGAATTTCAACATGTATATGATTTCCAAGTCAGGTTTTCAGTCAAAAAGGGGGAGAAAAAGAAATAAAAAGTATTAATATTAACAAGACAAAGCTGAAAATAAAATATAGGAGAAATGTAGATCATGATGGAGAATAGACTTGCACCTTCTATGGCCTATATTTATTTAAGTACTATATGATATGATATTTAATTAATTACTTAATGAATATAATTTTGCAAAAAGTGAGATTCTCACTTCCTTTTTTTAAAGGATAAACATAAGTGGAGTCTTTTTATGTAACTAATAATAAGTTTTCCTTATTAAATAAAATATAAATAACGATATATACTTTCACTTGGTTTTTTTTAAAAAAGCAATTCAATTTGTTGGGGAATTTTATTTAATAACAAGTATAACTAAAGATTTGTGAAAGAAGCACTTAAAAAGTTATTCCTTTACGATACTTGAAGAGCAGCTAGAATTCAATTCTAGTGATTTAATTTTATGTTCGTTCAAACATTATCAAAGAAAAATAATACGATTTCCTGTCATAAGAAAAGATGGGAAAAAAGGAGCCGAATTTGGAAAAATATAAAAGTATGTTTTATTTTCACGAAAAGGAAATGAAAAAGGAGATTACAAGGTGGAAATCAAATTTTCACTAACACATTAAATATTTAAATAGTCTACTAACTCAGCTATTAAAATGTTCAAATAAAAAGTAAATTATTCAAGAGGATTTTATAATATTAATAGCAACAAAAAAAACACACGTTCCTTAAGAAAGCGACGTTAACAACATTGAAACACGACTCCTAGTTCAATCTATTCTCAATTTCTGATTAAGTTTTTTCATTGGGTCTTACCTTTGTCACTGTCTCAGATTATCTTTCGTGTTTCTTTTTTACACGTTTCTCAAAAAAAATATTAATCAATAGATTTTTTTTTTATGATATATTTTACCCTCATTTG
This sequence comes from Solanum verrucosum, assembly GCF_900185275.1. Lineage (NCBI taxonomy): Eukaryota > Viridiplantae > Streptophyta > Magnoliopsida > Solanales > Solanaceae > Solanum > Solanum verrucosum. The sequence goes on along the minus strand of NW_026019923.1, from coordinate 150,705 downwards.
ATTACTTAAACTATAATCTATCTTTATGAAATATTTTATTTAATTGAGGTGTTTATAGTCTTTAAGAACAATTATTACTTAGGATAATAGAAAAAGTTATTTAATTTTATTTTTAACTTCTAAAATAATAACAAATAATATGAGCCAATTAACTATTTTGAAATCACGATAAATAATTTGAGACAATATAAATCGTGTTTTTTTATTAAAGACTCTTGACTTTAAGATGTCGGTGTTGTTTTCCTCGTTTTGTTTGTATTTTTAGACAATGAATATATGATTCATGATCGTGCAGTTTATTATGCATATATTGACTATTGAATGGAAAAATGTGTCTCCTTTACTTTTTGTATCTTCCGATATAGAGGCAAAGTTAAAATTTTTATTAAGAGTGTTTAAGAATATTTTTAAGATTATAGTATATTGATATAGAAAGTGATATTTGACCTATATATATATCATTTTTTTTTTATCACAACGAGTGTTTATTAACATTGATTTTCAAATAAAATGAAAACTATATTTCATAACAAAAATAAAATATTTTTTTTATGATGACAGATCTATTATTAGTATGTGTGGACTCCTACATACTACACCTTTCGTAACTATTTACTTGTTATATTTTGATTTGACATACTTATTAAAAAAATAATGATTGATAATTTGATATAATAAATTTATCATTTTATCTTTATAAATTGATATGTCCCAAACATATTTATTTACTATATTTTTCAAAGACATTAATAAATTGAGGATATTATAGGAATGAAAAGAAAATTGTCCTTTCTTGATTTGTCAAAAATGATAAGTAAAAGGGGAAATTATATTAAAAAATATTTGACAAATAAATAAGGGGCGGAGGGAGTATTAGCAAGCGGTGCTATTACCTATAATATTACTCTTATAATTGATTTGTTCTTTGAGTTCTTCGGTTATTATTTGTGGGGCTTTTTACACTCAGATTATCGTTTATCTATAATAATATAACTATTGTTTAGATGACTTGTGTGATTGTCTATAGTATTTTGTCATTATTTTTTGCATTTCAATTTTTTCTTTCTGTATATTACTTTGGACTGTCTTTTGAGGATCTATCAGAAACCGATCCTCTTAGTGATAAGTCGGCATATAATGTACCCTCTTTAAATTTCATTTTATAAGACTATACTGATTATGTTACTGTTTTAGTCAGAAAGATCCCATTGTTTTTCTTTTCAAAGACAACTTGTAATTTTGTTATTTATGTTCTTTAATTTGTTGAATAATAGATGATCTTAGTTGACTTGTCTTCCATTTATTTGGTGCCTGCTATTTTCTTAGTTTTTTTTTCAATCTTGGATAATTTCTTTATCAATTGAGACTTCCCAAGAATTATCGGAGTTGAGTTTTATCTGTTAATATAAATATATGTAAAATTTAAAGGGAAGTTATAATGTACACATTTTAACTTTTGAAGTACGGAAAGTAACACGGGATGTATTAAACTATTTTTAATAATACAAATGTTTATTTGACCTTTTTCTGTTTATAAAACAAGTGAGCTAATATATATATATATATACTAGATATGAGACCCCGTGATATATGTTACTGTTTCTGTTTTAATTTATGTGGTACATATGAAATTTGAAATTAATCAATTTTTTAGTATGTTTTTATATATTTTAAGTTGCTAATTATTTGTATTTAGAGTATGTTTTACGTAAATATATTAGAAATCACAATAATTAGCAAGTTAATATAAAAAAAAACTTATAAAAAATTCATTGACTTTTGAAATTTCATTTGTATCACATAAATCAGGACCGAGTAATATATATGAAAATTACATAAAACGTACTATAACTCACAATAATTAGCAACTTAAAATATCTATATATCTATATTTCTCCCAATTTATGCGGTATAGATGAAATTTTGAAAGTTAACAAAAACTTTTTATATGTTTTGAAATATTTTAAGCTATTAATTATTATGATTTATAATACTTTTTACATAAAAAAATTAAACCAATATATGTTTTTCTCTGTCTCAATTACATGAGACATATGGAATTTGGAGAGTCAACTAAAATTTTTAAATATGTTAAGTTGTTAATTATTATATCTTATAGTACTATTACGTGATTTTCAAATAAAATATGTATTTTTTAATTTCAATTTATATGTCATTGATATAATTACATATATTAAGTAATGAAGAATTAATGTGTAAATTATGTGACACCTATGAATTTTGGAGTGTAAATCAAATTAGTTATATGATTTTAAAAAAAAAACGGTTAATTATTACAATTCATAATACTTTTTATATATTTTTTAAATGATATATATATATATATATATCTTTATGATATTGATATTAGTATTATAATAAATTAAATTTTATTATTTTAAATTTATGATCTGAATTGTCAGCCTATGCCACATTATAAAATGTTTCAAAGTAGATATCAGATTTACAAAAATGTCGATGCCAGCTAAAGTAATAAAATAACATCTAAGGGCATGAACCTATATATGTATATATAAAGTTGAATATTGACAATTTGATGTGGCATCTCTCTATGACCAGTATTTGTATTCATATTTTTTTCCTTTTTTTGACATTTTATCTTTGTTTTGTATTTTTTATTTGTACTTTAAAAAAATGTATTTATGTCATACCCGATTAATTATGCCCTTTATAACATCCATTACACTAATATAAATTTAAGTAAATGAAAATGGAAGATGAAAAGATAAAAACTATTCATTTTTTATAACTGTTTATAATTATTTAGCCTATAAAATAAAAACAAAATAGTTGAGCATTTGTAACAAATAAGAACAAATTTCTTCACTTTGGTTCTTCTTCTTCTGACGATAATGATCAATATATGGTATCAACTTTTGTCGCTAAGATGTCCATCAAATTTCTAGGTCATGTGACTTTTTTAACAAAAGAGAAAGAGAGAATATCTCATTATTCTTGTGAAGACATTGATGTAAAGAAAGAGATTATGTAACAAAAAATTCTTTTCAAAATAAAAGACATTTTGAAAAAATGTTTATTCCTCCTACAAGGAGAGAAAATTCATTGTGATTGAGAAATTTATAAGAAGCCTGATTAGTGTTTCAAAGGGTAAGAAAAATTATTTGGAGAAAAAATCATTCTATTTATGGAATTCGTATCAAATTAGGAGGAGAACAAGCAAAAATTTATTTTGTGACTTGAAAAGAGAGAAAATTAGATATTATTTCTTTCAACCTCATTATTCTTCTAATTTCTTTCTTCTTTTATTTTGTCTTGATTTTTTGTATCTTTAATTAAAGTTTTTTTTTCTTATTTATCTTTAATTAAAGTTTATATATATTTTCTTAAAAAAGAATTTAAAAAGATGATCATATTTAGTTCCTTTCCTCATCAATGCTATTAATCTCATAATTAGTGTTATTTATATTATTTTCTTAATTACTTTTTTTTCTTTCATTTAATTATTTATTTGAAGAAATTAGTTATTATAACTTTATAAGAATTACACATGTATTTTTACATAATTGATTTGTTATTTTTAAAATTTTTGGATCATTCTTCATCTTAAAGTTTCTATCTATATGTAATAATAATACTAAAATAGAAAATGTGGGGTGACACCTTCTTAGCAATAGATACTTATTTATTCTGATCAATGTTTCTGACATTTTTTGTTATTTTTTCCTTAAAATAATTGTTGCCTCGATTTTTAGTTTTAGTTTTATTTTTGTAGCATTTTCTAATTTTAAAAGACTGAAAAATTTATATTGAAAATTTACAAAATATAAAAAATGATTTATTTAACTCCTATCATCATCAATATTATTATTAATTTGTTTTACTTCTTTTCTTAATCTTCATTTCATCATTAATGTAATTTATATCATTTTCTTAGATATATATACATATATATATATATATATATATATATATATATATATATATATATAGATATATATATATATATTTGTGACATTTCTTAGAAGTTAGGATTACTATTTCTATAATTTTTAAAATTTTTGAATTCTTTTGTCATACTAAATACAACATGTTTTATTATAATTACATTTAATATATTAATCAATATGTTGTACGAATGAAAAGAAAATTATCATTTCACAAAAACAAAGGTTAAAATATAATTTATTATGATTAAGGAAAGATAAAATTATTATTCCAATATCCATAAGCATATATAATACATTAAAAATTAATTGAAAAGCTGTAAATGGAAAAGGAATCACCATTTAAGGAATCATTATTTTTAATTTTTTGGATCATTTCTTCATGTAAAAGTTTCTATCCATACGTAATAATAAAGTTAAAATAGAAAATGTAGTGACACCATTCTTACTAATAGATAGTTACTTATTTTTATATTTATTTTTTGACAATTTTGGTTATATTTTCTTTAAAATAATTATTGCCTCGAATTTTTTTTTAAGCTTTATTTTTAATTTTAAAAGATTGGAAATTTTATGTTAAAAATTTTAATAATAGAAAAAATGATTTATTTAACTTTTATCATCATCAATACTACTAATTTTTTTGACGTTTTTTCTTAATCTTCATCTTATCATTAATGTTATTTATATAATTTTGTTTAATCACTTATTTTTTCTTTTTTAACTCTTTTATATATATAAAGTTGGATATGTAAATGATGATGTGACATTTCTTAGAAGTTAAGATTACTATTTATCTAATTTCTCCATTTTTTGAGTTCTTTTGTCATACTAAATACAATATGTTTTATTATAATTACATTCAATATAGTAAACAACATGTTCTAGGAATTAAAACAAAATTATCATTTCAGAAAAATAAATGTTAAATTATAATTTTATTATGATTAAGGAAAAATAAAGATATTATTTCAATATCCCATAACCACATTCAATACATTAGAAATTAATTGGATATAACTGTAAATGGAAAATGAATCACGATTTAAGGAAAATAAATGTTTGCAATACCATAATAATTAAGGAGAGAGTAAGATATTATTTTAATATCCTAATTCGGAACTTTTAATCTACTACTCAATTAAAAATAGAATGCATTTAATAACATCAAAAAGTTATTAGTTTAATATTTTTTCTCATTGTACTAATTCAATTCAATCAAACTTAATTTTAAAGATAAAATAACAGCTTCATTTTAATTGTTGTCAATATATTTGAAAAAATTATTGTGAAAAGGCTTTTCTTGCACCTTATTTTAATTTTCATATACTATTATTATTTTTTCTGTCATTTTTCAATGAATTTTATTTCAATTTAAAATTTAATGTTTATTCTTAAAACTCTGACGGTACAAATGAAGGTGGAGTAAAATATAATAAATGATGATTCTTTTACTAAATAAGAAGATATAACAAAATTGAAAGGGTGACGTTTTTTTTTTTTGTAAATGGATAGGAAATTCTATTAAGGTATCTTTATGTCATTATTCAATATATTTTTAATATAAATTTCATTTGTTGATGCATTTGTTTAGTACTCCCTCTGTCCCTAATTACTTGTTTACTTTTCCTTTTATAGTTGTCTCTAATTACTTGTCCATTTTGACAAATCAAGAAAGAATATTTTTTTACCTATTATACCATCAATTAAATGAGCAATTACTTTGAAAATTGCAGAACTTTTCATCTACTTCATAATTAATAGGGGTAAAATGATAAACTGACTATGTCATTAATTGATTTCTTAATAAATGCGTAAATTTAAAAGTGGAGAAGTAATTAGGGACAGAGAGAGTATTACAGTCTTATTTGACATTATGAGATATTTCTTAGACATTTAAGGAGAATGGTAGACCGAAATATATATTATATATTAAAGGATGAACTTCATGCAATGGAAGAATTTGTTATTAGCAAATATATTTTAACTTATTTGATAAAAAATATATTCTTCCTCATTTAATAGATGTAAAATTTGTGAAGCTTTATTTTTTTTCACAATCTTCATATTATTAAGACAAATAATAATATTACAATTAAACAACAAAGTAAATATAAAATTTAAAAAAATTATTTAATTTAAATGATCGCGCGAAGTGCGGCCAAGTTCTCTAATTTAAAACAAAAAAGTAAAATTTAAATGGGTCTACTATAGAATTCCTAGAAATCCAACTTGAAAATTATGCTAAAAATGGAAAATAAAAAGTGAAATAAATTTAATTGAGAGTTATCCTTCGTCTGTCCCATTTTATGTGAGACTTTTTATTTTTCGAGAATCAAATAGTTTAAGTTTAACCATAAATTTGCGTATGATATCTTCATTTTTAAAAAAAAAATTGGACAAATTAGATAAATAGTAATGTTAGCTTCTAAGAAATGTGACATCATCATTTACATATCCAACTTTTATATATATAAAAAAAGAGTTAAAAAAGAAAAAATAAGTGATTTAAGAAAATTATATAAATAACATTAATGATGAGATGAAGATTAAGAAAAAACGTCAAATAAATTAGTTGTATCGATGATGATAAAAGTTAAATAAATCATTTTTTCTATTATTTAAATTTTTAACATAAAATTTCCAATGTTTTAAAATTAAAAATAAATGTTAAAATTTTTTTAAAAAAATGGAGGCAATAATTATTTTATTAAAGAAAAATATGTGTAGAAAAAGTAGAAGTAGATGAAGCCAAATGAGTAATAATAATAATTCTAATAAGGACTAATGAGTAATAATAATAATTGCAATGTTAGTCCTTGGTGTTAGTCCTTCTATTAATGTACAATTGTTTTTGCACATTGTACAACTAATTAATGCAGTGAAAAGTTAATGTACAAAATTGTATGCATGTTGTACAAGAGTATTAATGCAATGTTGGTCCTTTCCAACTCTCACTTCTAAATAAGAAGAGAAGTAATATATATATATATATAACATGAAATAGTATTCTTGTAAAATTAACAATAAGCAATAAATAGTTTGCGTGTATACCTTCCTTCTCTTTTGTCGATGAACAGTCCTTATCACTACCGCAGTAGTTCTCCCTTTAGGCCATGAACAGTGTTTCGCCCTAACGACCTCAGTCTTTGGCTACTTCGTTACTGTTCCTCCCTAAGGCTGAAGATCGCAACCTTCACTTAAGACTATTAATGGAGTTTTAAGAAGAGAGGTATAGAAACCAATTGTTTATTTCATATTATAATTTTACAATCACACCATACATTACTATATTATACTTACAACATATTTAGAAAATACTTTTCCTTGGCGGGAGAAGTTACTACTCACTACAACTCATACTCTTGAAGGTTATATATATATATATATATATATATATATATATTAACTAGAAAAAATATTACAGGAGAAATGTACGAAAGTACTAGAAAAAATCTAAGTACTAAAGGATTAACTAGAAAAAATCTTGCATAATTTAAGATTCGCTTCAGGGATCTTTCTCCAATTATTTCTAATTTATCTAGAATGAAAATTACTTCATCTACATCTTTCTGATTTTTTATTACTCATATATGCTACAAACCTCTTTTGAAATTGTAGAGTTATGTATTTATTTCTATTAAATTATAACTTTTTTCTATATGTGTATCTGAAAGGCTTAGCTCTAATAATTCGATTTCTTCAATTTTTTCTTTCTCATCTATAATATGTATCTTAGTACAATTGCATTCTTCCCCTTTAGTGCATTTCGAGGTATTCGTGTTAGGCGTATCTTTAAGATACCTAGATCTTGTTGGAATGGATTCCGTTGTTATTGCGGTCTGGGTAGTATTTCTAGAGAAGATTACTCTGTCTCTAGTAAGGAGACAACTTCCATTTAGGGGTGTACATGACCGGGTTGATTCGGGTTTTTCAAAGATCAAACCAAATCATTTGTGTAAAAATTTTAAATTTATATACCAAACCAAACTAATAAAATTCAGATTTTTTCTGGTTTTTCAACCTCGGGATGGTTCGGGTTTTTCAAATACCAAACCATTGTGTCGAATTTTTAAATTTATAAATCAAACTAAACTAATAAACCTCAGATTTTTTTTCCAGATTTTTGAATTTTTTCGGTAAAGTTTGCATACAAACATATAATTAACTTGTGCTCCAAATATTTCTTTAGTCCAACCAAAATACAATTATCTAAGGTATTTCTTAAGAAAATAACACAAAATATGAGATGAGTATTGATGACACTAAAATATTCAATAAAAAATAATAATGAAAACATCATATAAAATAAATATTGCAAAGTCATAATGAAAATGATCATAATTTAAAAGTACTAAATCATGCTAAAATAAGTTTAATAAGTATTAGTTACATTACTAAATATTTAAGGAAAATTAAAATTAGATTATGTATTTTAATTGTCTAAACCAATGTAAAACTAAAGAACAAATATTCAATATTATTGTCATTCTTAGTGTTGAATTAATTTTCTTTTTGCATTAGTATTAATTTGATTTTGATTTAAGTTTTATTATAATTATCAACATCTATGAACTATAATCTTTATTGGACCATTCCGAATTCTAAGTTTTAAACTTGAAATAATATATTAAAAGATAAAGACTATGAAATAGTATAAGAAATATTTTAAAATTATATCAAAGTAAATATTTTTATGTATAAAATAAAATTTTAAAATTACATATATAATGTCGGGTTGGTTTGATCTCGGGTTGATTTTTTTTAGTTAAAACCAAACCAACCCAAATATAGTCGAGTTTTTGTTTCAATACCAAACCAAGTCAAACCAAACCACTAGTCGGGTTTTATTTTTGTTTGACTCGATTTGCGGTTTGGTTCGATTTTCGGTTCGATTTTGTACACCCCCTACTTCCATTGTTATGTAATAAGAAGTCTAATCCTAAGACAAAGTCTACTTTAATATTTAAATCTCTAACCCATATCTTTTCCAACTTGTACCTGGGTTTATAAAAGTCTGCACATGTGTTTAAAAAACTTATTTGTGCATTACTAACATAATGCTTATATACATTTGAAGATCCATCCAATTGCATGGCACTTTGTGGTTCTGAAAATTCTTTTATTACATCTAGAGGAATGATACATCTATTTATTATACTTTTTGTGCATCATGAGTTTACTAGAGCTAGGGTTTCTATTTCGCAGCCCTGAATCTTTATTCTAGTTAATATTTTTATGGTATTAATTTTCTTGTCTTCATTACAAATTAATCCTTCAAATGACTTGTAGTCTTCTTTTTCATTAAAAAGTTCTATTTCTAATTCTGGTTTTGTAATTTGGCTGATTTTTTCCACTTCTTTTTGGCTGGTTTCTTCTATTTTCCCATTCCCTTTTTCTAGTATACCTATTCTTTCCTCTAAACTATCAATTCTTTCTTCTAAAGATTTTAATGTTTGTTCTTTTGTGCTTACAATCACATCTATTATCTTAATATTAAATATTTTGTCAATGCACCTAATGCAACTTTCGATATAGCAATTCATGCATTTGGCTCTTCTGTCTTTACTTGGGTATTCTGTGCAATTAAAGCATCGTTGACTATCTAATCATTTTACCTTGAAAAATTGGTGATTACATTGTATATTACAAAAGTATAATATTTTATATTTAAGTCTATCTTTTCTAATCCTATTTCGTTTATTAAGGTTTCTTCTTCTGAATCAGATGAGTCTTGTTGTCTTCCTTCTAGGGCATCTATGCTTATTACTGAATATATACTTTCATTATCTGACATATATTCATCTACATTTATCAGGGTCTCCTGGAAGTCTTCTATAAGCTGGGCATTTCTCGTTCTACTATTATTTCTTCCTGGACAAGTATTAGCTAGATGTTCTTCACTTCCACATGTAAAACAAGCTAGCCTATTTTTGTAAATTCTGTTATTATTATGTTTTCTTACATGTCTATCTTTATTTAGATAAGACTTTCTAGCCGTTGATTTTCTTAGATGATACTTTTTCCTAGGTTTGTATTCTTGGGTATTTTGATATGTCCTTTTGTATTTTCTTTTTGGTGTACTTTGATCATAACTTTGTGTTGTATATATATACTTACAAAAACCAGTCTCGTGTTGTTTTAATTGTTTTTGTATTTGTATATTCGTACATTTCTCCTGTAATATTTTCATAACATGTTGTATTTTATGTCTTATGAACCAGTTTACGTTTGGATTTTGTATTACTCCCTCTCTTTTGTTCCATCTTTCTTCTATTTCTCTTCCTAAGGCTCCAGGGAGGAGTTTGTTAAAAAGTTTTTTTCCTAAACTTTAGTCAAATGCATTACCACTTATGGCGCAATAGTAGAAATAGTCTTTTAAAAAGTTTTTTATATGGCTCCAATTAGTTATACTAAGTTGTTCTAATTTTATTAATGCATTCTTTTGGAATACTACCAAGCCTCTATTTGGGTCTTCTCATCTTATTAGGCTATGTATTTTATTAGTAAAATTATACGGGTTTGGTCCCATGTTTACTAGTTCTTGGAATTCTTGAGGGTAAGCTACTTTGTATGCTTCCCATACTCTTTTAATTGATTCTCCTAGAAAGGTCTCCATGTATCTATACATAGTTTCCGCATCTGTTTCACTATAATGGTGTATATAGCTTGCTACTACTATACCTTTCCACACATCTATTACTGAATTCCATAATTGAGGGTCATGAGCTGCTATATTTAATATTTTTCCTCTATCTCCTCCATCTTGGAGTTTGATAGGAGCTTCTATTGGCATTCTTATTCCTATGGGTCTAACCATTTCTCGTTCTGTGGCCAGGTCTTGTCTTGTCTGAAGACGCGATGTCATGGTAAGTTACCTATAGTATATTCTACTGGTGGTACTGGGGTTGTCTTTTGAAAGGGGCTTGAACTTGTAGAAGCGGTTTTCATAAAAAAAATTTAAACTACGTGTTGTTTCGTCATCGCTTTCTTCGTCTTCTTCCTGTCTATACCCATAATTGTTTGTTAGAAATTTGCATTCTCTAAAGTGTTGTTCTACTGTAGAAAATTCTATTCCTCCTAGTTTACAGCCTTTACATTTAAATAATGTTGTTCTATCTAATTCGTGTATCTCTCTGGCCTTTGCTATTGATATATCTATTTCATAATCTTCTTCTTTTATAATTTGAATATTCATTCCTTCCATATTTATGGTTGTTTCGTTGTCATCTAAATCCTCATCTATTTCTCTTTGGTCTGTATATTTGTAGTCAGTGAATCGGATTGAGGTCTGTCCTTTATTATTAGTATATGTAAGGTGGTCATTAGGTCTTAATACTTCCTTTTTACATAATTTTTCTAAATTTCATTCTCTACCTGCATATTCTTCTGAGTCTATTTTTAAAGGTTTCATTAATTTTATCCCTTTATTTCCCATTAATCCTACTGCATCATCTATTTTAATTTTGAACCGTGAACTGCTATTAGTAGCTAATTTTCCAATGAAGCTAACACATACTAGCAGATTATTTTCGCAGTTCATTTCTTCGTAACCTTTAGTCTGAATTCCTATTTTTATGTATTTTCCAAATTCATTTGAATTTATCATGAAGTCTGGACTACTGTAAAAAATTCCACCATTGTTAGTCATATCTACTTCTGTTAAACCTATTATGGATCTTTTTGATTCTGATCATCTATTATCGTATAAAGTAATTAGTATTTTAGTACCTAGATTTTTTCTAGTTAATCCTTTTTAAGTCCAATTACTATCAATCCCATATGCATGAGATTCATTCATCTTTTTTGTATTTCTTTCATAGATTCTTTGCTAATTAAACTTATATTTTCACTATCATTTTCTGATACGCACAAATGTTCTTCTCTATAATGTCTGTATAAGTGTGCTATTGAAGAAAATATTCATGTATTATATTAGTACTTTTGGATTTAATAGTCTTAATCTATTTTGTTGGAAAATTTCTATATCTTTGTCTACGTCTATTAGTTCATCTAATTGGTGACTGCTACTGGGTCTAGATGAATTCATTATTCTAGCTAGCATATTGTTTCCTAGTCTATCTTGAGAGAAACTGACCCTTTGTCTTTATTGGAAACTTCTATTCCTGTTTGAAAAAATGTCTATGCCTTATTCTTTTTTGTTATTCTTAGTTTATCTTTTTGTGGGGTTATTTCCGTCTTCTTGAGTTGTTCTATTAGAGCTTGTATGTCGTTGTCTTGTTTTTCCTTTTCTTTAGGATTTTTAGCTTCTAATAATATGTCTAATTTCTTATTTATTTCGGCTATTTTATCTTCTAGCTTTTTATTTAATTCTAACAATGCAAAAATTATTAGATTGTTTTGTTTTACTCCTATCAGGTCTGTTTTTTCTGGTAGTGTATAATCTGATAAACCTTCAGGATTAGCTTGAAATTGGGTTGCTCTTCTTAGAATTTCTTGGTAAAAGGGATCATTCATGAAAGAGTTAAGTCTTTTAATTTAATTAGTTCTTTTTTAATTTCTCTAGTTTCTCCGTGAAGATGTTCTAGTTGGTTATTTATTGTTTCTAGCGGACTATTATTAATTGTATTATTTTTTGCTAAGAGTATTTGTACTTTTGAATTTATATCTAATTGTTAATTTTTGAGAAAGTCGAAATTACGTTCTATTGTTTCTAATGATTTATTATGTTTATGTTGCAGGTTTTTTACAGTTTCTATTAACTTTAGTATTTTATCGTCTTTTAACTGAATGTGTTCTATCAAATTTATTATGATATTTGTAATAGTATTTAAGTGATGGTGATCGCTATGTAAGATATGTTCTCCTTCTATGAAGTTACACTTCATTACTGATCCAAATTTTAGTCTTCGATATTTCTTTTCTGAGATAACTTCTAAGTCTAAATATTCTAACTTCTTTATACTTCCTATTTTATTATTTTTATGCTAAGTACAAGATTTTACTTTTCCTGTCGTGTCGTTCTAGTCTAGTTTGTTGGATATAATGGTTAATTCTAGCTCCTATTATAGGTAATTGTACATTTATTTGTTTAATTTCTTGGTTTATTGAATTTATTTCTTGTGTTGGAAGTGCGTCTGAATATAGTTCTAGCTGTTTTAAATATAGTTGTCTTTGCTCTATTAAGAAGTCGTATATATTTGAATAATTTTCTTTTATACGTAACAAGTACCAATGATATTCCCGGTCAATTATTAACTGTCTTTCGTAAATTATGAGTAAAATTCTACTCAGTACTCCCTCATCCGGTTCCTTTATCTAGTTTGGTAGTTTATGTTATTAAATCTAAGTAATTTCTCCCAAAATTACTTTTTTTAAAAAAAAATTATGATGTTCATCTCTCTTTACTCTACTCTGTTCATCTCTTTCCCTTAACCCATGTTCTTAGCACCTGCTTCTTTAACCACACCCTGGGATACACAGTCCTTTCGGTTCCCTGACCATGGCGTACTTTCAACTTCCCTTGGTATTTACAGGTTAATCCATCGGGGTTACTAAGAAGGTAAGGAACTAACCATTTACTAAGAGCAATTTAAACAGTATATGAACATCATAGTAATATAAACATCATATTATACAGTCATTATAACATTACATAACAATACATAATATAGGGAGAAACTTACTAAGATCTAGAAAACTGATAACTACTTACATGATAATGGTCGGAATGAGATTTTCCTTTCGGGAGTCCCCGGGTGACCTTGCAACTACTTGAGAAAATAAAACTTTCACTCTTTGTACACAAAAACACTCACACTTTTTTTTTATATGTAAAAACTAAAATTCTCAATTGCTCTGCTTACTTTGCTCTCTTCGCTCCTCTCTCTCTTTGCTCTCGGTTTTTTCTCTGTCTTTGTTGCTGGCCAATGGTCTCTTATTTATAGCTGAAAGGTCGGACTTGAAATTCGGATTTCAAATTTTAAATAAGCTTTCTTCACATGTCGGGTGCTCATTGGGACCCATCGTCACATGGCCTTTGAAAACTTTCTTCAAAATAATTGTCCTTTGTCGGCCTCTTTTGAGTAGTGGAGTCTCTTTTACCGTTTACTTTAAAGTAATGGCTTAATATGTCATTGCTTACGTATCCTTTTTTGTAGTATTTCTGGACGTCATTGCTTACGTATCTCTTAAGTATATATGTTGTGTAATGCTTCTGTATCGAAACTCATTCCTGAATCATCGTCTTCATTGGGGTCTTGAGCAAATTGATCCATTGACGGATTGTATTCGTCACTTCTACTTCCTGAATCCTCGGGATCAGAATTTACTAGTTCTGGTTCTGGTTCTGGATTTGGGTATTCTTGTATAACTTCTTTAGTTTTTTCGCTGAGTAACTTGTAAAGAGAAGTTTGTATTAATCTTTCGATCTTTTTATCTTTTTTTTTTCTTTTGAGTAGGAATCCTTTAGTCTTTTTTCTTGTCTCCGTTCCTATTGTGGTTATAGTATTGAAACTTGTTGGTAAAATTCTCACACTTTTTGGCAAAGTGTCAACCATTAACGGATTTGATAAGTCTTTACCCGTTACCGTTTGAACGGGACTAGTTGTACCCTTAGCCGATACAATAGCTCTTTCTACATTCTTTGGGGAATGCACACCCGTCTTATCCATTTTAGAGTGAGATGGAGAACTCTTTTGTTCTTTAGGATTGTCTGGTTTTTGTAATGGTATTGTCTGGTTGATATCAAACTGCAAAATCTTTCTTCTTTCTTCTAGGAAATAGACATGTTGGGTCAATTTTTCTTTTTATTTTTTAAGTCTATCAATATTTTGATTTTGTCTTCTAAAACCTTCTGTCATTAAAGAACAATGATCACAAAATATGACTTTGTATGTGCCTTTCTTGATGTTGTATTGTATGAATGGTCTTGTGGTTTGTCTTAATGCTGGACTTATGAAATAATTTGGGCCCAAAGTTCCTCTTGCATAGTCTAGGGCTTCGTTTAAATCATCAAACCCTTTGAAGAGGGGAGTGGGAAAGTCTTTTATAGAATCTATTACTTCAGTCCATGTCTGGAAATTACCTGCTAGTCTTCCTTGAACCACCACATAGAATTTGAACTTTTATTTCTCATTTTTCTCGGTAAAATAATGGCTTAGTGAATTTAGTACGAAAATGAAATAGTTGTTGTCTCGTGGTATTTTATTGTTATGGAAATATTACATAAAATACAACATGTATATATATATATATATATTAGATACAAAAGTTCCGCCAATTTCGGGCTCAATATACATTATTTTATTTATTTAAATTTTATAATTTTAAGTCAATTATTTTTATAATATTTTAAACGTACTTTTTGAATAATATATGTGACACATGTGATATTTTGAGAGTCCTAATTTACAAGCAGCCACAATAAATCTAAAATGACTAAATTATCCTTAAACTTAGTGGATATTTCTGGAAAGCGCACATGTCAATCAAGACGTGTGTGTTTGTTCCCTCTTATATATATATATAAATAAATAAATAGCAAAACTACCCGCACATTAAAAAAATCTGTTAAATGAAGATATATATGCTTTAGTTTTTAAAAAATAAAAAATTTATTTTAAATGTGTTTTTTCAAAATAAGTAACCAACTCACGTAACTATTTTAAAAAAAAGGGCAAAGTAGTTACTTTTTAAATTTAAATTTAAAGTGGTTACCTAAAACTATTCTACACATTATCTCTACTAGTATACGTACTCGAGCGTTGCACGAATATTTGAAAATGAATATTTTTTTAATTTAAAAATAATTCATATGAATTATTATTGAGTATTAAAATTGCAAGTGCAATCATATATAATGTTTTGATTTTATATTAATAGTTGATGCTAATAAAACTTTATCCTTTAAAGAGATCACACATTTTTCTAACAATTTTTATTTTTCATTGTATAATGAAAATTAATAATAGCATATGTGGTGTGTGTTAGATTGATATTTGTGTTAATTAATTAAATTTAAAATTTATAGACCGGATTTGAATTTAGCATTAAAAATAATAACTCTAACTTTAGTAAAAATATTAATATAATTTGCAAAATATATTGCAACCTATTAGCACATAAAGGTTTTCTCCGGTCTTCCTCAAAAAGATAACTTTAGAGTGCAAATCAAACTCATGATAGGTGAGTAAAATTATACACACATGGAACAATGATTTGTTGTGCTCTATATTTCAACATATTGAAATACTCTCTCTGAGTCTCTGTCTCATATTAATTGATCATTATACTAGAAATAGTTATCTCATATTGGTTGATCACCTTACTAAATCAAGAAAGTATTGATTAAAAATTTTCTATATTACCCTTGCAATTAATTCTTTTTGAAAGTGTTCATATTTGTTTGTAAAATTTTCAAGAAATTTTTAAGGGGTGAATTAATAAAATTATCTTCTTATTAATGATTTCTTAAGTACCGTGTGAAATGGAAAGTGATCAACTAATATGGAACGAAGGAAATAATTACTCTTAGAAGTATTTTGTTTGTTTATATATTGATTGAGTACTGAAAAATGAAAATTTCCTCATTAAAGAATAAAAAGATAATTTGATGTACACAATATTTTAAGTTAAATAATTAATAGTGTTTGAGGAATCTCACTTTTGTAGATAATCTATTTTAATAAGTATTAACAATTATTTTTTTCGTTGTTTCAAGGCTCTCTTAGAGAATAACTCCAAAAATTATAAGTACGAAGAAAGGAATACTTTTTTGATATGGAAATTGATGGGATTTATTAGCAATTTAATAATATTTGAACATATCTAAAATGAGTATATAAAGGTCCCCATCATCCCAAAGTATCTAAAATTATTAACTTTGAACTATGTCTATATATTATTAATTTAGAATTAATGGGGCAAGCTATATATCAATTTCTCTTACCAACTTTTGAAGTGCAAGGGGGTATATATATTCCTTTGGTATTATTGTTATACATATATTAATTTTGTGATTGCTATTGTTTGATGAAAATTCTGATTCCGATAAGAAAAAAGTAAGTAATTTTATGGGGTAATTTATTTAGAGAAAATGGCTAAATGAGCTTCCAACCTATTGTCGGATTCTCAACTACACACTTATACTTTACGAGGGTCCTATTATCCCTCTGAACTATTTAAAATTGAAATTATTATCTCTCTAAATGCTTACGTGGCAAAGTGAGTGTATTTCACTCTCTTTGAGAGAGTGAAGACCAAAAAGAAATATTAAAGCTTTATTTTTAATATTGTTTTCATTTTATTTTTTTAATTTTAAAAAGAAAGTTAAATTAAAACACCCAAAGTAATTGAAAAATTAAAACAAACAAAATCAAAACAGAAAAAGAAGCTACAGAACAATTTGTAAACTAAGCTCCTTTCTTCCTCGGAGCTCCAAGCGATGGTCCAACGCCGCCGCATTGATGCCGGAAAATCGAGGTACATAGTTGAAGCCAACCTCAATCACACCAAACTTGAAACTCCTATAAAATTGTTAGCTATATAACTCCCATCATCATAGATTTGCCATGGAAATAACACAAAAAGCTTGGATAAATTTCATCCAAGACAACTAGCTCATCTCTAATTTCTTTTCTTCTTCTTAGCAACTTAGTAGAATATTCATGTCAGCCATCAAATTTCACCATCACGATCTGAAAATCACCACCACAAATCATAGATAGAAATCTCTTTCCCACTCTCCATAATAAAAAACTATTAAGTAAATTACTTTACACCAATTTTCAAAATCAACTAATAGTCATTAAAACTCCATTGAAATACCATTTTGAAGCTATTGTAACAAACTTTTTCAGTTAACAAAATCCATTCAAACAACTTAATAATGATGGAAATCTCTAAAAAAAAAAAAAGTTCTCAAAAATTCCTTATCGGAAAAGATTCTGACGGACAATTTATTTTTTAGGTCAATTAAATTGACATTAAATCTTATTATTTATGCACCTATTCCATGACCATAAATTTAATAATAATTTTAGATTTAATAAAAAAAGAATTTAAAAAGGGAAGAAAAAAAGAAAAAATGGCATTGATGTGTTCAGGGATTTAAAGAAAAAGAAGAAAGAGAAAGGAAAGAAATGTCAATAAAAAAGGTACAAGATAAAGAAGAAAGAGAAAGGAAAGAAATGTCAATAAAAAATATAAAAAGTTACATGTGTCAAACGCGTAAATTTTAATGATCAACTTAAATGTGGTTGTGACTTTTTAAGGAGGTAATAATTTCATTTTTAAATAGTTTAGGGGGTAATAGGACCCCCGTGAAGTATAAGTGTGTAGTTGAAAATCCGGTAATAGGTTGGGAGCTCATTTGATCATTTTCTCATTTATTTATAGTCAATAATTCATTCCTATAAGAAAAAAGTAAGTAATTTAATGGGGTAATTTATTTATAGTCAATAATTTTATTTTATTTTTGGGTGGGTGGGGGGATTTTTTTTAATTTTTTTTTAAGGTGTCAAGGTGTATTTCTTTTCAGTTATTGTGTTGCCCGTAAGTACTGTCTGATCGAATGAGAGAAAGTATCATATGCCACTTTGAAATTTAACATCAAGTGAATTCAGTCATATATGACATAAATTTCATAATGAAATATTGTCTGAAGTTTAATTAAATGAACTTCAAGTAAAATTTGTTGAAGTTCAGTTATATATGTCCTGAACTTCATGAAAATGTAGTTGATATTTAATTATATAATACGTAAATGAATGAAGTTCAGTCATATATAACTTGATTTTCAAATAAAA
Organism: Solanum verrucosum; assembly: GCF_900185275.1. Taxonomy (NCBI): domain Eukaryota; kingdom Viridiplantae; phylum Streptophyta; class Magnoliopsida; order Solanales; family Solanaceae; genus Solanum; species Solanum verrucosum. The sequence goes on along the minus strand of NW_026019923.1, from coordinate 132,011 downwards.
ATAATTGATGTTGTTTGCATCTAAATTATCTGAAGTTAAACGAGTTAAACTTCAGACATGTAAGTTTGAACCTTATATTTAGCAGGCATGAAATCAATTTAAAATGACTAAAAAGGTGTAAAAAGTTAAATCTTATGTTGGTTATAGACCATCCTAATTTAATTTCGGTCAAGATCAACTTATTCCTTTATTAATACATGGGTTAATTTTGAGAATCAAATATTTTTTTGGATGCAAGTTATGAAATGGCCTAAAGACCAAATAAGAAAATATTATTCACCACTTTTTATAATTGTTGGTGCTATTATGGTGAATGATGGTGGTGAATATAGATCTTTGCCCATTATAAAAAACTTTATATATATTAAGCACAAGTGCTACTTTTAGAGCACAAACTCAACATGTAAGCCAAGTATTTTATTCCCAAAAATATTAAAAGAAAAAAAATGAGAAAAAATTCATTGCTTTCCCCTTTTGTTGGTTAACTCTATCCACTAAACATCATCCACAGTAGAGTATATCATAATTTTCCATAAGGTTAGCTAATATATTTATGATTATATTGTGGCATCTTTTCTATTTAAAAAAAATTTGAGTATGCTAAACAGCTGCAAAAAATAAAAATAAATAAAAAAGTTCAAATATGTCATTAATTTGAAATTGACTAGATATGTGTTTGCCAATACTTTAGTTCATATATACTCTTATCGTTCAGTAATTTATCCAAATATATCTTGATTTAACTGTAATCTCTAATTGACCTAATTAATGGATTAATAAGTGAAAATAGTCACATATATGCCCTTAAAATTTGTGGAGAGGAGGAACTAAATGATTAATAGTTGGTTGAGAATTACGAGCTCTCAAATTCAATGGTCAACAAAAGCAAAAATATAAATGATTTATATATATTTGTTCAAATTTAATTGGATAGAGTTATTTGATATTAATATTTTTAAAAGTGCTTTTGGGATGAGTCTCGGAGCGAGGCATGTTAAAAATACTTTGGAGTGCAAATGAAAGCCTTAGATCCATAGAGCATAGCACAAATGAAAGACTTAGATCCACATAGAATAGCACAAATGAAAGACTTAGATCCATAGAGCATACTTTCTAGAATTTAGGCATAAGCATCGAGCTTAAAAACATAAACCCCGAATGACAAAGCATTGGCTCAGAACATAAAAATGTATGGCTCAAATGTTATATTTGATTTTTTCTATTTTAAAAGTATTTTTGCTATATATCATATATTTTTATTATTATGTAACACTATTTATACTTTATACCATTATGTTTTCATCTTGTTGCGATTTTTACCAAATTATATAAATAAAGAAAGCAATTCTTATAAAAAATGACACACTACCGTAAATAATGTTCTTAAATAATTATGCCTAAAATTGATAAAATAGAAATTTCATAACATTATATTCATGATATAACTTTTATTTATTGTTTGTTATTGCTTTTAGGGAAAATGCATAAGTACCTTCCAGTCTATGCTCGAAATCCCTGAGACATACCTAACCTTTACTAAGGTCCTATTACTCCCCCAAACTTATTTTTTAATTAATTTTCTACCCCTTTTCGGCCTACGTGGCACTATCCTTGAAGAAATTGTCAACACGCGCTGAGCACACAAGATAGTGCCACGTAGGCCGAAAAGGGGTAGAAAATTATATATAAAATAAGTTTGGGGGGTAATAAAACCTTAGTAAAAGTTAGGTATGTCTCCGGAATTTTAGGCATAGGCTGGGGGGTACTTATGCATTTTCCCTTGCTTTTACATATTTTATCCACATGACTTATGCCTCATCCCATAAAACATAAAATGCCTCACCTTGCCTCCCCGTTTGCTAAAACACCATTTGATATCTATACTAATAAAAAAAAATGACATATCTATTATATAAAATTAGCCGAAATACACAAAAGTGAAAGTGAATAGTGTATTTATAAAAAAAATTGTGAAATAGGAGAAGATAAGTGCATATATTAGGCACAAGCAACTTAAACAATTACAACATTACTTAATCAAATCATTGCATTTCCAAATTCAAAAAATAAAGAAAGGATAAAAGAGAAGATAGGTGAGACTACTCTTCGTTTTTAGTTAAAGGTCTCAAATTTGAGTTTCTTCTAATATAACTTGTCTTTGTTAGAGAATAATTTATCCTCTATTATTATACTTTTTGATGCAAATCTAATTTTAATTTAGATCTTAAATTTGAATATGGCTTTTTCTTAATTAACATTTATCTTTTAATGTAAACTTTTCGATACAGATACGAATTTAATCGAATATCAATAAAAATATCAAACACAAATAAAAAAAAAGAAGAGAAGATATGTATGCAGAAAAAAAGAGAGCTGTTCCAATTTCCCCTTAAAATCTTCAATTGATGCTGTTGATGGTGGAACTTTACGCAATCGCATAATATCCTCTTCTTACCCATTTCCCATTATCCCCCACCCCCCTACTCCACCCCCTACCCTACTCTCCAACCCCATTATCATCATCATCAAGATTCCTTTTTCCACTTCCTCCATAATCATCTCTTCAATTTTTACATATATATCTTGTTTAATCTCATAGTTTCTCTTCTTCTGTGCTGTTTATTCAAAACCCCATTTCGTTTTTTCTTCACTTTTCTACCATTTCAGGTCATAATTTAAGAAAAGGGGCAAAAGGGTGTTTAAATTTTGTTTATTTTCATTAATGGTTTGATTCAAAGTTTGGGAATTTTCGATTCTTGATTTGGGTTTTTTGGTTTTGGGGTGAAAAGTTTGATTTTTTTTGTTAAAAATGGGTAATATGGGAAGTAGTGGTGTGAACGGCCGGCGACGGAGTAGTAGCCGGAGGAGCCACCCACCGCCGCCTCCACAACCACAACCGCCGCAGCCGGAGATAAACGCGAACAGGTATGTGTTTGCGGCGGCGACGCCTTATCCTACTACTCAATACCCAAACCCTAATGCTCCGCCGTATTATCAATACCCGGGTTACTATCCGCCTCCGCCGCCGGCGATGCCGGTGCCGTTACCAGCTTCGTATGATCACCACCATAGGATGGACCCGGGTCATGCTAATTGGGTTAACGGGCGGTACCCTTGTGGACCTATGATGCCTCCACCAGCTCCATATGTGGAGCATCAAAAAGCTGTAACAATAAGGAATGATGTTAACTTGAAGAAGGAGACTCTAAGGATTGAGCCTGATGAAGCTAATCCTGGCAAGTATCTTGTGGCCTTCACTTTTGATGCCACAGTTCCTGGGAGGTAAAAAAAGTTGTCCTTTTTTCATTTTAGCTGTTTGTTTTTTGGTGAAGTTTATGCAAATTTGATGTTAGTATACGGTATCTGCTTGAGTCTTGACTGTTTCAGTTGAAGTGTATTCAAATATGTGTAGTAGTATTAGTACTTGTTCATGAGCCGAGCGTCTATCGGAACAACCTCTTTATCTCCCAAGGTATGGGTATGGTCTGTGTACCGCAGACTCGGCTTGTTGAGATTACAGTGAGTAGTGAGTATGTTGTTGTTGTTTATTAGTACTTGGTTCATAAAGTTGAAATAAACGAGTTTCAACTTGGTACTTTTCCATCTGAATACTTTAATTTGATTGTTTCTTACAGGGTCAGAGTTAAAAACTTCAACTTGACTCTGGTATTATGTTAGTATTGTGGAATATAAGTTAAATAATGGTTTAATTGGTACCTTTCCCTTGAATTCTTTAGTTTGATGGTTTCTTACAGGGTCAGAGTTAAAAACTTCAACTTGACTTTGGTACTATGTTAGTACTGTGGAAAAAAGAAGTTAAATAATGGTTTTAGAAATTATCGGAAACAACCTCTCTACCTCTCCCAAGCAGTGGCGGAGCCACCTTATCATTAGGGGTTCATCCGAACCTCCTTCCGCCGAAAATTATATTATATTTACATGGTTAATAATTTTTTAGGTATATATAGTAGATGTCGAACCCCCTTCGACTACTTCGTGTGTCTATTTCTTCAGATTTTGAACCCCCTTATCGAAAAATCTGGCTCCGCCACTGCTCCCAAGGTAAAGGTAAGGTCTACGTACACCCCACCCTCCTCAAACCCCACTTATTGGATCGCATTGGGTATGTTGTTATAATGGTTTGGAAGTTAGTTTGATATATAAGAAATAAATTCAATATTTGGGAGTTTCAATTTGGTACCTTTTCATTAAGTTCTTTAATTTGATTGTTTCTTGCAGGGTCTATGTAAAAGACTATAACTTGACTTTAGTACTATGTTAGTATTGTGGAAAATAGTTAAATAATGGATTTGGAAGTCAATCTGATATATCAAACATGATATTATAGTTTATATTTGAATAGGTAAGTGTATTTAAGTTCTTGAAGTATGTATAGTATTGTATGATAAAATTTTCAATAGAGTGGTGTCCAACATCTTGGAATGTTCCAACTGGGGTGAGTGTCTGTTTAAAAACGTGTCGGAGGGAGAGGTGTACTAGATTTATTTGTTCAAGAAAGTTTTAAACTTTTTAGTCATTCATTAATTTTGGAAACACATATAGACACTAGTAGGATTATTGATATTGGTTTGCTAGGGATTAATTTGTACTCCTGCTTTCTGTGAGACAATCTTTTGACAACCTCCCGAATCATAACTGCAGATGGATACTTGTTGAGAGAGAAATTGGAAACTTGATCAGCAAATTTTATTTTAACTTGGACATTAATGTAATTTCATTTTGTTGTTACCAGTCCTGCAATCTCTTTACAAGCTTGGATGAGTAGATAAATGTGTCTATTTTAGAAAAAACAAATGAGAGGTTTCTGCTGCTAACTTTGAGGATCCTGTAGAGCGTGTCTTAGCACCAGTGGCAGAGTCATCTTTGTTCAAGGGAAGTCAATTGACACCCCTTTGTAAAATTCCAAAACGTAGATAGGTCAATCTTTTATTTGTATACGTTGAATCTCCTTGGCTTCTTCATCTTTTTTTATATATATTTTGAATCTTCTTAGCGAAAATCCAGTAATCCTAGTTCCGCCACTGTTTAGCACTACTTTGGGTCAGTTGAATAAGCCTTTGGGTCTAATTAATAATTACTCGTCTACAAAAATTGGAAGTGGTCTCTTGTTTAAGCGCTGATGTTGAAATCTCTTGGTATGTACTAAATAGCAACCAATAACTTTGGTCTTAATACAAATTATTGCTTTCTTTTTTTATGAAAACGGATGGGAGATGGTAAGAATTGTTTTGTCAGCATATCCTGCATCATTGTGTAGCAGCGTCAAACCTCAAAGAGGCAGTTGATGTGTGCAGTGCTCTCCTTACAGCTATCCCCTTGTTGTAAAGAAGAAAATGATCCATTGAATCTCATGTTGAGACACACATTTAGAAGAAAAAATATAGTATCATCTGAGACTTGGATATGCAAGTAATTTGATAATCAACTAGATTTTTAGTTTTCTAAAATGATAGTAATATACTAGATCAATTACTTCTTAGAATGAATACATCATATATTATCTCGCATGTCTAGAAGTTCCACAATGGTGTTTTATACTGAAAATTGAGGCGGTAATTCCCGAAGGTTGAGATCTGATGTGCTTGCAGATGGTACAATAACCAGGGATCAATGGAGGTGGTTGTGATTTCCAGGGAAAAAAATATAATCATGGTGGTTGCTTCTTCTTTGTTGGTCGTATGGAATCTGTGTTCACTTCTCAGTCTTCAGTCATCTGTTGCTGACTCTTAAGAGTAGCATGTACAATGTTGATGACTGTTGGATTTATTAAAGGAATAAGTTTTGTCATCTGTGAGATACTCCCTCCGTTTCAATTTGTTTGTCTAGTTTTGACTTTGTACAAAGGTAAGAAAGTAAGAAGACTTTTGAATCTTTGTGTTTTTAAACATGCCGTGTGGAAAGTTGAAATTATCGAGTCGTAAAAAAAGGAACGAGGCATTTTTTTTTTTTGAAACGGACTAAAAAGGAAAGTAAGACAAACAAATTGAATCGGAGGGAGTAGTAATTACTAAGAACGAGCTCTGATATGCTTGCAGCTTCTAGGTCACACACATAAGAATTATCAAGTAGTTGCTTTGTGCTTGTTTGTTTATGAAAATTGCAGTTGCTTGTTATTGCTTGGCACTTGGCAATATATTGTTGACTCTTCAAGTGAAATTTAGGTGCTTTCAACGGGAGCTAATCCAAAGTGTTTCTTGATCTTTTTTCTCTTGCAGCATGACTGTCATTTTCTTTGCAAAAGAAGGTGAGGATTGCTGTTTGACTCCCATGAAGGAAAGCTTGCTTCCACCAGTAACTTTTGAGTTTCAAAAAGGTTTAGCTCAGAAATTTAGGCAGCCGCCTGGAACTGGCATTGATTTTTCAATGTTTGAAGAGGCAGAATTGTCTAAAGATAGTGAGGCAGATGTCTACCCACTTGCAGTCAAGGCGGAGGCAACATTAGATAACCCAAGTGAATCAGAGGATGGAAGTGCAGCATCAGGATCCACTAATTCACAGATAACTCAAGCAGTTTTCGGAAAGGACAAAGGTGAGTACCATGTTAGGGTGGTGAAGCAGATCCTCTGGGTCAATGGCATGAGGTATGAATTGCAAGAGATTTTTGGGATTGGTAATTCAGTTGAAAGCGACTTCGATGGAAATGATCCTGGAAAAGAATGTGTGATATGCCTCTCTGAACCTCGGGATACTACTGTACTTCCATGTCGTCACATGGTATGATTCTGCCCTTTGTTACTAATTTATGTTGAGTTTTGGTCTCAATATGTTCCGAAACACCTGCAATGTCATGATTATATATAGTATATAGTTTATGCATCCTGCAGTTAACAGTTTTGCTAATAGAATCTGAAAACAATTCCTCCTGACACTTTTAAGTCTTCCTAGGGTGTGTTCAGTATGGAGGGAAAATTGTTTTCCAATTTTTCGTTCTCGATTGGTTAAACTTTTGAAAAATATTTTATCTAGGAAAACAAGTTTCTTAAAACTTAAGAAAATGGCTTCCTTAGTGAAAGTTCCAGAGCTGCTGTTCCACATTGATGGTGTCCTCACCACCCTCTAACACACACCATCTTCACCCCCATCCTTGTAGCCTCAACACCCTTACGCCCACCCCCATCTCCCATATTATTTGTCTAGATGATATTCAAGCAATTTCCTTCCTACCGACCACACCCCTAAAGTTTACCGTTTTCCCTCTTGGTTGCTTCGTGACCTCTCCGTAGCACACCTCACACTTTCTCTTGCCACTGGCTGAGTGATTTAAGATGTCGGTAGAACTGATATTGTTAAGCAGGCTTCATTTTATCCTGCATTTCACCACAGGCATTTATTAATCAAACAAGCCATATATAAGATACCTGCTTCTAGGTTAGGGCTTGTGTCTCTCTATTGGGCGGAACTTCAAGTACTTTCTTTACTGATTAACCAATTTTCAAATGTTAAAAAGTTCCTAAAGGAGCTACCACGTGTTATCTTGAATTGAGATATTTTTGCTCAACTTCCCTCCGAGGAAGCAACCACCACATTTTTCACCTTGAATTGATCAAAATATGCTGAATTTCTTATTTTTCATGGAGGGATTAGATCCTGCATTTCTCTTAGTTAACAAAACTCTAGTATAATGTAACATCACATAATTGAGTATCTTTCTTGATGCAGTGCATGTGTAGCGGATGCGCGAAGGTTTTGAGGTTCCAGACGAATCGCTGTCCTATCTGTCGACAGCCAGTTGAACGCCTCTTGGAGATCAAGGTCAGCGAAGGTGCAGCCGAAGAGTAAAAATAGGAAGAGTTGCCAGAATCCACTCTTGTATAAATATCAGTGTTCTCTTACTTGACCTTTTGGTTTTCCTTCTCTATCCATCCCCCTAGAGTAGAATAATCCAACAGCAGAAAGTCTCTTAGTAATAGTTTGCAAGTGGGATTCCAGTCCTACAAATGGATCATAAAGACTTGCTGTTGAGTTGAGCCCCCCCCCCCCTTTTTTTTTTTTTTACATTTTCTTTTGAGTGTTTTTGAATTCCCTGCATTTTTCAAAAAAAGTTGTTAACTATACCTAGTAAATATACTGTTTGCTTGGTCAATCCTCTGATCTACATTTGGCTTCTATAGTTAGCCATGCTCTATAACATCATTTCATTGTAATAGCCAAGTTTATGTCGGAACCTATTTTTTTTTATGTTGGTTTATACTATATACTCTCTATGACAACATTACGATATAGCAGCCAAAAAAAGTTTGAACAAATAATGTTATTACAGAGAGGTTCGGCTATAATTAATTCTCAAGTTTTGTTTTGTGTATCTTTCCATTTTGTTGTCAATATTTTCCTTTTAAACCTGCTTTAATAACACTTTTTTTGAGCTCAGGGTCTATTTGAAACCGTTTCTTTACTTTCATAAGGTAGGAGCAAGGTTGCGTTCACACTACCATCTCGAACTCTATTGAGCTTTGGTCTAGTAGGAGTGCAACAACTATGTTTAGTGATCAGAGGCACATTTGGTCTCCTGATACTGGATTCATTGAAACTTGGTATTTTTATCCCCTTTTAATTTATTTTATTTCCAAAACTAGCATTTCTCTTTCATGAAAAGTTATGACTTTTACGAAAAGTTGCGACTTTTATGAAAAGTTGCGACATTTATGAAAAATTGTGACTTTTATGAAAGTTGTGACTTTTACGAAAGGTTATGACCTTTCTGAAGTGTTATGAAAAGTTGTGACTTTTATGAAAGGTTGTGACCTTTTTGAAGGGTTGTAACTTTTTCGAAGAGTTGTAATTTTTCCCAAAGAGTTGTGACCTTTCCGATAAGGCACAATAAACATTTGTTCACACTATCATTTGTTGTCTATAAATAGAGAAATTTTCTCTTATTTAAGAACAACAAAAATTCTGAACTTCTTCTTCTTCTGGACAGTTAAATATTTGTGTACTTTGCTCCTATTGAGTGGCTCACTGACACCATTATTTTTGTATCAATGCACTGATATGCTTTTTACAGTGATTAATTTATGCTTATATTATTAATTGTTGTTTTTGAGTATATGCTTTAAAATTTGTTGTTTATGTTTATGTTTCTGCAATGTTATTGTTACAAGTATTTGTTAGTGCAGATTAACAAACATTAATTGAGTATTCAGACAAGTTTTCTCTACTGGAAGTGTTGAAGGTACAATAAAAAAATCTCTTACAAATCTCTAATTTCTTCATCAACAACGTCATTCCTTCACATACAAGGATGATAATTTTATTCATTAAAAAATCATTTGAGAGTTAATAACTTTGCATGCCCATATTTTTTGGATTTTATATTGTAAGTTATCTATTTTTACTAAATTTTATCAATGGGTATTATAAGTACTTTAAGGATTGAAAGTTGATTGAAGTGTTGGTCAATTTTTTGAGGTATGCTATTTCAAAATATAGGAAGTTTTCTGGTTAGAATGATTGTTATCATCATTCGATATCTAATAGTTTACTCCATTTAATGTATGTTTTTCTCGCTGTTTTGTTGTCCACTTAAAATTGTATTGACTATTTTTCGTTTGGTATGTATATGATCTCACTTGGACAAAACTTTCGTCCTTTTAATGTTTTTCTTTTTTCCTTCTCATTCGACTCTTTTAAATATTTTTGGTGTGAGTAATGACTATTTTCGGCAAGCTTAGTTTGAAGAATATGAAAGAAAACCTACTATAAATAAAAGTAATATCTTAAGCTACAAAATATATGTCTATTAACATAGATTTGTTGGCCTTCATGTCCCAAGTCATTGTTGAGTATTTGAGTTATCTAGGTTAGACCCATTTTTATTTCTTTTCATGTTCGAAATATTTCTTTAACATGAGTCTAGAATCCAACATTTGATCTACTTGTACTTTCATAATGCAACAATTATACGTACATATTTCTGAAAAAGTCGTAAAGTTTCATTGATGAAGCATTTAGAAAGGCCTTCAGAGCAATAGTTTGATGAAGAATGAATTTTTAAAAGGGTCAACAATAGTATTTTGTTGTTGTTTCAAATTTATTTTTATCCTTCTATAAATTTTGTTAGAGTAACAAAGTAACAATAACGAAAAGTGCTAAACATTGGATCTCAGACAAGTAGATTGTAAAAAATTATTTATGTTATTGTGGTGTACATTTATTCTAACCATAAAATTATCAGATTCTATATTTTTCATATACAAAAAAATAGAAAAAATGATACATCATCGCTACATAAAAACATCACTCAATTTTAACAAGACAATTATATCAACAAACATATATAATAATAAATTATGTAAAATATAAAAATGATTAGATATCAAGATATTTTTAATCATTCATTTAATATTTACAATTCTTGAGATATAAGATAATGTCAAATCATTTAATTTATGTTGAAATGTTCTTAAAACCTACTAAAATTCACTTTTTTTCTTTCTTATAATAGTCGATTATTGAAAAGGTTGTTCAAAAACTTAGAAAGATAATTTATGCCCGCGCAAAGCGCGGGTAAATTTCCTAGTAGATATGAATTTGTAACTTTAAATATATTTGTTAAAGCTAAGAACATTAAACCCAACATAAATTTGTGATAAGTTTTTTTGTTGTTGTGATGAATTGTAAAAGAGAAGGATGGGACTTTTGGGATGTAGAACTCAACAAGATTATATTGTTCATTCAACTTGTCTTGTAGTTATAGAAAAGGAACCTAAACACATGATATGCGAGGTAGGTGTACGTCACGAATTTGAATCATATTGTAGATAAAAGTATGATGATAAATTTGGGATGCACACCACTTGTCCCGAACTCTACTGAGTTTTGATCTAGTTGGAGGAGTGCAACAACTGTATTTGGTGATCAGATGCACATTTAGTCTCCTAATACTGGATTTATTGAAACTTGATATTTTTAATACGGAGCATAAATTTATGTTTAAAAGTCAACTATAATTATATTAAGTAATGGATATGAATTCGTAACTTTAAATATATTTGTTTAAAGCTAAGAATATTAAACACAACATAAATTTGTGATAAGTTTTTTTTTCCTATTGTGATGAATTGTACAAGAGAAGGATATGACTTTTGGGATGCAGAACTCAACAAGACACTATACTGTTCATTCAACTTGTCTTTTAGTTATAGAAAAAGGACCTCAACACATGATATGCGAGGTAGGTGTACGTCACAGACTTGAATCATATTGTAGATAAAATTTGATGATAAATTTAGGACGCACACCACTTGTCCTGAACTTTACTAAGTTTTGGTCTAGTTGGAGGAGGGAAACAACTATGTTTGATGATTAGATGCACATTTAGTCTCCTTATACTTAATTCATTAAAACATGATAATTTTAATATGGAGCATAAGTTTATGTTTAAAAGTCAACTATAATTATATTCAGTAATAGATATGAATTCGTAACTTTAAATATATTTGTTTAAAGCTAAGAACATTAAACACAACATAAATTTGTGATAAATTTTTTTTTCTATTGTGATGAATTGTACAAGAGAAGGATAGGGCTTTTGGAATGTAAAACTCAACAAGACACAATACTGTTCATTCAACTTGTCTTTTAGTTATAGAAAAGGGACCTCAACAAATGATATGCGAGGTAGGTGTACATCACGGATTTGAATCATATTGAAGATAAAAGTCTGATGATAAATTTGGGATGCACACCACTTGTCCCGAATTCTACTGAGTTTTGGTCTAGTTGGAGGATTGCAACAACCGTGTTTGGTGATCAGATGCACATTTATTCTCCTGATACTGAATTCATTGAAATTTGATATTTTTAATATGGAGTATAAATTTATGTTTAAAAGTCAACAAGTTCTTTTTTTCCTGTTCTGATGAATTGTACAAGAGAAGGATAGGGCTTTTAGAATGCAAAACACACCAAAACACTATACTGTTCATTCAACTTCTCTTTTAGTTATAGAAATGGGACCTCAACACATGATATGCGATGTAGCTGTACGTCACATATTTGAATTATATTGTAGATAAAAGTTTGATGATAAATTTAGGATGCACACCACTTGTCCCAAACTTTACTGAGTTTTGGTCTAGTTAGAGGAGTGCAACAATTGTGTTTGGTGATCAGATACACATTTAGTCTCCTGCTACCAGATTCATTGAAGTTTGATATTTTTAATATGGAGCATAAATTTATGTTTAAAAGTCAACTACAATTATATTTAAGTAATAGATATGAATTCATAACTTTAAATATATTTGTTTAAAGTTAAGAACATTAAACACAACATAAATTTGTGATAAAAAATTTTCCTGTTGTGATGAATTGTACAAGAGAAGGATAAGACTTTTGGGATGAGGAACTCAACAAGACACTATACTGTTTATTCAACTTGTCTTTTAGTTATAGAAAATGGACTTCAACACATGATATGAGAGGTAGGTGTACATCGCGAATTTGAATCATATTGTAGATAAAAGTTTGATGATAAATTTGCGATGCACATCACTTGTCCCGAACTTTACTGAGTTTTGGTCTAATTGGAGGAGTGCAATAACTGTGTTTGGTGATCAGATGCACATTTTGTCTCCTGATACTAGATTCATTGAACTTGGTATTTTTAATATGGAGCATAAATTTATGTTTAAAAGTCAACTACAATTATATTAAGTAATAGATATGAATTCGTAACTTTAAATATATTTGTTTAAAGCTAAGAACATTAAACACAACATAAATTTGTGATAAGTTTTTTTCTGTTGTGATGAATTGTACAAGAGAAGGATATTAGGGATGCAGAATTCAACAAGACAATATATTGTTCATTCAACTTGTCTTTTAATTATAGAAAAGGGACCTCAACACATGATATGCGAGGTAGGTGCACGTCACAGATTTGAATCATATTGTAGATAAAAGTTTGATGATAAATTTGGGTTGCACACCACTTGTTCCGAACTCTACTAAGTTTTGGTTTAGCTGGAGGAGTGCAACAACTGTGCTAGGTGATTAGATGCACATTTATTCTCCTAATACTGAATTCATTGAAACTTGGTATTTTTAGAATAGAACATAAATTTATGTTTAAAAGTCAACTATAATTATGTTAAGTAATAGATATGAATTCTAACTTTAAATATATTTGTTTAAAGCTAAGAACATTAAACACAACAAAAATTTGTGATAAGTTTTATTCATGTTGTGTTGAATTGTACAAGAGAAGTATTGGGCTTTTGGGATGATGAACTTAACAAGACACTATACTTTCATTCAACTTGTCATTTAGTTATAGAAAATGGACCTCAACACATGATATGAGAGGTAGGAACGTCACAAATTTGAATCATATTGTAGATAAAAATTTGATGATAAATTTTGGATGCATACCACTTGTCCCAAACTCTACTGAGTTTAGGTCTAGTTGGAGGAGTGCAACAACTGTGTTTGGTGATCAGATGCACATTTAGTCTCCTGATACGCGATTTATTGAAACTTGATATTTTTAATATGGAGCATAAATTTATGTTTAAAAGTCAAATACAATTAAATTAAGTAATAGTTATGAATTCGTAACTTTAAATATATTTGTTTAAAGCTAAGAACATTAAACACAACATAAATTTGTGATTAGTTTTTTTTTTCTTCTGTTGTGATTAATTGTACAAGAGAAGGATAAGGCACTTGGGATGCATAACTCAATAAGACACCATACTGTTCATTCAACTTGTCTTTTAGTTATAGAAAAGGGACCTCAACACATGATATGCGAGGTAGGTGTACGCCATGAATTTGAATCATATTGTAGATAAACGTTTGATGATAAATTTGGGATGCACACCACTTGTCCCGAACTCTACTGAGTTTTGATCTAGTTGGAGGAGTGCAACAACTGTGTTAGGTGATCAGATGTACATTTAGTCTCTTGATACTGAATTCAATTAAACTTGACATTTTTAATATGGAGCAGAAATTTATGTTTAAAAGTCAACTACAATAATATTTTAAGTAATAGATATGAATTCGTAACTTTAAATATATTTGTTTAAATCTAAGAACATTAAACACAACATAAATTTGTGATGAGTTTTTTTCTTTCTGTTGTGATGAATTGTACAAGAGAAGAATGCGATTTTTGGGATGCAGAACTCAACAAGATACTATACTGTTCATTCAACTTGTCTTTTATTTATAGAAATGAGACCTCAACACATGATATGCCAGGTAGGTGTACGTCACAGATTTGAATCATATTGTAGATAAAAGTTTGATGATAAATTTGGGATGCACACCACTTGTTCCGAACTCTATTGAGTTTTGGTCTAGTTGGAGGAGTGCAACAATTGTGTTTGGTGATCAGATGCACATTTAGTCTCCTGATAATGGATTCATTGAAACTTGATATTTTTAATATGAAGCATAAATTTATGTTTAAAAGTCAACTACAATTATATTATGTAATGGATATGAATTCGTAACTTTAAATATATTTGTTTAAAGCTAAGAACATTAAACACAACATAAATTTGTGATAAGTTTTTTTTCTGTTGTGATGAATTGTACATGAGAAAGATAGGGCTTTTGGGATGCAGAACTCAACAAGACACTGTACTGTTCATTCAACTTGTCTTTTAGTTATCGAAAAGGGACCTCAACACATGATATGCAAGGTAGGTGTACGTTACAAATTTGAATCATATTGTAGATAAAAGTTTGATATTAAGGTGGAGAAAGATAAAAGGACAGTTTATTATCCTTTCCCTTTGGGTTAAGGTTTCGAATAGACAATTGAACAATAAATTTTTGAGAAATTTCTTCACCTTTTCTATTTTGGGGCTATTAAAATCGATTCAAATCAATATCATATGACTTCAAATTTAATATCTAACATCTTCAGCACATCTCATCAATGCTCAATAATTAGATTCAACATAGACTTTCAAAAATCAAACAAAAAGAATTACAAGAACTTGTACAATTTCATCAAAAGAAGAAAAATATGGAGGACTTAAATTTCAATTAGCCAATAAATCAATACTCATATTAAGTGCTTCTTTATGTTATATCTTTGCTTTAATATCAAGGCACTTTGAGTTAAAACATCATGCCCTGACAATAATTTTTTTTTAAGCACGACTTAAAATGTAAAATCTATTCTCCAATTAAATTCTTCCACCATATATAACTCATGTACACTTTTTTCTAATAACACAAAATCCTAGAAAAATCATAAAAATCCTTTCATTAACCAATGATTTTCTCCACTAACATTTCTATCTATTGGGCTCAAAAATTCAAATGTCCCCATTATTGACATAGAATGATTGATGTCCAATGATTCAAATCTTTTACGATTTTATTCTTTAATATTTTTCGTAATCTCCAAAATACATTTTATCAAATATAATTAATTTTCCGTTTATATTTTTTAAAATTAGCTTTAGGATATGAATTAAGTCATTTTAGCAACAAAAAAAAAAGGTATTTATCAACACCTTTTTATCAAACAAACAAACTAATTATTGTTAGTTTCAATTTTTAATATTTCAATTCAACTTAGCAATTGCTTAATTATAATTTTTTATTTTAATACTTTAAAATTTATTTTCAACATCAAGCTAATTCAACTCTCTTACTCACATTTCATGGATTGTGAACAAATTATTTTATCTCAACTTGCAATTCTTTTAATTATATCATATTTTATTTATCTTGTCATCAAGGACAAACAAATATAAAGATATAACCATTTATTTTTTGTTTTACTCTTCATTGTACAATTAATTGTTCTTCTATAAAATGTCAAACCTTCCACCACAAGATTACAAGTGGTGTATAATAAGCCAAGATAATTAATTAAATTGGTGACCATCAATAGAGGGTATAGGTGAGCATCTCTACTTTTGGGTTGGAAATAAATAAATCTTATATCTTTTCTAAGTTTATGATTGACTATATTTGTTTGCTGAATAGTCCCTTTATTAGACTACATCAATGATATCATTCATGAGTATTATAATTTTTTTTAAATAAATTAGTAGTGTCCTCTAAATTTTTGTGAATTTTGCAGCTAGTTAAAGAAGTCAACCTCTGGCGCATTTTTCAGAAAAATAAATAAATCATAATAACTAGGGGTGGAGCCTTTGCTATCTCACTAAAGAAGAATTAATCTAAATAGGTGTTCATTTAACTAGTTAAATATTATATAATTCATATATTGTAAGTGTATAACCATGCATAATCAACTTATAATATCATTTAGGAAAGTAAACTGTGAATCCAGTCAATTATTATATGTAAAGATCAATCCCTTATATATATAAGAAAAAATGGGGGGCCTTAAAAGATTTGAAGTCCCAAGTGATTGCTTTAGTAGCCTTATGGTTGAGACGACACTGATTTCAAAATTTACGTATTGGTCAATTCTAAGATAAACTTCTAGTGAAACATTAAAGCGTTATACTTTATAGAGTTTTTTTCTATCCTAAGAAAAAAATGATGTACGCATGATTTTTCTCTCTGCTAGGACAATATCTTCAAATGCGTTTCACACTATGAAAACCATATTTTACTTTGAAATAAAAGGTGTGTGTGTGTCCATTATGTACACATATATATTATATAGTTCTTTAATTTTGAATATATAAAAGATGTAGTATATATCTTTTTTTGTTTCACATGTACGTAATCAATTGATCAGTGGAGCTAGGGGGTGTATCTGAATCCCTTTTATTGAAAAATTATACTATATAGTAAATGTTAATTTTTTTTTTGATTTCTTTGTAGTCTTAAATCAATTTAGAAGAATTCCGACTCCACCTCTGACAAAAATATTGAGTAATTAGAGTTCAAATGCATATTTTCATTGTTCACTAATTGCATATGTTTCAACTCTTCTTCTTTTACTTTAAATGTGATAGCTTTTTCCTTCTTTTGATTTGAAGTATATATTCATATGATACTTAATATGATAATACTATTTATAAAGAACTGATCATTGTGACTTTGATACTGATTGTTATCCTTATCATCATCCATCAATATTTTTTATTTATTTTGCAAGTCATCTAATTAACTTAAAGGCATACATAATTTAATTTGTACTATCTTCTTTTAATCATTATATTTATTAAAATTATAATTGTCAATCTCAAGCACAAGAAAATTACTGTACAGTATACCAGTGAAAGTTAAAGTGGACATTGCATCATAAGAGTGATAATGCAATATTGGAGATCGCATCAATCCTAATTGATTGTTTCAATATGTCGTGGGCTCGTGACGGATCTAAAATTTCTACTAGATATTTAATTTGTATCACTAAAAAGAGGTCAGTATATAATTAAGAGGTTTAATTTTTTCCTTTATTATTTTTCCTTAGAAAAGAAAAAGTAATAAATTATCAAGTTGACTTTTATAACCCTAGCTAGTTATGTTAACAATAATCATGCTTGATATAAAAACAAACAAACTCCATATATAAAAGTGATTGTGTACAATTTCAGAATCCATATATAAGAATTGACCTTTTGATTCCCCAAAGGGTGTTTGAATTCATTGTTTAATTACCTACGAAAGTTGTGGCTGAGGGATAAAATTACTTCATTCTTAATTAACAATTTCGAATTCGAGTTTAAGTATGAAAAAAGTCTTAATACAATTTTTTTCCCCTGTAAATGGATATCTTACGTGTTGTGAAATATGATTAATTAATTAATCAAAATTCTAATATAAATATCAAACACAAGGTAAAAAACAAAAAAAAAAAAGGAAAGAATTCATTGCTTAATTAAAACGGTCACCAAGCTATTGATATAGGTGAGCAAAATATATTAGTACTTTTTTATTCTTGTTATTTTAATACTCAAAAGGCTATTTAAGTCAGAAAGTGATGTATACCATAGCCTTTTTAATGAGTTGCACTTGATTTTTTAAGGAATTTTTTTTTTTAGAAAACATTGAACTAAAACACATTTTAACTAAAACCATAATATAGAGTCGCTGGGTGCTCGATCGCCCATTAACCTCGTCTCGAAATATATATCTATATAGAAATTAAAAGGTATTTGTATAAACTTAACATAAAACATCCAATGAACAAATGATCTTATGGGAATTGACTCTTGGGTGAGTGCTTAAAGCTCTTTCAGTGTTGTTGAGCGCGAGTTTGAATTTCACTGTTAACATATATTTATTTATTTTGCCTCCGCCACTTTCAGAGCACCCACAACCTTACAATCCTAGAGCCACCACAGTACTCGACCTGTAAAATCTTTTATATACCAAGTATAATAACTAAGTTGGTTGAGTACTTGACCTCTCTTGAAAAATATGATAATAATTGTTTAGACTTTTTTTTAAACAAAAGTATATATTTTACATGCGAGTTACATATACGACGTGTGTCTTTTGAAGTTGTCGTTCATGAATCTGTAGTGTAATATGAAGGATCAATTTATCACTAAACTGAACTAATGTTAGCTGTAGGAATTCCTATGGTTCTAAATGGTCTTTTAATATACTTTTTAAATAATATTTTGAATCACTAAACTATAGTGATTTATATTATTTTTTAAATGTAATTTTAAAATATATAAATTTTTTTGATTTGAGAATTCTATATTTGAATACACATCAAAATTAGATAATTTAACCTCTATATTTTAAATTATATTATAGTATCACATAAACTGAAATAAAGAGAGTCCACTTTTCTAATACTTTGCCAAAGTCCATTAAGTGCAAAAGAAAGCACAAATGCTATGCTTCGTAAGGATGGCTTTTTCTTGAGAATTATGTTAATGTTTATTGCAAAAAGTATGGTTTAATAAGATTTTTTGAAGTACTTTTTAAATAATATTTTAAATTATTAACTATTGTAATTTGTGATTATTTACATTATCTTTTAAAAAATTTAATTTCTATATATATAAAAAAAAGTTAAAAAAGTTATATTAAACACTTTAAATCATGCCACATAAATGGTAATATAAAAGAGTAACACTTTATAACTACTTCAAAACATAAATCGTAAGTTTTATTTTTGGAAAAACCCTTCAAAATGCCAAAGTCCATTAAAGTTGTATACGTAGAGTTATATATTTCTATATATTTTATGGCTAGTTGGTTTAAGTAACTTTCATTATTGAGTCACAACATTGATTTGATGGAAAACGATGGTTTTGGAGGCAATAATTGGTAAGAAAGAGTTGATAAGATAATAATAATAATTAGTATGTTAACAAAAAAAAGTAAGATTAAATAAAAGGAAAAACACAACAAAGCAAAATGTGGTTGAATTTATTTGTTTAGGGCTTTTTTATTTCGTGTCTGATATTTATATTAGAGCTATTTAAATTTGAAAATTTGTGTCAAAAGATCCTATATTAAAAGGATAAAACACAAGCAAATAAATTAAAAACGACGACCCTATACTCAAGACTAAACTGAGAACCTATGGTTAAATGTATTGTAGCCAAGGTCCAAGAATGCACTGCTATACCTACTAACCCTCTACTTTAATTTGTGTTTTTCACGACCTCTTATTTTAGGTCATATTCTCAATAAGTTGAAACTGCATCAAAAAAAGAAAAAAAGTTAAAACTACATCATATCTTGTCTAATTACTCTTTCTAGGCATGTGAGTGAAGCTCGGCCTCACCAAGTTTGGGTGCCAACAAAATCGATCGATAAATATCTAAAAAATTAGTGGACTAACACAAACCATAAAAGACTTAAAATTTGATTTCATATATCTTGACATTGAAAAGCTGAAAATGCAATGAGTACTAGTCACTAGGATTGTGAGGCCTATCTTCGCCAAGATCAGGGGCCAACAGAGTTTGTCAATCAATTTTTAAAAAATTAATAGACTAATGTACACAAAAATAATTAAAAATTTTAAATTTCTATTTCGTGACATCGAAATACTAATAAAAGAGGTGTCATTAATGAAAATACAGTGAATACTGGTCACCACAACTGTGAGGCTCAGCTGACCAAGTTTGAGAAATAACAAAATCGATCGTCTAATTTCTAAAAAATCAATAAAATAACACACAAAAAAATATTAAATTTTAAATTAAACTATTAGTTGATCAGTTTGTTAGATCTGCTAAACAATTTTATTGTTATAACTTTTTAACCAATAACCAAACCACTCTTAAATATGTGGAATAGAATAAACACGAATATTTCATGAGATTAGTTATTTTTATCTTCTATATGAAACAGCAAAATTCATTATTTTCGTATAAAAAAATGGATAAAATAATTACAAAATTAGCTAATATCCGAAATTAAATAGATAAGAGAAAGTTACTCGAACAGTAGGCACTACTTCACCATCCTAAAGTTTTGGATGCAAGTAAGAAGCAAAAACGGCGAAAACTCCTAAATATAAGTAAAAGAAAAAATCAAACCAAGTTAATCTTAAATTTTATTCCTGAGACTGTTATCCTTATTTCACGCAGCAAGCCCTTTAAAAAAAAACAAAAAAAACAGAAACAGAAAGAAACAACAGTACAACACTACTACTATATTGTTTGTTAAACCACCATGCTTCCCCCATTACTTTCTTGTCTCTCTTTTTTTCCCTCAAAGCTTGAAACTTTTGTTCATGGGTGTTTTTCTTTACTTTCAGTGATTCACTTCCCAATATTTTCTTTAGGGTTTTAGTCCCTTTTTTTTATAAACCCATTGTTTCAATTAAAATTGTTATACATTCATGGAGACTAGTAATCAGAGGTCTTTAGCTGAAGAGGATGACAAAAACTGTACAAACAATCTTAATAGCAGAGCTGATCCTCCTCCTCTTCTTGTTGAAAAGGTAGCTTTTTTTTTGATTTCTTGTTATTTTCTGCTTAAGAACTAATTTGGGGTGTTGTATATGTGTTTTGTTTCTGTTAATTTTTTCTGATTTTACCCATTTTTCAATTTGAGCTAAAAATAATAATATAATCTTGGGTTGTTTTTCTGTCAAGTTTTCAGCTTTTTCACATTTTCTCAATTTTTGCTATGCCTTTTTTTTTCTCTCTTGATTTCTTGGGTTTATGGAGGACATGACCTTATATGGGAGGTTGTGGAGGTTAGTAGGTTTGGAGTTTTGTTTGCCGTGGTATTAGCCTTATACTTGTAATGAATTGCTTTTGATTTCTATTATCATATGTTGTTTATTGTGTTTTGATTTTTGAAACAATTTTGTTGTTGTTAGTGTTTTCTTATTAGTTGTTATGTTTCTTTTTAACTGTCTTTTTTCTAATCATACCTGCTTTGATGTGTTGTAATCGAGCCAAGGGTCCTTGTGAAATAACCTCTCTACTTCCACAGATAGGGGTAAGGTCTACATATACTCTACCCTTCCTCATATTCCACTTGTGGGATTTCATGTGGTATGTTGTTGATGTATTTCTATTAAATTTTCAGCTTTTACCCATTTCTCTCTTTGAGCTATGGCTTCTTTTCTTATTGATTTGTTGTTATATTCTGTTTGTTTACTAACTTTGGTGCTCTATATGGGTTCTGTTTCTGGTAACTTTGCTGCTTTTACCATTTCTCAATTTGACCTATTGCTTTTCTTTCTTCTTCATGATTTGGGAAAACTGTGGATTTGGGTCTTCACCGACTGTTTTGTATTATTTTGGCATGAAGTTTCTGTCTTTGCTTGAAGTTCATTCTTGGAACTAATATGTTGTAAACGGTGCCACGTGCTTATTCCTTGTATCTGACAAGTGTTTAAAGTTTATATCTTTGGTTGCAAATTGGTGCAGTTATGTTTGTATGGTAATGGATAAGAAGTTGAGTAGTAACTTTGGTATTTTGGTTCTTAATATTTTAGGTTGGTGAATCAAGTGAAATTGTAGAGGAACTTCAACTCTGCGAACTGCAGAGGAAACAACTACCTCTGGAAGTACCTGAAAGAACCATTGATGGACAAACAGAAGATTTTGTAAGGATAGACATGTCCACATCACCAGTTCAAACTCCCAAAAGAGTGATTTTCTCGCCATCACCCAGCCCTAACCATGTCAGATTAAATGA
Organism: Solanum verrucosum; assembly: GCF_900185275.1. Classification (NCBI taxonomy): domain Eukaryota; kingdom Viridiplantae; phylum Streptophyta; class Magnoliopsida; order Solanales; family Solanaceae; genus Solanum; species Solanum verrucosum. Next base: position 109,970 of record NW_026019923.1, on the reverse strand, counting down.
ATCTCCAAGTCCCTCATTACCGTGGGCTAAATCATCCATTAAATCTCTCCTCCCTAAATTAAGTTTCAAATTCCGGAATAAGACAACTGATATTGAAAAATCTGCAATGTTAGCTCTTGGAGTCTCTCCTCTGCCTCAGGACAAACCTTCAATTTTTAGGACTCTATCTGTTAAAAGAATTTTCAATTCAAAGATGAACAGAACTTCATCATTGCCTGTAACTCCAATTGAACACTCAAATCCAGAATCAACACATGGTGACTACGGAGATGCTACATTTTATTCAGTTGTAAGTACTTGTATTTGCTCGTGTCGTTAATGGCGTGATTGAATTCACTATCTTCTTCTTCCTAACTGTAAAATTCTCAGTGAGATTATGCTCCATTGAGTAATAAATGGTAAAAAAGCACACCCAAGGGTGTGGTCAAGGAGTGGGTTGAGAACCATAAGGCCTTAGGTTCAAATCCTAGCAGAGACAAGAACACTTAATGATTACTTCCGAGTTGTCCTTGCCTTGGTGGACATAGTTACCTTGTACTTGTTGTTGGTGGGGGTTGACAGGTGTCCTGTGTTATTAGTTGAGGTGCGTGTAAGCTGGCCTGTACACCACGGTTATTAAAAAATGGTAAAAAAGCTGCAAATTTGGGTAACTCACAAAGAAAAAAAAGGCAAGTTGTGTATACCATTTGTTTACATCCTTAAACGTTTGAATACACAAGTAAGGAAGTGGAAAGACCAAATGAAAAATGAGTGTAGTTAAAAGATAAGCATGATTCTCCAACTACAATTTAATAGGTGTTAACTAAGTTGCTCAGACTCTTAACTTTTGGTGCTGCATCCGTGTCGACACGATGTTGGTGTGAGTGTGAGATCCATACTTGATCTGGCCAACCAATTTTGGGTACTTTGACCAAATTTGAGGGAGAAATTTTGGACAGATTCAATGATTTCTGTGCGCAAAACAAAAACTAAGATGAAATTGAAGAAAATGGAATACCTTGTATATATTAATTTCTATTGTCACTCCTTTTCCTTTAATCTCCTTCCCGGATTCTCCTTTTGATCAAGATTTTCTCGTCAAGTTTTCCACATAATAGCTCATAATTTAGGTTTTATAACTCTATTTTTAGTTACTGCATTATTTTTAGCCGAATCCTTGCACCCGTGGATCCATATCCCCGAATCTAAACATAGAGGATCCGACCTCTAGATCCACACCCGTATCAGACACCCGCACCCGAGTCCAAGCAACTTAGGGTGTTAATGCATTTACCTGGATGTTATATCTGAATGTATGTAGAGATCCAGGATACTTTTACTGGTTTGTTGCTATAAATATAAATGTCTTTGTAATTTCACTTATTGTTCAAGATTTCTTTTGCTCTTGTTTTTTCTAAATCTTACAAATTCACCGTCTTCTAGAAAGCAGGAGTGCATCCCATACTTCGCTCACATTCAGTGCCAACACTGATCAAAGATGAGAGCTCAAAACAGATGGATTACGTAGGGAGTGTCTATCGTGTAGTCCCCTCAACTCCTCTCGTGCCAAGACATGATGATACATCACTAGATGCAACTCAAACGGTTGGCGCAGGTAATTTGTTTATGTCTATAATCATTTTTGATGCATTGTCACATGATAAAGGCTTTTGTTCTGCAACCGGTGATTCTTTGTTAGATAAGTCTTTAATGCTTTGTTAAGTTTGAATTTACATACTAAGTAAGAAGCAGTTGCTTGGATACATGTCTGACTTTTAGGAAGCCAAACAAATAAAGATATGTCAACCTAGGATTTCGCAATATACCCTCCATCCCAATTTATGTGATGTAGTTTGACTGGGCACAAATAAGTAATATGAGAAGACTTTACTATGTTCCAAAAATTTCCTTAAAATAAATGAGTTTTTGAATAGAAGAGTACACCTTTTGTGGACTTGTTGCCAAATAAGTGGGATCGGACATGCATAAAATGTTGATAGTGTTGTTAGATATTTTCCAAATAAGGTAAAGTGTCATTCTTTTTTGAACAACTATAAAGGAGGGAGTGTCACATAAATTGGGACAAAGGGAGTATGGATTTATAAAAAATAGGTTGCTTAGTGGGTCATGCTAATTTCTGACGGACTGCAACTTTTGTGGAGAAAGATAGTTGGAAGTTGTATTATACACCCTCTGTTGCAATTTTGTTGCAATTTGCTTGTCTTACTTTTCTTTTTAGTCCGTTTAAAAAAGATTGTCTCTTTCCCTTTTTGGCAACTGCTAAATTCAAATTTTCTACATGACATGTTAAAGACCACAACATTAAAGGATATTTTGGTACATTCTGCATATTTTTAGTTTAAGACCACAAGATTAAAAAATATTCGTTACTTTCTTAAACTCTGTGCCAAGTCAAAACCAGAAAAACAAATTGAAACAGAGGAAGTAGAATCTGATTTATATTCCAAAGAATCATTACTCAGAATCTGGTAACTATAGGAAATTGAATTTAATAACCTATATTTGGACACAAAATATTCTGTAAATCTATTCTTACACATCACTGCATTTACGACTTGAACCTTATGTTCACTCACCTGGGATAACTAACCTACACCTTTCTTAGTGTTATGGTTCAGTTGAAAATGCTAATTTTGGTGGAGACATCACTCAAGAAGAGGCTGTCTGCAGAATCTGCTTCATCGAACTTGGGGAGGGTTCGGAAACTTTGAAGATGGAGTGTAGCTGTAAAGGCGAGCTAGCCTTAGCTCATCAAGCATGTGCTGTAAAATGGTTTAGCATAAAAGGCAACAAGATTTGTGATGTCTGTAATCAAGAGGTTCGGAACTTACCTGTCACTCTTTTGCGGATTCAAAGTACTATTCGTAGAGGAAATGGAGCTCCAGCTGAATCTGTCCGATACAGGTATGCTCATGGCCTTTCCTTTCATTTCTTTTTTTAATTTTTTTTTTTATTATAGTTAACTTCATTCAGTGCCTACACCTTTCTGTTAACTTTGTTCACTTCTTTGTTCACTTCTTTGCAACAGCCACTAGGAGTTACTATTATGTCTCGAGTTTTAATACAATTGAATGATGAGCGACATTTCTTCGTTGAATGAACTTTGTAGTTCTCTATTATTTCTTATGAGGAAATAGCTCAAGTTTAATCACATGGTGACTATCAAATGAAGAAATGTTTAATTCAAATTCTATGGTATTTTACTCTTCGTGTGCAAACTGCTTACAGGGTTTGGCAGGACGTTCCTGTTCTTGTCATTGTCAGCATGCTTGCCTACTTTTGTTTTCTGGAGCAGCTTTTGGTGAGTAAAAGACTAATACAGTAATGTCATCCTACTCCAGAAAAGGGTCTTAAATAGTGCTTGTTTATAGGTTACCAGAATGGGATCCGGCGCGATCGCTATATCTCTGCCTTTTTCATGCATCTTGGGTCTCCTTGCATCCATGACAGCAACAACTATGGGTACATGAGCTAAACAAACACCCTTCGTTTCAGAAACTACTTTCGATTTCAGTTTAACAGTGTCGGTTTTCACTTTTTTCTTCTATTTGCTGCTATACATTATACAGTAATATAACATATAAACAAACATGCTTTATTTGTTTAGTGCAAAGGCGATATGCTTGGGTTTATGCTGTAAGTCAATTTGCCTTGGTGGTTCTGTTTGCTCATGTGTTCTACTCACTGGTAAGTTATGCTTCAGGTCAAATAAACAAAATACTTTAGGCATAATACATAAACAATCACTAAAACTTGGCCTCAGCGGGCAAGTAAGCACTACAACTTTGAGAGTGCACATCTAGACACCTCAACTTGGTCTGACAACTAAACAGTCCAACTCGTCTTCACTGTGTCTCGTGGACACCAGATGCTGACGTGACACATAAATTTCAGAGGTGTCTAGATGATCATTTTGTAAGTTGGAGTGTTCAACTGACACGTGGAGACGCATTGATGTGCATTACTCGAAGCTGGAGTGCTTCCTTGCCAGTTGAGGCCATTAAGTGTCTGTTTATGTATTATGCCATCATTTCACATGACCAATCAGAAAGGAAAAAAAGAAGATTTTCTGAATCTCTTGAATTGTCTCGGGCTCTGCCTAATACTAAAAACTCTCTCATTTTATCCTCGGGATTGTAGCTTCGAGTGCAGGCAGTTCTAGCTGTTCTTCTTGCCACCTTTGCGGGTTTTGGAGGTGTAATGTGTGGGACTTCTTTTCTACTTGAGCTTCTGAAATGGAGGAGTAGATGGAATTATTGGTCAAATGAGCCACATGATTCTCAAGAAGGGGCACAGCCAAATCAATCATCAGAAGTTACTCCTACGCCTCAGGTAGAAAGTCAAACGCGTCGAGCTGAAGCTGGTACTTCTGGAGTGGTCAATGGAAGTTGATACAGGACAAACATAATCTCTTTATATCAAGAAACCAAAGGAGAATACTAGTTTCTGTCTCTTGTAAGCAAAATTATTGTAGTGTATAGCTAGTCGTTGCAAGTCACAACTGTACAGTTTTGAGTTCATATCAAAGCTTTCGTTCGAACTTCAGAATTCTAAACATGAACACGAGACTTGAAATGAATTCAACTGTAGGTTCTTTATCAGGGCGTAAGGAATGGCGTTGCACGCAAAAGACGAGCGGTTCATTTTTCCAGTAGATGGGCAGACAGTGCATGAAAGGAAACTGAAATAATGTAAATACCAGAAAGTTACAAGGATCTCTTCTCCTGTTATCAGAAAATTAGATCATGCGTCTTTCCTCTTTTTACTTTTTTATTCAATTGTTTGGCACATCTGTAATACTCGTTTCTCCGTCTACCAAACGTCTAAAGAAGTATATTAAGGTTTGCAAATGTGATCATGAATCGAACCAGATCAAAACATTCAGTTGTCCACGAATGAAGCTAGAACGTCACTGCTATGGCTAGACCCCAATTCCCTATTGGGCCGGAGTGGTAGAGGGTCTACTTGTTATGGACTAGTTTCTTCAGCCCTTTTTTTGTGTAAGTATTCTATGATTGAAATAAGACTTACGACATAGGTAGCTTCTTTGGTCCTTTTTTATGTGTTAGTGTTCTATATGATTGAAATAAAACTCTACTTGTTAGATATTACGACGTAGAGGTAAAGTTGTGGGTCCTGTTGCTCTTTGCTTGCTTGTACAAAAGTTATGCCTGAGGGGCTCCTAAGCTCACTACGCACTTGCATTACCACCTAAGTTTGCTACCACTCCATGCAGCTCCCACGCCTACTACTAGTTTGAATCATCACATGGCCGCTAAAACAATACAACAAAGATTTCTCATCGAATTCACGATGTTTTTGCCAGTCAAAGGGTACATTTCAAAACCTCATACGAGTCTCAATTCGAGTTTCACTGGACTAAACTTCTGGTTCAGCAAACGAATAATCATTGAATCCTCTTTCCGGACAACTTGCATAGGAAAAAATTCATGAAAAAAATGCCTTAAATAAGCTTTATCAGCCTCATACGCCACGGCCAAAATATTGGACAGGGCAAAACATGAGGTAATCCAATGCAAAAATGTCAACCAGCAGTTTCTATGAAAAATTGCCTACAGAGGAAGAAAAAAGGAAAGAAAAGAACAAAAGGGGGAAAAAGGAGGGGCTGGGAGAGTTCTAGGAGGATGGGAACTAGAAATTACGAATCTCAAAGGCAATGCCGATTATTTCAGCCCATCAGCTTAAATATTTTTGTTAAGCATTTCATACTTACACGCTAGGTACACACTGTTCTTCCAACCTTGTCTTGCTCCCAGCAGCATCTTCATTGTTCGCTATACAATTTGGTCAGTTAATCTCACGCGCAACCTCATATCATGTGCTTATTAGAGATGAGCAAACTAATTGAAGAGCAGTGAATGGTAGTATGTACGAAAAGGACCCCCACTTACTGCATCCTCTACTTTGCAACCCGTTGTATAATTGTTATGTCATTGCTTGTAACTCGAAGAAAGAGTCTTCCCTGATAACGATGTCTTCTCCTTCAGACTAGTACTCAATAAAGAATCTGAGTTGCTTGATTGGTTTTCACCAAAGCCTGGTCTCATCCAGATCTTAATGTGCCCTTCCCGGCAGACAGTAAGCACTGATTCATGAGTGAATGTTAAACCAGAGAGCGGTTCAGTATGAACACGGTGAGTAACCAGGGGTGATATTTTTGGAATATCTCGCATACTTGGAGCAGGTTGCAAAGTACCCACGGGGCAAGCATTATCCCAATGTGATGACTGACTCCCGGTGCTGAAAGTTGGAGATCCACCAGGAGGACGGCGCATTGGTACTACAATCTCATCCATTTCCAGATCCCATAGAAGTAATTGTGTGTCCTGCAAAGACATGTCAAGTTTGTAGACAGTCAAGCAAGGAGATATAAGGTAGGTAAACCCTGCAACTGACCGTAGAGCTATTAACAATAGTATCTTATCATGAAATTATAAGTGACTTCGCAAATTCTATGCACATGAAACTATGAAAGGTACGACTCAAAACACCATCATCACTCTCGACTGTTTCTCACCTACATTAAAAATAATTTGGAACTACATTTTCATTTTGCTTCATCTTAACCACCGAAACAGAGTGATGCAAATCAAGCAGACCTTATGTTCGCCCATAACAGAAGTATCGGATAAGCATACTAAAGAAGAGAAAATCATCAGCTTAGCAGACTCGCTGTGAAGCTCAGCGCAAATACACTACCAGCTACGAAATACCAATTTCATGACATGAGTGAAAACAGATTTTAAAATATATTTTTTATAAATATACTTAGTGAAACTTTCGGTCTAACATTACTACGCTGTTGAGAGGATATCTCATTTTTGCGGAGCTCCAAACTCTGAGTAATTTTAGACCATAGCCAAAAATTAAATGGCAAATTTGAACCTTTTTTTCTTCAAGAATTTGGATATGCGAGTCCACCCATTTCACGCTGGAGCATTTTTAATGGCAAGGGAAATATGACACAATTTGTTAACGACAAGGGTATGAATGGACCAAAAGTGTAACGGAAGGAAAAATTGAGCAATTTCAGATAGTACAGGGTAAGTTTGGACCTTTTCACAATAACAAATTACAATTACAAAAAGATATTCACAGAATATTCTTTAAGATGCACACAAGATTGAAAAAAGATATGTTAAGACATTTAAAAATCAACCAGTTCCATTACCATCTATTCAAGGAGAGGATTAAATTTCATACTCATATTTTAGACGGACTAACTTAAATTTTCAGTACTTCAATTCAGGGAATTAAATTATTCGCCTTGGTACAAAATTCAGTCCTCAGATATGAGTTTTATCAGACATCCCCTAACATCAATTCAAAAGTGACTAAAAATATAGCGATAGCTATGAATATAGATGGAGAGATTTGAGGAAGCAAGTCGCAGAAAAACAACCTATCACAAATGAAATGCATTGGATGCAGAATGTTTAGACTTCATCACAAACAAAAAACATAATCACTTGGTACATCTGAACAGGAGTAATCTAAAGGTAAAAGGACTGACAATCTTGAACGTGCAAAAATTCCCACTAAGGACCAGAAAATGAAATATAATAGATACAAAAGCCTGATCAGAGGGATAGGTAAAGTTCTGTTCAGTTCAGACTTAAGAGGGAAACAAGAAGATCAATTTTGATTTTGATTTCTGTTCCTTCATTGAGCAAGTTAGCAAGATACAAAATTAAATTTAACTTAGATGAAATGTTCATCTTGAGACATGAATCTAGTTTTAGTAGTGATTCATGCAGCCATATGCTTCATTTAAACAATACCTGACCAACAGAACCAAATCGGTAGACAACATTTTCATCCGTGGCATCTGAATTTGGTGCTGACCAATATGAATCAAATGCCACTCCGCTTACCTATCAGACAAGAGTCAAGACAGTAAGGCAGACTTGAATTCCATAGAGAAGAAAAGATATGTCATTCTTATTTATCAGCTACAAACTCACCCAAGAATTGTGTCCCTCACCCCATGCAACTACTTTCCTTTCTTCCATGCTCCAAACTTGAACTAGGTCATCTTCTCCACCAGTTAAAATGTACTTCCCATCCATACTGTCAGTTTATTCACTCTCAGTAAGACAACAAGGAGTTTTTATTTTCTTTTAAGGGAGGGGGGGGTCCTAAGTTCAAATTTGAAGGCAAAAGCAAATTCAATACACAGACATATCTTGTACCTAAAACACCACACACTCACCTCCATGCACAACACAATAGAGCACCATAGTAGCTTTTCCCACCGCATATAAGCTGTTCATTTTTATAGTCAAACACTCTCAGATAACCTGCATTTAATTAGCCATTATTAACAATCAAAAGGACAAAAGAAAACGATCCAAAAGTAGTCATCAGATGAAGAAAATACCATCTCTCCCTACAGTTGCAATATATGCCCCATCATTTGAGATAGCAATGCTATTGATTGAACCTTGACAAATATGCCATCTAGCTATAGGATTCTGCACAAGGAAAATACAGAAAGAACTATAAAAAATGAACAGAATCAGCTTGTAGCATATATGGCGAAAAGGTTCATTTTTTGTTTATAAAAAGATGAAACAGGATACCACATTTTGTTTTTTGCTAAATGGAAAAAACATGTCAGATTAACATATAAGACGATATTTAAAAACAAGGATTATATTATTTCAAATAATCACAACTTGTTGAAAATTATTTGTCTAAAAATAGCCAGCCACAAAAAGTATACAAGGGAGAGGAGGTGGGGCTTCTATTACCAAGAAAGATAAGTGCCTAGATACAGTGATTGGAGAAAAAAGGTATATCAGGAAAATTAGACAATAAAATAGTTTGTGGAAGGAATAAACTCCATCTGGTTAGTTCTCCACTATATCCTTGAAATAAGGTGGTGAATAGGAGAATTGCTGCACCTTTGAAACACCACAGCAATGGCTGACAAGGACTAAGCTTTCTGGTTTCCAGAGAGAGAATTTTGCAGAACCGATTTGTTGGTGGTGATTTGACAAGATAATGGCAATTTAACCGAACGCTAATGCTTGAAAAATTGGGCTACCTTAATATGTTTATACCTGTGTGTTTCACTTATTCTTGTTTTATTCTTCCCAGATGGCAACAATCCATATATTGTCTCAATGTGCCACTTAGCATATAGAGGTAGTAATACAGGGCCAAAGGAGGAAGAGAGGAAAAAAGACAGATGTCACAGTTGAAAATAATAGATTTGGATCAAAAAAGAAGAAGAGGCTCCATAAGAGAATCAATTTAAGAAAAATGGATAATTGTCCATTTTGAAGTACGTGAGATACAAATCTAAACCCCATCAAATAAAAGAATATCTTTGCTTAGAATAGGCTCGAAAGATTAATGAAGCTATTAGTGAGGAGTTAGAAAGGTCTAGTCACTAGCATTGTGCCTATGCCTTGAGAATGAGGCTTTTAATAATGGATTCATCATAAAAATATCAGGACCAATGCCAAATTCGCTGGCTTTATGCACTGCTTTGCAGTTCTAAAAGGGGATTTTAAACTCGGCCAAATCAAACTTCAACCAGTTAAGCTAAAAACTATACAATCAAGTGCAATAACTTACCTTGTTTCCTCCACTATCTAAAATATAATTTCACAGGAATATATGCTGAATCGTTTTGCTCCAATGACATGTCAAAGAAACATGATAACTATGAAGCATTTTGCACTGCAACAGCTTACTGCGAAAAATGCAATTGCAGAACGAGTACATCCATTACTCTTATGCAGAAGAATCCACTGTTTGAACAAATAGATACATCAGCTTTACCTTAACTTTGACTCTCTTCTGGATTTTCCATGTCTACATTTTCAACTTTGTTGGAAAATTTTGAACAGCATACCATGATCCAGTCTAATATAGTTGTACGCATACAACATGACCCTCTCAAATTAACACAACTAACAGAGAAAGATAACTTCCAAAGGAGCAAACAACAAAGTTTGTTTAAATCATGTGGAAAAAGAGCCGCATAAGGGCTAATTGCATCTCAATTCTCCCGTTCACCCATCTGACCTTCAACATAGACAATACCTCAAAAGAGCGTATTTTTAAGCACACCGACAACATTTACAATTGCAGAACATGGTTGATTTGAACCATGCTTCATTTCTCTAATGATAAAAGAACTAATGTACAACATATAACTACACTCATTAGAAGTACACCCCCACATATCAAGAAGTAACAATTAAAGAAATATATGCCCTTCTCCCATCATATTAATCAAACAGAAGGAACATGTGTGTGTTTTCTGATAATTATTCTAATTTAAATGATTTGAAAAGAACATAAAGAAAATCAATAAAGTATTAGTAAAGTATATACTTATCAAAAAAAGAGAGTAAAACATGACATCCATTAGATATATAATGTAAATACAGATTTTATCTGATTGCACAAGATACTTTTTTATACAGAGTAAGAAATGATCATATCGGACTGACAGGGTGCAAGGAACATACAATAAAGGGTAAACTGAGAGATCACTTGAAATGGTTTAGTCATATCCTATATATTTATTTTTTTTGATGAAAGGGGAACCCGCAACCGCTACCCTTTGGGTGCGCACAGGGTGAAACCTCCGTTCCTATGCAATAGCTCGCAAACCACATAGGAGAGGTAACCCGCACTAGGCAAGCCCGGTGCGACGAGCTCGACCCAGAAGGCAAACCCCTTGCTTTTGCTGGCAAGGGATTTCGAACTTGAGACCTCCAACATAGAAGTCCCAAGCCCAAACCACCGGGCCACCCCGAAGGGTAATCATATCCTATATTGAACATCATAGACACCAGCATAGGTGGGGCAATATGATGATCTAAGGTGATGAAAGAGGAACAAGGTGATGTAAAATTTATGAATGGAAGTTATCTTAGTATTACCTACAACCTATCCAAATCAATGCTTATTTAGCTAAAAATGATGAAATGGAAATAAATAGTACATGTAGGCTATAGCAACTAGTTGAGATTTAAGGCTTCATTATTGCTTTATACTTGCATCAAGTCTACCGTCTGTCAAGTTACCAATTTAAAAATAAAATAAAATGTCTAACGTCTGTCATGAGTCTTTTTATTCTTTTGTTCAGGTAAGAGACTTGTATATTGGTATAGGGTTAAGTGTAAGGTTCAGAGAACCTCCAATATGCTTTACGAGTCAAATTATTTAGTATTGAAATTAAATGAACCTAAACACCATGAAATTGATGCACAGATCCATACAGCCGACCACCAAATACTTTGAGAATTAGGTGTGACTGATCTCAAAAGATAAACAAAATTGGCAAATGATTGGAGAAAACAAGAGACTATTGTTGCCTTATTTCTCAGTATACATATCTCTGGCGAAATATTAAATCTGCAGAAAAGTACTACATCCATAAGCATGAGTACCTTACTATAGCGTGCATGGGAAACAGAAAATTGAGTTTGATCTTTGATGATTGGAAATGAAGGATCAGCAGAACCGTCTTTGCTCTGAGAAACAACAAAAGGTGCACATTGGTCTAACTGAAGTTGGAAACATGAGAATTGGCTATTAGTAACACACCATTTAGATTCAATATTTACCTTATCGTAGACATAAAAATTTCCATCCGCATGAGCAACAACAAAAGCCCCATCACTGTTAGGCACCCATGCGATACTAGTACAACGACTGGTGTTGAATGAAAAGGAAATTGTTAAATTGGCAAATAAATCACTCTTTTTTTTTTCAGGTTATCAAAAACACCTCTTTGTTTTTTGTGTAACAATCACACTTAAAATACTAGCATGGCCAGATATTGCATGAAATTGAATTTGAAATATTCAACAAGTGATGAACACAATGAACACTTAAAATGAATTATAGATCTTCTGAATAGGGAGGGGTAGCCTAGTGGTAAAGAGTCTCCTCTAATCATAAGGTTGGGGGTTTGAGTCATCAAAGGGGCAAAGTGAGATTGACCAAAGTCATGTTCCTGGTAGAGGATTTAAGTGGTGGAGTCTACTGTGTCAAGAAGATAAAACATATTCTGAAAAACCCCTTGACGGAGGACACACAACAAAGGACATGTGTGGAATACAAGTATTTATATAATATAGCATTCTTTCCAATGTCACCAAATTATCACCATAAGTCGTCCCAGCTAACCAGCATGAACTAACAACATTTTTGAACTACTCGTACAGAACTATAAAATATTTAACAATTTCTTATCTAGTTTTAACTTCTTCTTTTTTTTATGACAAGGGAAACCCGCAGCCGCTACCCTTTGGGTGCGCACAGGGTAAAACCCCCGCTCCTATGCAATAGCTCGCAAACCACATAGGAGAGGTAACCCACACTAGGCAAGCCCGGTGCGACGAGCTCGACCGCTGGCAAGGGGTTTCGAATTTGAGACCTCCAACATGGAAGTCCCAAGCCCAAACCACTGGGCCACCCCGAAGGGTTATCTAGTTTTAACTTTCTCTTTTAAAGAAGAGATGAAAGGAGCTAAAGATTTTTGTTTGTTCCAGATTTCCTCTGTCTAAAAGATGGTGCCTTCAAGATCTTACCCCTCTTCTTTTTTCTCTTTTTTTTTTTTTTTGAGAAAGGTAACAAATATCTTAACCCTCTTCTTTTTTTCTCCTCCACTGTTTTGGGGTATCTTTGCATCTCCTTAATGTCCTTGCTTATATAGAGACTTTTTTGTTCAAAAATAAACCTTTCTTTTCAACGTCAACTTCTTGATTACTTGTGAGGGTCCTGAAAAAACTCTAATCATATTTTTGTTTTCATCCTCATACTTCATACACTAATCTACTTGTCCTCCCTCAACTCCGGGGAGGGGCAAGTCTGAACATGGGAGGTGTCAAAGTATTTAGATAGTCCAGAAGAGATAGACCGATAATTAACAAGACATACATTAATAAGCTAATGGGATTTTCGTTTAAGATTATTGATTGTTTTCTTAAAATGTTATTTTGAAACATGAGATGGAGTGCCGTAGAGAACATTTCGTAATCATAAATGCCATTTAATAAAGGTACTGCAAAAGCAGCATATTTTCTGGATGATACAACTATGATTATCAATTAAATATGTAATTTCTGACCCCCATAAAATGGGAAATAACCAGGTCAGTGGCACTTAATTCAATGACGGTATTATGCCAATCAGCAAATGAGGCTTCTTTTTATATAGAGTCAGCAAGATTAGTTAAAAAGAACATAAGATTCCACCTTTATCAAAATTGAAAGCTATCTACTACAAGGGAAAATTTAGGGAACTAACAAGGTATACTGACCCTCAAAAAGCATATATGACGCATGCCTGACTAAATATTCATCTATTTCAAAGTCAACTACAAAAGATGTCAAGGAAGCCTAGGTGTATAAACATTATTCCCCAAAGACAAGATAACAACAAGAAAGCATTTAAGATAATAACAATGACGATTTTATTTGAGAGTCTTGCCTGTTGTTGACAACTCCATCCTTGTTGTAATGCTGTGCCCCAATAAGCTTCTTCCCAACATCTTGTAGTTGTTGCCGTAAAGATACTGAATAAACTGCAAGTGTCAAAACAGACAGATTGAAAAAAGGAACCTACTGGAAGCGGTAAATCATATGTCACATAGACTGATGTAACGAAATTTACCATCTCCAGAATTTAACCCAATGAGCAAGTCATGTCCTTCCTTTGCATCTGGATCAAATGCATGGCAAACGGGGTTTGAATTGCTGAAATGTATAGACTTTATAGGGTCCTATATTGGACAGTAAATCTATCATAATCCATATCATCAAATCTACCATCTCAGAGAGCGAAATATGTTGATGAGCTTTACCTTATCTCGAGAATTCAAATCACTGATAAAAATTGCATCACCAACATTGAACACTAAATAGGTTCCTTTGCCATCAAAATTTGAATTACCAACAGAATTACTTGAACTTGACACCCCGAATGATCCAACCCTACCACTCAGGCCACCAACAGACTTACCTCCACCATTTCCTCCAACAAAACTAAGTGTTTTACTACCATTTCCACCTAAGAACCTTGCTGCAGCTGACCTAACACCACTGCTCACTCCAAAACTTGATGATGATTGGGGCTGCGCATGCGCCGGTTTATCCTTGAGATGAGCAAGGGTGACCTGAAAATCAAAATTATTTTAGTATTATCTCAATAATGGACTCTTAGTTTGGAATAAAAAGACCAATGGATTCTAGATTTGGGCCGAAAAGTCAGATATTGAATTCTCAATTTGGGGTGAAAAGACACAAAAGAATTAAACCAATTAACTGTAAAAATTAATTGCTCAGAAGTTCCCAGCACAACTAAGTGGCAAAAATCTTGAAATTTTGGCAGAATGAAAACAACAATACCCCACAAAAACTACCTTGAACTGAAAATTAACCTTCCTTATATATGAAAAGGCTATGTTGGGGAATGAGCCTTGACTGATCCTCTAGGTAACCTGCTACACCCACAAATACAGGTTCCAAGTAAACTTAAAGTGACCTCTTTTTTCTGGTTTTTAGGAAAAGGATGGTGTAGGGGCACGAACCTCCATTGATCCACTACTCCACCCTAACATGTTACATCCAAAAATACAATACAGGTGCCAAGTAAACCTACCCCAGCCTTGGTAGGGCAGATGAACTCACAGTAACTGTCTGATATTAACCCATATTAGCTAAACCCCTTCTAAGACTTGGCTCTAAAATCCAATTTTGAGCATCTTACAAACCGCTAAAGTTGAAATTAACATCAATAAACCCCCTGTGAGAAATATAGGAAAAGAATATTATTGAATTGTTGTTGTGTCTACATTATTACATTGAGACCCTATTTATAGACCCTAGAATACAATCCTTAACCAAGTAGGATACTATTTAGTATTCCTATTTCTATTTCTATTCCTATTCCTATTCTAATAGGATTGTATAAACCTATTCCTATTCTTATAGGATTGTATAAACCTATTTCTATTCTAATAGGATTGTATAAACCTATTCATATTCTAACACTCCCCCTCAAGCTAGTGCATACAATTCATGTACCTAGCTTGTTACAAATGTAATTAACACGAGGACCGATGAGGGGCTTGGTAAGACATCTGCGAGTTGATCACTCGACTTCACAAAATTGACAATAAATTTCAATGTGCTTGATCTTCTCATGAAATACTGAATTTGATGCATAATGCCGATAAAACACAGAGTGATAAAATTACAATGTTGGAACTTCCCAAACCAAGCTTGCAAAGATTGTTTCAGACCATAGAGTGACTTACGTAATCAGCATACAAGGCTACTAAACTCCCCCTGAGCAACAACATTAGGTGGTTGCTCCATATAGACTTCTTCACAATGCAGCGAACATTGTAAGTGCTCAAAATCTAGTATAAAGTACATGGTTCATGTTGGAATCAATAGACAGTCGATATTAAACAAGTCACCGAAAAAACTGGCCAGAACATGCTCATATGCCGGAGTATTAGATTTGATGGCTAAAAGTAGTCACAATCTAAGAAATAAAATTATATGGGTAGGGTCAGAATGATGTTACAACCCAACTAGAAAATAGAAAAAATATAGGATAGTTCGAATTGATGGAACAACCCTATTGAAAAAGAGAAATAATATGAGTAGGGTCGGAATGATGGCACGACCCTGCTAAAAAAGAAAAATTATACGGGTAGGGTTGGAATGATGGCACAACCCTACGCAAATCAGATTTGAGGAGTCACCGGAAAGACGAATGGAACTATGCAAATCAAATCTGAGGAGTCACTGAAAAGACACATGATGCTATGCAACTCAGATATGAGAAAATAGTTCGAAAAAATCCACGGTACTACACAAATTAAATATGAAAAGTAGTCCGAAAAGATGCACGGTGCTACACAAATAAGATATGCAAAAAAAAGGTAGTCACCAGAAGGATGGCATGGTGCTACACAAATTAAATATGAAAAAATAGTCACTGGTACGGTGCTACACAAATTAAATATGAAAAAGTAGTCACCGGAATGATGACACGGTGCTACACAAATTAGATATAAGAAAGTAGTCACCGGAATGATGGCACGGTGCTACACAAATTAGATATGAGAAAATAGTCATCGGAAAGATACACGGTGACGGCTAACATAATCGTTGGCCAGACGGGCAACATATATTAGTAATAGCCGCCCGCCGGCAGCGTAAGCTCTTAGATTTTCTACCAAGATCGTAGAGGCTCTGATACCATGTGAGAAATATAGGAAAAGAATATTATTGAATTGTTGTTGTGTCTACATTATTACATTGAGACCCTATTTATAGACCCTAGAATACAATCCTTAACCAAGTAGGATACTATTTAGTATTCCTATTTCTATTTCTATTCCTATTCCTATTCTAATAGGATTGTATAAACCTATTCCTATTCTTATAGGATTGTATAAACCTATTTCTATTCTAATAGGATTGTATAAACCTATTCATATTCTAACACCCCCCAAAAAACATATCTTGAAATTGAAATTAACCCATTTTCTAAAGGGCTATGCCAGGGTATTAGCCTCGACTGATCCACTGGATAACCCGCTACAGGCACAAATATAGGTGCCTAGTAAACCTAAAGCAACTTTTTTTCCATCTTTTTTCTCTTTTGGGAAATGGGTGGTGTGATGGCGCGAACCTCCATTGATCCGCTTCTCCACCCCTAACATGCTACATCCACAAATACAATACACGTGCTAAGTAAATCAACTGCAGCCTTAAGGTCGCATAACTAAGCTCCCACTCACGACTCATGTAACAAGCTATGTCTATGCCAAGTAAGAAGTGTTGAACAATTGATTCATAAGGACTACCATTGTATAACCATTCATCAACAGATGTTGCCGCTTCCCAGATTGGGTAAAAATGTGAGGCAGATGAGCTCACACTAAATGTTTGAAATTAACCCATATCAGCCAAACCCCTTCGAAAACTCAGCTCAAAAATCCAATTTTGAACATCTTACAAACCGCTAAAGTTGAAATTAACATCAATAAACACAATTAAGAATGAAAAAGACAAGCAACTCATCAAAGCTTAAGAGCTAATCGTTATACCTGTTTTACAATCTCTCCATGAACATAATGAAGATATCAAGGCAAAACAACAAGTAGTGGTAAAAATCTAAAAATAAGGAAAAAGAAACGACAAATAGTTGACTCTGGGAAAAGGGAACAACTACTAACTAACCTTCTACCCTAATCCTCGAACTCATTCTAAATATTTGAAATTAACCCATATTAGCCAAACCCCTTCTAAAACTCAGCTCAAAAATCCAATTTTGAACATCTTACAAACCACTAAAGTTGAAATTAACACCAATAAACACAATTAAGAAGGAAAAAGACAAGAACCCACGAAATCTTACGAGCTAATCTTTATAATACCTGAGTTACAGTCTTTCCATGAGCATAATGAAGAAGCCCAACAGGGTGAGTCTTCTCATACTGAAGCTTGTATCTTCCTTCTGGGGTTTTGAAATACGTCTTCAAACCAGGTGATTGTGCGTTGTTACTGTTGTTGTTCCCCGGTGCCGATGAAGACGACATCGAATTATTACTAATCCCAGAATTCATCATTCTTCACCAAATCAAAAAAAAATAAAATCTGTTCCTATCAAGAATTCAACATATGGGGTTTATGAGATCATTTAAACAATTGATTTATGAATCTTCTTGGGTGTCAATTGCTTCTA
Source organism: Solanum verrucosum (assembly GCF_900185275.1). NCBI lineage: Eukaryota > Viridiplantae > Streptophyta > Magnoliopsida > Solanales > Solanaceae > Solanum > Solanum verrucosum. The sequence goes on along the minus strand of NW_026019923.1, from coordinate 92,213 downwards.
GATCAAGTGTTTTGGGAAGGGTGATATTGACTTTTTTTTCACCTATTTCTTCTTCTTCTTTTTCTTCTGCTTCTTCTTCTTCTTCTCCTTCTGCTGCTGCAATTCCTTTTTGCTTTTCAGTTTTTTTTAAACTTCTTATTTCTGAGAGTTTGAGATTTAGTTGGATTAAGGTTTATGTTTATGTCTAATTTGGGATTTTAGCCTTTTGGGAGTTTGCAAACAAAATTAACAAACTTTCATTTGTGTCCCTTTTTAAGAGATTGGGTTTAATATTGGCCTTTGAATTAGGGTCGAAGGTTAGTAAGGTAATAAAATATTGTCTCGCTTCTCTTAACACTTTGTTGGGATAGTTGTAACATATTGTTTCATAATGTATTATATTGTTTAATTGAATTGTATCGTTTTAATTTATGTTATTGTATAATGTCACATGTTAGCAATTTAAAGGACAAATTTGGAGGAAAAAAGAGAGAGTATTGTATGAGATAAAGTTATTATAAAAAGATAAGGTAAATGATAAAGTATGATTATTAAATAATAAGTAAAATAATGATGCGATCACACCAAATCAGTCGTTACATAAAATGAGATTTTCGTTGTTAGCCTGTATTAATCCTATACTTTTATACCTCTTAAGATCGAATAATTATGTACTCTGTGTCTTCTACAACAGAACTTTCATCTCCAAGCTCTTCTCATTAGTGGTTTAGAAATTAATTAAGTTATATTTCAAAAGAAATAATTATTAAGTTTGAACATGTATTTCACTTTTAAGAAAAGAATAGAATTATATGAATGACAACTATTTTACAAATTTGAAAACTTATCTTATCAAATTAATAAAAAATTATTTCAATACATAATCAAATAGGAGTAATATTTTATTTTATTTAAAAAAAATTCATATCCAAACGATATCTTCTTTTGTTCCCCTCAATTATATGTCAAAATATCAAATCATCCAAAAACAAAGAAAGATAAAAGCAACAATGATGTCGTTGATAAAAGCAACGGTATCTTCTTCTTTAGATATCTCTATTTTACTTTCACCATTCAATTATTTCTACGAAGCTGATTGTTTGAATGGACTTATAATTTATGATTTATAATTATAATTTTTATTATCATGATAAGAAAAAAATTACATAAATACACAACTTAAGATATCATAATTTCTAAAATTCTCTATTATTTTTTAAAAAATATAAAAATCCCCTCTCGAATACATTCCATTAAGTAAAATATCATTTGCAATGTATCGGACAGCTAAGAAATGTATCCGAGAACAATGAAAAATCCAGAATTAATTGAGAAAAAATTCGGAATAAGATGTAATTAGCTCTAAAATGTATGCGATTTATGTACTTTATATTAATTATAATTCATAAGTTATATGAATAATTGAACAATACGTACAAGTTTTGCTCATTCAAACTAGTGAACAATTTGTACCAAAGTGATGCTTGCTCGATATTTGTGAATAAGATGAGCTTTAGCCCATCCAAACATACTTGTGAATAATTTTGGAACCAAAGTTGGGGTTTTAGATGTGAAGTTAGGCTATAGTTATTTTAAATAACTATTATCAAGTCTAAATTTCAAACAAGTTGAAGTTAGGTTATAGAAATTCTCAATGTTTATATCGTTCCATTTAAACTCATATAATTTTTATTATATGTACTTGACAAAATATCTCACATGGGAAGGAAGTCAGATAATTTATTTATTTATTTTTTTGTATAAAAACAAACGGAATGAGAAAAGGGCATAAATAAAAATAATACTTCATCCATCTCAATTTATGTGGTACTTTTTCGATTTCGAGATTCAAACAAGTCTATCTTTGACCGTAAAATTTTCATATATTTTTTAATTATTTTGAATTGTCAATTATTATGATTTATAATACTTTTTACGTAGATTACAAATATATAAATTTCATTTTAAAATAATTGAAGATTCTACACACAAATTTCCGATCAAACGTAAACAGTTTAACTCTCAAAAAATGAAAAGTATCACATAAATTGAGACGGAACTGCGGAAATATAAAGTAGGAAAACAAGGGGGCCTATATATATGTGGACTGTGGTTCCTTTAATATTCTTTGGTGGAGGTTGCACAATAAAACAATAAAGATTCTACAAACATGATAAGAATTACATAATATGTCTATTTTTCATAAAACTAATAAAAGATTCTACAAACATGATAAGAAATATACATAATATGTCTATTTTTCACAAAAAATAGAGTGGACAACTACAAGTGGAATTGATGTTGAATTTTCTCTTCCCTTAAATTATCACTTTTTGACTCACCATTGGTATTACTAAAAGAATTTCCAATTAAAAAAAAATTAAATGTATAAAGAAGTCAAGAAAATTTAATATCTACTATCTAACATGAATATATAAAAAGTATATAACGTTAATTTTCCAACGAAAGAAATTCATATAAACTTTTTGTGCCCCTAACTCCACAACAAACATACAATTTCCTTATAGATCCAACATATCCTTATGGTTTGCCCTTATAGGATTTGGTCGCTCAAGATCTTTGATCTTTATTCAGACTCGATAAAATATAATCCACTATAACTTTTTTGTTATATACCTCTTGAATACAAATACCAAACTAATAACCAAGATCAATTCTTGAAAAAAAAAAATATAACACTCAAAATTCATTTCCAATGAAATATAGGTAAAGAATCACAAGCATACATGCACACAAATACTAACATGATCATATTTATAAACTCGAAAAAAATGCAGTAGAAAACAAGAAAAGGAAAATCCCCCCTTTGTACATTCCTTGAAACAGAGAAGTAGCAGAGGAAGCATCTTGTTTTGATGAAGAATCAGAGGATCCTGCTTTCTTTTTCCGCGTTATAGGTGTTGGTGCTGGTGCTGGTGCTGGAGGAACAAAGAATTGTAAAGGAAGAAGGACATTGTCTACTTGATATATAGCCAATTGGTTATCAGTATATATTGTATTTGAAATACTTGCATTCACAATTCCTGTTGTAATGTTTACTGAACTTCCTATTGTTGTTATATTAATCGGAAACTCTCTATCGGTTGTTCCTCCAGCTTGTGTTCTTAAAGGGTTGCTAGCAGTTTGGAATTGAGTGAGTGAATAGTATGTAGGAAGGATATGGAATTGGATAAGTTCAGCTTTTTGTTGATCTGTAAACGAGTTCAACGTGCCTGCTTTCATGTTTAAGAATGCATTATCTGTTGGCACAAACATTGTGATCCCATTGTTGGAATTGTTGAGTTGTGAGGTGATTTCATTGAGTTGTTGTGTGTTTTGTAGTAGACGGATGAACGTTGAGCATTGGCCTGCTTTTTCGAGGATCTTTGTCACGTTTAATGGAGGTGGTGGACCTGGAGCCGGAGCTGGAGCTTGTGCCAAAATGCCAATGCATTTCAAGAAAAAAAAGAACAAGATCAAGAAAATGTGTTTCATTATTTTTTTCTTTTTTTTTGGTTCAATTTGTTAGATGTTGTGGAGGAAGAGTTGTATAATGTGTTATTTATATGTTGAGAGGATAGATTTCTTGTTTTGAAAACAATGAAAGAAAAAGGTTTGTGGGGAATTTTGATGGAAGAAAATTGAGTGTAAAGTTAGGTGAAAGAGTATAATTTAAGGTGAGAAGGAACATCATAGGTTTTGATAAGCTCAGAGCAGCTGCTAGTTTGCTTCTGATGGGAGGAAAAACAGCTGGGAATAATGGAGGTGAGTTTCTGTGGGACGGGAGTGTCAGAGCAACGGTAAAGTTATTCCTGTGTGATTATAAGCTATGATGCTCAGACTTCAAAAATAGTAATCCATTTGTTTTAATTTATATTTAAAAAGTATTTGGGTAAGTTTGTTATAATGCTGGGAATAATGGAGGTGAGTTTTTGTTAGATCTTGAGGGCCAAGAGCATCGGAGCAACGGTAAAGTTATTCCGGTGTGATTAGAAGCTATGATGCTCGAATTGTATAAAAATCGAATGTGTGTCAGATCCTTCTAACATAGTAGTTCATTTTTTAAATTTATATGTCCTAGTTACTGTTTGGGTAATAAAAAATGATTCTTTCTTTTATCATAACTTTTTCAAGTACTTTTTAAATATTAGTGTTAATTTGGCTTATAGTACTTGTTATGTAGTTTGCAAATATTTTAGATTTTATTTCAAAAAATAATAATTAGAGATTCCTACGCCTGAACTCACAAAATTAGTTAATCTGATCCTCATATTCTGAATCAAGTCAAAATTAATTAAAACAAATACATTTTTAGGAGGATAAAACACAAGTTCGAGAACATTTTTGGTGAGTCTTAGCAACATAGCTTATAGGTCATGGGAATCAACCTTATCCCCCTTTGGTTGGGTGTGACTCTTCTTCGGATCCTATGTGAACATGAAATACTTACGTGTATCGGGCTGCCATTTTTGTCAGATACTAAGGATCCTATGGGGAAAAATATGCAAATGCAATCTTAAATCATTATTTATGGTTATGGTGGGACAGGAGGGCTAATTAAGATGTAATTTCAACAGTCACAAACTCACAATTAACAAATTATTGGTACAACTAATGAGATTAATGTAAGATTACAACTTGTAATCCATTAGACAATTGCTTTTTTGGTTATTAGGTATGTGTTTTACAATTCAAATGCATGATAAATATAACACTGCACAGGTAGGTACGCACAATGCCTAATATCCATCTTATACATGAACTATTTGCAAGCGGGAAAAGGGTCAAATTTACCCGTGATCTATATGAAATGGTCCAAATTTATCATCCGTTAATATTAGGGGTCAAATGTGTCCTTGCAATTCCTAAAATGGACTAGATTTGCCTTTGTTTTCATTGTTGGAAGCTTAACACATGGTGAATGCCACGTGTCCCCCTCGTTGAGTCATACTTTTTTAAACGAACTAAATATGACACCTTTCGTATAGTTTAGGGTGCTAACTTTCACCATTTGAAAATAAGCTCAAAACTTGTCCATGCATTAATGGTAATAGATTATATACTAATGTTTTAGGATAATAATTTTTGGCTTACGTACTAAACCAAACAAAAATTACAATTGAATGGAATAACGACAATGCATGCATAACAATAGCAAAACTTCAACATATTAGCTCACATATACAAAACAAAACACAGCCAAGAAGAAGAGAAGTTCGCGAGGGGAGTTGATTACACCAGAAGAAACAGAGGAAACAGAGTCAGAATCCGACGAATCATCATTCTTTTTAGGCTTAGGTGGTGAAGGAGCTGGTGTTGGTGCTGGAGGGACAAAGAATTGCAATGGTAGAAGTACTTTGTCCACTTGATAAATAGCTAGTTGACTATCAATGTAAATCGTATTCGAGATACTTGCATTGACAATTCCAGTTGTTATATTCACTGAAGTTCCATTTGTTGTTATATTGATAGGGAATTCGTGGTTGCTAGTCCCACCGGCTTGTGTTTGCACTGGGTTGCTAGCAGTTTGAAACTGTGAAAGTGAGAAGTATTGAGGGAGAACATGGAATTTGATCAGTTCTGATTTCTGTTGATCATTAAAAGAGTTCAAAGTACCTGCTTTCATGCTCAAAAATGCATTATCTGGTGGTACAAAGATAGTGATGCTGTTGGAGTTGTTGAGTAATGATGTTATTTGGCTGATCTCTTGAGTTGTTTGTAACAAACGAATAAATGTCGAACATTGTCCTGCCTTTTCTAGGGTTTTCGTTACGTTAGTTGGGCCAGGTGGTCCCGGAGCAGGAGCCGTAGCTCGAGCTGGTGGTGGAGTTGGAGATGGAGATGGACCTTGAGCCAAAATGCCAATGCAGTGGAGAAACAAAAAGAGAAAGGTTGACACTAAGTTGTGCTTCATATTTCTTCTTTTTGGTTTAAGCTTAAGTTGAAATAGCTCTGGTTGTGGCAAAAGAAAATTGCACTACTTATACAATGAGGGCGTGACTTAGTGGTCAATGAAGTGCACGGTTCTCAAGTTTAAATCACTACATAAAAAAATCATCTTTAGCCGCAATTAATTAACAACAATAGATCAATTGCCGCTAAATATGTATTTTTAGCGGCAATTAGCACTCTTTGTATATGTCCCTAAAGCCTTTAGTGACATTGGATCTAATGACACTTAACTTATGCCGATAAAGACTTTAACACTCTTTATTAATGTGTCTATTTATTGCCGCTAAAAGTTGTTTTTGTTGTAGTGAATCTTACCGGAGACAAAAAAAATACTAGGTAATTTTTTTTTCATTTGTGGTCTTGGTAGTCAGAGTTACCCAAAATACTTGTGATGGTAGGAGGTAACATGTATTTAGTGGATGCGCGCAAACTGAGCCAAAACACTGAAGGCATCAAAACAAAAAAAGAGAGAAAAGGATGGAATAAAGGTAGTGGGGTATTGGGATGAAAGTAAAATGAAGGTGATGTTTGGTGAAAGGTTACATGTAAGGTGAGCAAGTGGATTAATAAGATTTTGATGATGTTATAGCAGCTTTTATTTGCTTATGATGGAAGGTAAACAAGATGGGAAAAAGTGAGGTAAGTTTTTTCTTTGAAGTTGTGAATCCCATTCTCTATTGTAATTTTTTAAAATGGTTTCCCACCTGATCTGGTATTCGTATTGGAACTCGACTAAATCAGAATTTGCATGGGAAGTTCCATATTAGTAAAACACTTTCTAACAAAGACAAATCTATATCTAGGAGTTGAATCTGATCGAGGCTCATTCAATAGTCATTGTTGGTTAATTTCTCTATTGTGATTTCTGCAGGGTGCAATCCTCAACAAGAATCTTTCTAGTTGGAACATGTACTCAATTGCTAATCATAATTGATACAAATGGTGGGACAAGATGGCTAATTTAGTTGCAACATCATTGGTCACAATCAAAAATATATTGGTACAGCTAATGATAATGTAAATGCAATATAACAAAGATTATATATCAATTAGTTGGTTATGATTTTTGCAATATCACTGCATGACAAGATAGCACAACCAAAATTTAGCAGTTAAAGGTGGAAATACTCACAAGTTTGTCACTCTAACAGTAAGACATTACAACTACGCCTCGGTTCCAAACAAATTCATTAGAAAGAGAAGTTGAATTACATGATCGTAAGTGATTTAGGTGAGATGAAGCTCTCTGCATAAACAATTCCTTGCTTATGGTAACACATGAACATTGAGGGCTTAATCGGCGAAATGGTCCTCTAGATGTAGTGAATTTAGATCAAATACATCCGAGACGTTTGCAGTGTAGTAACACTTCACAATCCGCAAACATATAGTTTGGTCTGATTGAATGAAAAAGATTAGTATCTCGTAGTTTAATAAAGTTAGTCCAAGATTCCCTGACACCATAGTCTTTCATTACCCACAACTTAAAAATGCAGTCCTTGTCCTCCGCCCAATAATGATATGAAGAATAAAAGCAAAGCATTCCTCTCAATACTGAAACACCATGGTCATGAAGTGGTAGCACGGGCATAGATCATACATTTGCTCCAATAACAGTACCTCTTCATACATCTCATTTGAAATATTAAATGAAACGGTAATATAATATTCTAAGTGTAACTTACCAAGCCAATGAAATGCTCCATGTACAAATGCCAAATAATCCATACCACAATCCTCAAACCCATAACACACTGAACGCGGGTAGGATAACCAATTCTTCTCCAGGAACCATTTTTTAGACAGAGAAGTTCAATCGAAGTATTGAACTATCATCTGCATTCAGGTTAATTGCAAGGATCTTTTAGTCTTTACTAGTTGTGTCATATCCCATTCCACATACATAATATGCCCCTCGAAATTCTAGATGGGAAAGTAGTATTGATTCTCTTGTGGACGGGTTCCACAACAAAAGTTTCTCATAGAGTCTTTCAGAAGATTTATAGAGTCCTCTAGAAGAAACAAGAATAAGAACCAATCCATCACAAGAGCAATGTATTATGACATTCTTTGGTTTGCAGCTCGAAGGCCAGTCAAGCTTTAGTTGATCCTCAACCACTTGAACCATCGATAAAGAAGAAGTAGAGAAGTTATACAGATCATTCTCATTATAGAATGATTCGGTAGTAAGAAGTTTTTGGGAATTTTGGTCATTCCTGGAATGAATATAATGTTTCATCCTAAAGTAAGTATCATTGATTAATGAGTTCCAAAATTTTGAAACACATTTGAACCTAAGAAGAGACCAAACAAGTAACCTGCTGAGGATGTCCGTCAATACTTCCTCTGGTAAGTGAATTCCTACGACCTATATAGGACAAGTAGAATACATGGAGTATATCAAAACGAAGAAGTATTAAAAAAAAAAAAGCTACAACAACTAGAGTTAGTTCAAAACAAGTTTTCAAGCAAGAATACCACTTAACAATTGTAGTTCCAACAATTGTGTAACTACTGATTTGGTGTAATCACATTATTATCTTAATATTTTATTTCTTCTCATTTTGTGTACCCTCCATATTTTTCTATTGTTGATGCATGACATGACATTATGTAATAACTAATAATAGAGTAGTATAGAATCTATCCAAACGTTGTATTCATTAAAACAATAAAGTATAGTACAAGATACAATATAATGCAATACAATATGAAATAATACGTAACAACAATCCAATAAGTTATTGGGAATAACAATTGAAGTCAATTCTAAGTAAGTAACAGCACCCTGAAATCAGAACTCACTTTTGGTTGAATAATAATTTGGTTGAAATGATTAGTTTTTCTTGTATTTACAATGGATTTCTTCTTCTGTATCTTTGCTAAATTTCTATGCCGATTGGAGGATACAGACGACTTCTTCTTGTTTTGTGCCATCTTTCTCAAATGCTAGGATTTGTCTTTTTCTTATAAAGAAGATACAAAACCCGTGCAAACACAAACCCAATATATATTACCTTATTTGTCTCAATTTATGCACGGGAGGGCTCAATATATGTTATCTCAATTTATGTGACACAATTGGAATCAATCAAATTTTTATATGATTTTTAAATATTCAGCTGGTCTTGCTAGACAAAGATGGTACAAGATTAAGCACATTGTTACTTAAATGAAGCACATTGATGATCATGCACTAGCTACAAAAGGATTATACTCCAAATTTAAGTTGTCACCTCACTCTAGCGTATAATTGATTATGTGAACCAGTATACATCATTCAATTTCAATTAACTACGCCTTTATCCCAAACAAGTGAGTGTACAAATGAGAAAGTAACTAGAGAATCAGTATTAGAAGAACTATTTGGTAATGCTAGTACATTAGTTATCTGCTCCACACTGTACAGTTACAAATGGACCTGTTTATCGATCCCCAACAGTTATACTTCAAATCTACTGATACTCGATACGTAGAACTACAAAACAAAGAAAAAATTCGCCTCCCCATATATGCACAATGTGATCGAGTTGTCATGCCAACGTCTTCTCTCATCTTAGATGCAGTATTACTCCATGAAGCAAGGTTTAAAACAGGGAAAAAGCAAATAAAACAAACAAAACCACAGATATACGCCCTTATCTCAAACAAGCTAGTACAGAAATGAGAAAGCAAGTAGAAACAATATCAGAAGAACATGAACTTAGCTTCTCTCTTCTCTCCACCACCTGGAAACCCTCCTTCAAAGTGGAACGTGAACTTCTCTCTCCACAGATGTTGTCTTTGACACTTCCAAGATCTTGTACCAACCCTTCGGTTGGCTCAACTTCAAAGATCTCTCAGACATCATCAGTGTTTCACAGATATCTATGTTGCTTCGACTTCGGTGAAAATCTAGAGATCGGATTTTTCATCACATAGATTCTAGGATTCGGGTTTATGGATCCATGCGTGAATACAGAGATACGGGTGATAAATGCATATTATGACATATATAAGTATATAATGGGTAGAGACATGCACGAAGCATCTTACATTTCACGCAGGTCCGAGGAAGGCAACCTACCCTGATACAAGCATCAATAATTGGTTACATGACTCGAACCCGTAACCTAACACAGAGACAACTTTATGGTTGCTCTAAGACTCCCCTTTGAAATATATAAGTATATAATTTGATTAATTAAAATGTTGTTGAACTAAGACTAATAATCCCCCTATCCAATTTATGTGATACCCTTTCCTTTTTTAGTCAATTCCAAAAAGAATGTCATATTTCCGGCAAAAAAATCGACAAAGATGTATTCTTCTATTTAAAAATTCATTAATTTTAAGGGTAGTTTTGGAATTCTTCTCATATTTCTTAAATTCCGGTGAGTCAAACTACATCACACAAGATATCTCATTAACAGCAAAACATGTTCCTCACACTTAATACAACCGATACATATGACATAACCCAAAAAAGCCAATCAAATACCCAAATCAATCCATACTTCTTGGTCATATATGTAGTTAAAGCACCCAAGGTAAGTTAACCAAATTCGGTGTGGATCCAACACCCACACAAATAATGTTGGATGACATGGGCGCGACAGGGATTTTGAAGGGTCCCAACAACATAGACAAATATTCATACTCTATAGATGTGTACTTCAGATTGTTTGATATCCTGATTAAGGCAAAAAAGATAAACCTCTAGAGAGATCAGATTCACAGATATAGATCGATATTTGGATTCATATGCAAACAAGCAACAGTAAATCACTTGAGCAAAAAAACATGCTAACTTGGTGAATCATGAGTTGTTTTTCTTTTCTATGTTGACTTTTGGGTGACATTTATCACAAAGCTTCACCAGGGGCATATTTAATATCACAAACTTCCACATTTACTATTTTTCTTAAAATCAAATCTATCCTATGGAACAAGTACCTGTAACTGCAGTGCATCTGAATTGTTAGGATGCAGCATTTTAGTTTTTCATTCCCGGAAAACAAGAAGATATCGAGGATGAATCAGCATGGGGAGCGAGAGAAATTACTGATAGCGAAATGCACTCCAAACATTTATCAGAAAGTTTTACTTTTTATTTCTATTTAAGACATTTCAAACGTGTAAGGGTATGATATAACAACATAAAACTCAATTTTTTAGGAAGTCATAGTACAACTAACACAATAGTAGCACATGCCACAAAGAACTCAAAGTGATTTACCCATATGGTTTGGCTTTTGCTTGAGCCTTGTGGCGAACAATCCCTTTTCCAATACCCAACCTTCGATCATCGCCTGAGAATTCACTGCCTGGTCGGTAGGCACAAGATGCCCTGCGTTCATTACCACAACATGGGTCAAATTCTCCCACTTCTGCATATATCCAGCGAGCTCGTCATTCACTCTCCAAACATACCGCTCCGCCTCCAAAAACTTTCCAATTCCCTCCCACTTCATCTTCTTCATCCATGCCTCAGTTGACACCACTCCATCTCTCAAATCACACTGCCCCTGGTATAACAACACCTTAGTATTCTTAACCAAGAACTCCACCATGTACCTCACACTTTTCATCACGTCCTCGTGCAACACTTTGCCTACTAAATCACTGCATATATCGTAAACTATCGATTCTCTTGCATTTAAAGCCCTCTTAATCTCTACATTGCTTAGAAATTTAGCCACCAATTCATCTTCATAAGGTTTTAGCTTTCTAAAATCATATAAAGTTGCAAGCCCTGTCATATTACTCAACGTATTCACCACCCTTGATCTAGCACTCGCTGCCTCGCTCCAATTGCCATTTTTCGTAAGTCTAATTGCTTCCTTTTGAAGTTTCTCCAATTGTGTCTTTTGCTTCTCATTGATCAATCCAGAATAGTAAGCATTTACAGCATGAGTGCCCACTTGAGCTTCCGGATCTGTCAGTCCATTCCCAATAGCAACCCCAGCTAAATTCAACCGTCGCGATTTAGGCAAACCCTCATTCTTTTTCAGTGTATAGTATCCCAAATCCAGGCACATATTTTCCAGCATAACTTTCACCAGTAAGATAAATTGGTCGATTTTCAAATAACTTATCTAATGCAACAAACTTCCTTGTAGCAATAAAAAGATGTTTAGCAACATCATGTTGGTTTCTTGGTATCTCTTCTGGACTTGAAGCAATACTAAATCCAGTTCCAATAGGATTATCAAGAAAAAGTACCCCAAATACACGATTCCAAGAACCAGGATTAGGTTCGAGCGAAAGGTGTTCGACGTTTTGCCTCACAGAAGACGAAACACGAAAAGGGCCAAGTTCATAAAAGTTTCCAAGCATGGAAGAGCATCCAGGACCACCTTGAAGCCAAATGATAATTGGGGTTTCAGAAAGATTCATTCTTGGTTTCTGGGCTTCATAGTAAGTGTAAAAAATGGCTGAACCAGTTGTTGAGTTAACTGTTAAGTACCCAGATTTTGTTGGCAAGGCTTCTTTGGGAAAAGAAGATTGCAGAGTTACTGCTGCTGCTGATGAGGAATAGAGACTGGTGAATAACAAAATGAGCAGAAAAAAGTGAAGTTTTTCTGGTTTGGACTCCATGGATGGAAAGCTTCAACAAAGGGCATTGACCTTTGTCACTGATAAAGTAGAGGTACTAAAGATCAAATCTTTTTACAAGTAATTTATTGTTGTGCAACTTGTCCATAAGTACTAGGCAAATATACCTTTTTTTTTGAGAAAAGTATTCCTTCTTAGGTACATTTTATATTGCTACAAATTTTAGCACTTTTATGATACTCAAATTATCAACTTATAGTCTTTGTTAATGAATATTTATTAAGATGATTAAATCATATTCATCTTGTTTGATTTATTTCATATTATGCGCAAAATTCTAAAATATGTATATGTTTTAAGTATTTGAAAGCCTTTTCCTCAAGTAAATTATATAGATTGCGGCATCTTACAATTGTTTGAACTGCATGTTGAATAAGCTTTACGTCAATATAAATTTATCATTACGTCATCATGTTTTATGAGACTTAGAGTTAATATTACCACAATCTTTTGCAACTTTGTACACTATTATATAAAACAATATTGTCAATAATACTTTCTTATCAATTCACTATAGGATATAACTTCGTGTCTAACCATAGATATTTAAATACTCTTGAAAAATTAAACGTAAGTGAAGTTTGAATTGAAGTTTCAAAATATATTTGACCATAGTTTTTGAAAACATGTCACCTCCTTTTTTTCTTTTTCTTTTTTGGAAAAAACATGAAACATGCTTTCGGGAAAACATAAAACATGGCTAAATACTTTTTGAAAAAACATGAAACATGACTTAAATCCATAAGTTTTAAAAATTATCGAAAGAATACCCATAAGTTTGACACATAATAGTACATCATCCTAAAATTATAACACTATTTCGAATCATTTAACTTGGTTTCAGAATAACACTATTTGAGAATGTAACTACATCAGTTAGCAAGTTACAAAATGGACCTGTTTAATTGATCCAAATAATTCTCCTTAAAGCTACGGCTAAAAAAGGGAGAAAAAAAATGGTATCTGCAAAGCAAAAACTTCTTGGGAATGAGTATAAGAAGAACCTACTGTACTTTATGCTATGCATCCCTTGCAGCAACCATGAGAGGAGTACAAACGAACGCCATGGAGGTCAAAAATGGAATCCGCCAAATCCCCCTCCCCCACCGCCTCCACCTGGAAATCCCCCTTCAAAGTGGAATGTGTACTGCTGCCCTCCTCCACCGAATGGGTTGAATCCTCCACCACCCATCCCTGAACCCATGTCTTCAATGTCTTCCCCTTGGTCATATCGTGTACGTTTTTCCTCATCCCCGAGAACCTGTTAAGAGATACGTAACATTCAGACAAATACTGTCAGAATTTTCTTTAACAGTCGTATCCTCTAAAACAATATTTCACTATAACAAGTTAACAACTATGTTTTATGTGCTAATGATCTTTCATGTTATGTTATATTACATGTTTTCTATTACAACATTTTTCTGTAGCGGCCAAATACTGAGACGATTGCAAAACCAAAAAAGAACTCAACAGCTCAAACGAAAAATGATGGAAAAAAAAACAAAAACAAACCTCATATGCAGCTGCTATTTCACGAAACTTATCTTCTGCTTCTTCTCTGTTGTCAACGTTCTTGTCAGGATGCCATTGCAGAGCAAGCTTTTTGTATGCCTTTTTGATCTCTGATACAGATGATGTCTTTGACACTCCCAATATCTTATACCAATCCTTCCGTTGACTCAATTTTAATGATCTCTCAGCCCTCATCAGCACTTCACGAATATTCCTATCCTATAGAAGTGTACTTCAGATTATTTGATATCCAGATCAAAGCTAAAACGATAAACCTTGACAAAACGATCAAGCACGAGCACACACATTATAGATGGATTTGAATGAAAAAAAATCAGACAAGCAACAACAAATCGCTTGAAAAAAAACCCTGCGAACTTGGTTTAAGTCAAAAGGAAGGACCTCACTTCGACTTGGAGACAGTGAATCCTGATGTTTTTTTTCTTTTCATTTTCATATGCCAACTTTTTGGTCATGCCTAGTGGCAGAGCCACATGCTTTCAATCAGTGTCTATTGACACCCTTTAGTCAGAAAATTACATTGTATAGTTAGGTAAAAAAAAAATTATGTATATCTATCATATATAGACTCTTAGTGAAAATCCTGGCTCCGCCACTAGTCATGGCTATCACAAAACTTGCAAAATCTAATCCTTGTTACATGCAAAACTCAAACCCACCCACCCCCCACCCCTACAAAAAAAGGATATCATATCATATATGCACAATGTGATGGCATGATTGAGTTATCATGCCAATGTCTTCTCGCATCTTAGATGCAGTATTACTACATGAAGAAAGGTTTAAACAGCGAAAAAAATAAACAAACAAAACCACAAAAAAAAGTTGCCAACAAACCTGAGGAGATTTTTCAGCTGCTTCTTTCAAATCTGCAACAGCTCCCTCCCAATCTTCTGTTAGAAGCTTGGCTTCACCCCTCTGTAAAAAAAAATGTCCAACTCAACGATTCAAGAATTTTTATGGTGTAAAGTGTAAACTAGATATTTCTAAGCAGACAATTGGTCTAATAGAATTCGGTCATCCAAATGTCATTGACTATTTGTTTTAAGGTTGAAAAAAGTAGAAAGCAGATAGAGATAGAACCTGCACTAGAGCATCAATAAGCTCTTCATCAAGTTCAAGGGCTTCTGAACAGCTTGATATAGCATCCTTCCCCCTTCCAAGCTTCACCAAGACTTTGCACAAACCAAGATGAAGATTTACATTATGTGCAGAATGGTTGGGGTCCAACGCCAGGGCTGCTTTGTACTCCTCCACAGCAAGACGAAATTTACCTTTACTTACATTATCGTCTGCCTGCACAAAAGTTAGGATTTGACTTTTGAGAAGCTCACATTGTAACATATCTTGGAGATATAGCAACAGGATAAAGGTCTGTACTTGAAGCTTGTTTAGATGGTTGCTACTTGCTACCTATTGTATTGTATTGTTAGTTTAAATACAACGTTTTTTCTTATGAAGTTGTTCATTAATGGGCATCAAGAAGATGCAGAAACAGTTTAAATACAATGTGTGTTTTGATGTTACTTGAATATTATTGTATCGTATCGATAAATATGTTTCCCATTATATGCAACAGCCGGATTTGGTGTGGTCGTCGTTACCCCTTTTTTTTAATCTAAATGTTGTATGCATCAAAACAACAGAGTACAATACAATATAATACGATACATTATGAAACGATATGTAACAACCCTCCAAACAAGCTGTTAGGGAAAAATAGTAAAAGGCTTACGCTTTTAGTCTTTTTAAGTAAGTTTTTCAAGCCAAAATAGGCTTTCTTCAATTCCCCATGCTCTGGGTCTGAACGAAGACCTTTTTGGTAGTGCCTGCAAAGAGCACAAAAAAGCTTCTTTAGGCCCTCTTTACATCTTTATGCTACCTTTTTCATGGATTGGTGTAGTGGGAGGCAGGAAACAGTGGACCAAATTGATAGAGTTTGTAAGGCATACCTTAAGGCAACATCATGATCAGCCAGATAGTAGTAGGCACGGCCTCGTAGAAGTAAAGCCTCCAGATTATCCTCATCCTCTTTAAGTATAAACCCCGCCTCGGATATGACACCTGAATAATCTTTATCTGCTAGTAATAGCTTCACCTTAAGGAGTTTGGCCTAGAAATTCACATATAAAAGACATCATCATTGGTGTAACACTTAATGGTTACATATGAAATTACATCAACAATACAATATTGAATGAATACCTTGGAGCATGCTGGAGAGAAAACTAGTACGACTTTATCAATATACTCCAATGCTTTTTTAATGTCACCTGTGTCCAACAGGTTGGTAGCTGAATCAAGAGCACTCTTAGCTTGGTGCATCTGAGAAAGCTCCTTCTCTGCAGCTGAGTCTCTTGGTTTCATCTCCAGAAACTTTTTGTAGCTTGTTTCCGATTCCTCGTATCTACATTAGCCCAAATTTTTTGTTATCCTAAATTATATATTTTTCACACAAGAGCTTACCGGTAGAGACAAGGTCCAACATGCTTGAATGCTAACTAATCAGAAACAAGACTTGTGGATCACAGATACATTTATGCACCATGCAAAAGTAAATAACCCACAACACCCAAGGGTGTGGCGTAGTTGTCAATGAAGTGGGTTGTAAACATGAGCTCTCAGGGATTGACAAAAAAACACTAGGTGATTCTTCCCATCTGTCCTAGCCTTGGTGATAGAGTTACCTGGTACCTAGTGGGAGGTAACAAGCATCCCATGGAATCAGTCGAGGTGCACGAAAGCTTGCCTCGGTTTATCAAAAAAAAAAAAAGCAAATAGTATTTGAGATAGTAGGTTACTCGAGCAAGATGCCAATGAAATGAAGAGGTACAGGAGTTGACCCTGGGAAACATTAATTTTGAGGATATACTAGAATATTCAAGCTGCGGAGCCTAATGCTAATGGTTGTTACCATATTCACACCTAGATACAGAGATACCTCGAACCCAGGTTGTTTCTGGATTAGATGAATAACAAATCTAGGCTATAGAAATTAAATGGTTCACCGTTATTGTTGAAGACTACCCTATAAAAAAGAAACATCATTGTAATTCTTCAGTGTCCAAAAGCTGCACAACATTAAATGGAAGATAATAGGAAGTGTCTACAAAAATATGTCCACATACATCAAACAAGCTTATATCAGGAAGACCCTCACTAGAATCAAGACATACATGACACTAGAGCTGGTACAAGAAAAACAAAAGGAAATTTGATCTCAACCTGCACAACTGACGAAGGAGAGATGCACGGTGCCAATACGCCTCTGAAAGTGCTGGGTCTGCCTCTATGGCTGAATTTAGATCATTAAGTGCCTCACTGTATTTCTTAACTTTTACATTTTGTGGAACTCTCTCAAACAATGCAGCAGCATCACCAGGTTTGGTGTCTACACATCAAGAGTTGCAAAAGTATCAGGAGAACAGTAAGTGCCACTTCAATTACAAGACAAAAGAACACTATCCTAACTAGATAGATAGAGAATAATATTCATCAGTTCTCCTGATATAGTTCTCACCCACTCCTGCAGGACCTAAGATTGGCACAGTTGACCCTTCTGTCTAACTTTTTATTACTCCCTCCATTTCAATTTGTTTGCCTTACTTTCCCTTTTACTCCATTTAAAAGAGAATGTTTTTTTTCTTTTTTGGCAACTCTTCAGTTCTAACATTCCACATGACACCTTTCATCTTTTAAGACTACAATTAAACAACATTTTGGTACATATCTATAATCGAAGACAAACTCTATGTCAAGTCAAAACTAGACAAACATATTGAGACAGAGGAGAAGTACTAACGTTCTCATCTAAATTGGTGTCACACATCCTCATTATCAACATTAAAAAGAATATAAAGAATGCAAATCTTAGAGGTTAACGACAACCAACCAAAACCCAATTGACAGCAAAGACTACTTCCTCAGTCTCATATTGCCTAGCAATGCCCCTATTCATCGCGAAAAAAGTTCTTCTTCACTACTAATTTCTTTCAACAATTAAAGTTACGATTTTTACACTTTCCAAGTAGAAATTAGACACAAATGGATTCACCAACTCATATACAATAGCAATATGCATTCAAGATACAATGTTAACAAATTCCCTTACCACAAAGCTCAAATCTTGAAAGTTTAAAATCCCCAAATCAACTGTCACTATTAAAAATCGCACAAATCTGAATAACCCAAATTTACAGCTAACAAAAAATCGAAAACCCCAAATCAAAATCAAACAAAAATAATCATAAATATTTCATTTTTACCTAAAGCAGATACGAGGGGTTGAAGGAAAAAAAGTTGGCAGGCGAATATAAAGTTGAGTATCAATGCTGAAAACAAGAAACCCCTCCATGCCACAGGATCAAAGCTCCATAGCTTCATCAATGGCTCCATCATTCAACTTTTCAATTCACCTATAGATACATACAATATATATGTATGTATAATTTTCAAGAAAGATATATAGATTTGTGTTTTTCTTGGACAATTGAAGTTTTATTTGTTGTGTTTGGAACTTGGAAGTGACAAAAGGGTTCAAAGGTTGCAAGGATTCTTGTGTCATTACACGTTAGATTAGCCTATCAGTGTCTTCCACGTGTCCTTGATTTAGGTGGGTACGTGGGCTGGTCCAATGAGAGATGGACACGTCGGATTTTGCTATGTGCTTTTTCTTTAGGAGAATTAAATTTAATTTGTTTTAGTAACAATGATTAAAAGAAAATAAGAAGTCGTACTCCCTCTGTGTATCTTTACTTGGTCACTATATTAAAGTAATTGTTCAATAATATTTGTTCTGTTTGAAAAATCAAAAGATAATTTATATTTGTATCTATTTTATTCTTGTTATTAAATTCTATTCAATATCTAATACATTTACCAAAGCATTAAATTTAATATATTCAAAAGATAATGTAGTAATATTATCTCTATTATTTTTTTTTTTGGAAAAAGGTCAAAACTACCCTTAAACTATCCGAAATAACTTATATATACCCTTAAATTATATTTCGGCTCAAAATACACTTCCCGTCAAACTATTGGGACACACCTACCCTTCTAGTTAACGGAAGTATCCATGTGTGTGTTAAATGCCACATGGACGCCACATGGATGCCACATGTGCGCCAAATAGACCCCACCTCCACATAGACGACTACGGAAAATGGTCAAAACTATCCTTAAACTATTCGAAATAACTTAAATATACCCTTAAACTGTATTTCGGCTCAAAAATACCCTTTCTGTCTAACTATTGGACAACACTTGCCTTTCTGTTTAACAAAAACATCCATGTGTGTGCTAAAATGTCACATGGACTCCACATGTGCATGCCAACCGCACCCCACCTCCACATAGACGACTTAAAGCCCTAATTTCACTCTTTTCCCCCTCATTTCATCATGAAAAGTATATATTGAACCAAAAATAGAAAAAAACATTTGTGGAAACTTGTATGCGTAACCGAATGAAGTAGAGAAATTGCAATTTGACGACCATTACAAATACAATAAAAGAAACGATCTAAGGTATAATATAAACACACTCATTTTAATTAATCAATTAACACTAATTTATTATTTTAATTTCTCTTAATAAATTAATTTTGTTTAAACAAATCTTAGCAAAGCTTTCTTGTTGATTCAACTCATGGCCATGCCGCAAAATAGCAGTTGTCGTAAGAGACCTAATATACTTATCACCAGAACTCTAGGCACATGAAGACGATTACGGCAGCTTCCCTGGCGGTGGTGACCGAGCTCCGCCATCAACGTCGGCGATTTCGCTAATGAGGAAAACTTGACGAACGGATGGGATGACACCTTCGATTGCTAGTACTACATCAACAAAGACCTAGTAAGTCTTTATAGATTTCTTAATTAATTAATTTATTTTACCAATTACCCTATTTTTGTTCAAGTTTTGAGCTTTTGTGGTTCCTAAACCAAAAGATGCTCTAAATGATTGTTAAGGACGTTTTAGATTTTATGGAAAGTTCAAGAAACATTCAATATAATAGATGATTTAAGGATTAGATAGCTGAATTAATTTGAATTTTGTTTAAGTTGTGATCTTCAAACTACATCATACTAGTATCGGAATAAAATGAAATTGAATTGAGTCAATGTATATATCATC
Organism: Solanum verrucosum; assembly: GCF_900185275.1. Classification (NCBI taxonomy): domain Eukaryota; kingdom Viridiplantae; phylum Streptophyta; class Magnoliopsida; order Solanales; family Solanaceae; genus Solanum; species Solanum verrucosum. Next base: position 72,011 of record NW_026019923.1, on the reverse strand, counting down.
ATATATCATATATCATATATATATATATATATATATATATATATATATATATATATATACTATCTTAAAAACATGAACTCTCTAACTTGAATATTAAATTACTATAATATCCCCAACTTAAAACACCCAGTTTATTATATATTTTATATTAATATTAAATTTATATACACTATATTATATAAAATGCAGACACCTTTTCACATTGACGGGTAGTGACTTTTCCGAAAGGTTCTGACTTTTTTTTTATAGAGCTGTGACTTTTTCGATGAGTTATGACATTTTCGAAAAGTTGTGATTTTTCTGAAGGGTTGTGACTTATCTGATAAGACACGATAAACACATTTTCATACTACCCTTTGTTGTCTATAAATAAAGGGGGTTTCTCACACTTTTAAATTACGAATTTTGTAAGTTTTCTATTCTTCTAATTAAAACAAGGAAGATTGTGAGAGTTGTTCGATTATGCATTTACAATTTTTTTTTATGGGTAAATTAGATAGATCAATAAAAGTTGATGCAAAAAGGAGAATGAAATAACCTAACTTCAAACGAGAAGAGTATCGTGATAATTAATATGCACTCATTTTCATAGCCAAAAAATATACTTTTGCAGCAACTCTTCCTTGACAAGAAGTTCAATGATTTTTCGTTGCACAAACTACAACTTGGTGTTCAGAATCTGAAAAGTCTCGAACAGTTGGAGAAAAAGTATTTGATCAAAAACTTGTTTGAAGAATCCAAACTACATTTAATAAGTACTCTTTCGTTTTCAATTTATTTGTTGTACTTTTATTTTTATTTAGTTTAATATAGAATGATCTTTTTTTCTTGGGGGTGAGGACGCATCTTTAAGACCACAAAGTTAAAAGACATTTTTATATATTATACATATGATCCTTAAATTAAAAGTCTTCTTTATTTTTTAAAATTTCATATCAAATTAAAATTAGACCAATCTATATCTATCTTTTTTTTTATTTTTAATCTATACTACCTTAAAAGAATGAATTAATAACTTAAATGTTAAATTATTATAATACCTCCAACTTAAAACACCAAATGTAGTATATCTTCTATATTTTATATTGTATTATATTTATTTGTGTGTATTATATTATATTAATTATATTAAAGGCAAACAACTTTTCACATTGAAGGGTTGTGACATTTTTGAAGAGTTATAACTTTTTCGATGAGTTGTGACCTTTTTGAAGGGTTGTGACTTTTCTATAGGGTTGTGACTTTTCCAAAGAGTTATGACTTTTTTGATGAGTTTTGACCTTTGTGAAGGGTTGTGACTTCTTTTTGATAAGGCACCCCGGACAGTTTTTTCATACACTACCCTTTGTTGGCTGTAAAAATAGGGGCTTCATCAAATTTTTAAAGTACATTTAAAAAAAATAAATTATTATTACTATTATTCTTCTTAAAACACACAATTTAATATATCTTCTATATTTTTATGATAAGAAACAATATGCAGTTACTAATACTACACATTTTTAACTATAAATGGAAGGGTTTCCTCACATTTTTAAACTACAGTTTTTTATGTTTTCTATTATTCTCTTCTTAAAACCTCAAGTTTGATTTACAAACGTTGACAATCTCAAAGTTCAGTGAAATTAGAACACTCCATAACATGAATGTTAAATTAATCTAATACTCCAGCTAAAACATCCAATTTAGTATATCTTCTATATTTGATATCAATATTTATTTATATTATATTATATTAAAAGTAAGAACACCTACAAAACAATAATAACAAAGTAATGTACTATGGGGAAGGGAGTAGAAAATTTATTTAAGAGGTGTAACTAAAATTTTTTAAGAGTGACTAATTTTTTATTTAGCAATATTCATATTATTTTTAAAAATAGTGTGGTACATGGTTTGATTTTCACGTGCAACGCACGTGCATCAAAACTAGTATTATTATAAGTGGGAAGCTCCAAAGTGAAAAGTTGAATTACCATTTTACCCCTACACTAAATGAAAATGTTATAAAATATTTAATTAAATTCATCTAATATAATTAATTAAACATTTTTATCCTGAAATAAAGAAAATACTCCTTTAATAATTTGTGAAAAAAATGTAAATATACGTTTAAATAAATGTTAAGTATCATATTGAGTACAATACAATGAATCAACCATAATTATATGCTTCTCCACATATCAATTACTAATTTAAAGAAGTTATTAGAAGTCATTTATATATATATGCAGCGTCTTAACAATTCCAGAATTGATTCTTCATATTCTTATATGTGTATTAATTGTATAATTATAGTCATACGCTTCAACTTTGAACAATAACTACAAATTTGGATTTAATAGTTTTGGAAATTTAACTATTTTTAAAGAATAAAATATAAAGTGTCCTTTCACTTCTTCATAGCACTTATAAAGAAATTTAATGATATTTTAATGATCTTTTTCTAACTTGACTTTTGAGTTTCTATATATCTTGGCTATAAATATCGTTGCGTGTTTCACTGATTTTCGATCTATAAATTGTGTCATGATAAATATTGTCTTAGTTTTGATGATAGCTACTTCTCTTCACTCTTTGTATCTTAATATTTGATTGATAATCTTATTGTAGATTAACTAAGATCTACTTAGATTTCTCTTCTATTTGTTCAAGTGAAATTTTTTTATTTTTGTGTTATTATATTAGTAATGAAGATGTTATACATTTGTTGATGTTCATTAATATTATGTTTGTTACCTTCACCTTTCATCCATAAAATGGGTTGATGACATATTCATGAGAATCCTTTGAGTCCCTCAATTATATAAATCCTATAAAGGATGGCATTGGACATTACATTGTACATACCGGAAGAGATTTTGAATAATTGGAAGAGAATAAAGAAAGTTGTCATCTCTTATCTCTTTACATTTTTTTCTAGTTTCTTCCTTCACATTGTTACTTTTAGCTTCATTTTATAATATTTTTGTTGATTTGTTTAGAGGTGTTCTTTTATTTACCATTAAAAAATCTCTATTTACTTTCTGAGTTAATTCCTATTCAATAAATAAATAACTACAAATAAAAAATTATTGTACACAATAAGACTTCGAGTTTTATGATTTAAGTCTTTTCATGGTTGATAATTATTCTTGCTTTGGTGACCACAAATGTAAGTTGTATAGCTTTTAAAGTACTTTTTTCTGATTTACTATTTTATTTTACAAAATTTATAGTAAAAAATAGAATTACTATTTCTATTAAAAGTGGAAAGCAACAAAATTAAAGGTTGAATTACTAAAATAATCCTATAAATTTGTATTGAGTATAACACTCTTTGAAAATATAAAATCTGAAGAATTTGAAGGGTTACTTAATAATTAAATACAATTATTCAATATATTGACCATATTCATCTACTAAGGCCTCTAGCTACTGGTGAAATATGTAAAGATGTTTGAGATTTTGTTTCCCCTCATTCACTTTCTTTCATTTAATTCATTTTAATTCTAACATGAAGTTTAAGTTACAATTCTCCAATTTAATTAATTATTTTTCTCTTACTTAAGTTAAGACCCATCTTTACAAGAAAAAAGTACATAAATCTTCCATTACAAAAGAAAGGCTTTGTTGATTTTCTTGAAAAGAAAAATTGAGATATCTGCAATATGAGTATGCGTTCAATCTTGCCTAATATTTCTTATATATGTAAAGTTCTCTATATATTTTTCTTAATCAATTATTGTAATTTGTAACTATTTTTTTGTTAATCTATTTTTATTCTATCAGTAAATTACTAAATCAAAATGTACACACATTAAACATATAGTTATTTTTCTTTCACAATATTTGTGATTTCTTCGTCCTTAATATCATAGAGGTCAACATTGGGAATTTTTTATTGTGTGGAGATGTGATGAATATATATATATATATATATATATACACACACACATCATTACAACAACTTCATGCAACTAAGCATGGGCCGGGCACACGTGCAACGCACGTGCCCGGAACTAGTATTCATATAGATATACCCAAATAAGGAAAGGATGAAATGAGGGAAAAAAGAGTAAAATTAAGGCTTTAAGTCGTCTATGTGGAGGTGGGGTGTGTTTGGCATGCACATGTGGAGTCCATGTGGCATTTTAGCACACATATGGATGTTTTTGTTAAACAGAAGGGCAAGTGTGGTCTAATAGTTTGACGGGAAGGGCATTTTTGAGCTGAAATATAGTTTAAGGGTACATTTAAGCTATTTCGAATAGTTTAAGGGTAGTTTTGACCCTTTTCCGTAATTGTCTATGTGAAGGTGGGGTCTGTTTGACGTGCACATGTGGCATCCATGTGACATTTAACACACACATGGATACTTTCGTTAACTAGAAAGGTAGGTGTGACCCAATAGTTTGACGGGAAGGGTATTTTTGAGCCGAAATATAGTTTAAGGGTATATTTAAACTATTTCGGATAGTTTAAGGGTAGTTTTGACACTTTTCTGTTTATTTTTTCTTAAGTTGTACACCAAGTCAATAGTGAACAACTATTGTTAAATCGATAAAGTACTAACAAGAGCTAATGGTTAAAAAGAACATAGTACTGCATGTTTTTGTGAGCTTCCTACATGAACCATCACTAATTAATTATTACTTGTTCTCTTTTTCTACCTGAAATATTATTATTGTTCATGTAAGAAAAAGGAACAATTGATGATTGATGTGTGTTTTGATAAATAGTTGGTGATAGTTTATGTAGAAAACTCGTATACTGATAATTCAGGTATGAAACTAAAAAATGAGAGATACTTTAGGTTTGGTTTTGACCATTCACTCACGAATCATTTTTTGTCTTCAGAGGAAACATTTTGTTTTCTCAAAATTTGGTTGTATAAATTTATTTTAATCTAAACAACAACAAGAACATACCTAGTGTATTTTAATAAAACTAGTTTGTGGACATGTGCGTTGCACGTGTGTCCCTTGTGATTTTTTATAGATTCATTTAAACAATTAAAATTTATTCTATTTGAGCAACCAATTATAAATTTTGAACTTTGATGAGTAGTTAGCAAACTTCCAACAAAATCACAGATGGCTAATAACTTGAACGAAAATAAAAATACAAATTTACAACAATTAGAATATCATAGAAAATTAAATTAAAGAATTCTATTAGAGAAAACACAAAAAATAGAGAAGAAAAATATACAAAATACACATTCTTCTAAGACTTTATTCATAACAATATATATGGAAAAAGAAATAGAGAATTCGTACACAATTTTCATTACTATATTTCATACTGGATAATAGTGAAGAGTGTTGCTTGGTAAAAATTTGAGTAAACAAAATATACAATTTCATGACTACTCATAGAAAATAATAAAAGAGAAAATAACTTATAACTTACCTGTTAAATATGTAGCTTCCATTTCTTTTTCTATTGACGTTGATATATAGCTATATATATTGTTGATTTACCATTTCATTATGGATAAATATATTGATGAGAAGATCTGATAGTTTATTATCAATTAAATTTGATAATTGACAATTTTAAGAAAATATGCAGATAAGAAAGACTCAAAATATTCACTCAACACATGTGACTCATTAACTTTCAAAATGATAAGAGGTGAAAAGGTGAAAACATTTTCTTTTCAATGAATACATTCATTATACTAATAATTCACCCTTTAATAAACTTCTACCTAAAAACGTTTTTTATTGCAATCATTTAGCAAATAACAATGTAGGAAGTAATTTTTAACAGTAAAAGGTAAAGGGTCAATCAGTTTCTCATTTAATTCATTTATTAGTAGGTAAATTTATTATTTAGTACCAAGTAGTATAGGAATAATATTAAGATGAACGTAAAAATGTGATTTAATTTTTTATGAATATTTTGGAATTCAATTTTATAAATTTTGGGGTTTCTCACTTATTAGTATTATTATTATTAAAATAATAATAATAATAATAATGATAATAATAATAATAAACTTTAATCCTTTATAATAATAAAAAAATTGACTTAACACCTTTCCACTTTTAGTATTTAATATAATATGATGTGATTAATATCTCACATTTAACCAATTATTTTTTTATAATATTTTATTTTAGTGTATGTAGGGGTACAATATTATTGTTAATAATATTAATAATTGACTTAACACCTTTCCACATTTATAGTATTTAGTATAAAATGATTTGATTACTATTTAGCATTTAATTAATTAGATATTTTACAATATTTAATTTTAGTGTAGGGGTAAAATAGTAATCCAATTTTGAACCTAAAACCTTCCCACTTTTAATAATACTAGTTCTGGGAACGTGCGTTGCACGTTTGTACCCTACTACTGTTGTATAAAATTTGTATTGTGGGTGAAAAGGTTACGCTGATTTTCAAACAGAAACAACTCAAACACACTAATTAACTAAAATATATCCTCAAAAAGCAATTTAAAAAAGATGAAGACACTCAAATAATATAAAGGAGAATTCTTCTTACCTTTATATTAAATATCTTAAAATAAAAAATATTCTAAAGTTTCTTTCATCATTTTCTCCTATAAATTCGAAGTGTTAATTAAATTTATATCCTAAAGGTGGAAGAAATGAAGAATACGGAAATATAATAACCAATTATGAAGTTATGTTTGGAAACTAAAAAATATGGAAATATAAAAAACAAAATTTACTTACAATTCCATATTGATAGAGTTTTCATCTCGATGACAATTTACATATTTCTCAATAAAAAGAAGATGAATATGCATGAAATAAAAAATAATACAAATAAATGAATTAGTAAGGATTCTTACAATTACAAATTGGTAATGAGAATTTTACAAATGATGCATATTAACCTAACATAGAGGGCAAGCTGATCACAAATTTGGATGAAAAAAGAAAATATAAATAATGTTGTTGGAGTGTCTTTTTGATAGACTCTTCATTACCCCCACTTATTACAAATTAAGATTGAAGGTTATGTTTTAACACTTCATTAACCACATTTAGTACATGAATACGATGATTGCATTAAGATCTTGTTTGATGCATGAATTTAAATATAATAATAATTATTATTATTTAATATTTAATTAATTAATTATATATTGATATTTAATTTAAATTAATTTAGTGGTAAAATAGGGGCAAAATGGTAATCCAACTATGAGGTTAGGAGCTTCCCACTTTTAGTAATATATGATATGATATGATGATTTAGTATTTAGTATAAAATGATTTGATTACTATTTAGCATTTAATTAATTAGATATTTTACAATATTTAATTTTAGTGTAGGGGTAAAATAGTAATCCAACTTTGAACCTCAAACCTTCCCACTTTTAATAATATATGATATGATATATGATATGGTATGAGAAGAATAGATTGTGGATAAATTTTACCTCTACCTAGGGAGTGAGGTAAAACAACTACCATTTTAGATAGACCATCGACTCAAGGCAAAAACATACCAGAAAAAAATATAATGGAAGTAGCAGAAAAGTACTAGAACAAAATAATATTATAATCAAACCACATGAAATGAAAAATATCAACAAAAATCGAAGAATAAGAGACTAAAAGTGTAGCAGTACGATTACTAGTAAGGGTAACAAGACAATACACTCCTACCTACTAGTAGGACCCTTGCTTAACTACTAGTCTTCTATCGTAATTCGTGTCATCCACACCTTACTATCTAATGTCATGTTCTCAATAATACTACAATTGTGTCATGTCTCTCCAATACTTCGTTGATCTACCTTTACCCCTCCTGAATTCATCCATAGCCAACCTCTCACAAGATATCTAAGCATCTCCTCGTCATATGCCCGAACTATCTCAACCTTGCTTCCAACATCTTGTCCTCCATAGTAGTCACTTTCATCTTGCCTCAACTATCTTATCTCTCTTAGTAAACTCACACATCCATTAAATCATTCTTATCTCTTCTACCTTCATCTTGTGAATGTGGAGTTCTTGACTAGACACACTCCACCACATACAACTTAGTTAGTCTAACCACCGCTCTATAAAATTTGCCTCACAGTTTAGGTGATACTTTCTTATCATACAAAACTCCGAATGCAAACGTCCGTTTTATCCACCCTGCACCAATACACCGAGTGATATCCTCATCTATTTCTCCACTTCTTGATAGTAGACCCAATTTACTTGAAACTACCTTTTTTGGATGACTTATGTCTCAAGCCCTACCTCCACGTCAGCTTCATGAGGTAAAGCTTCATGTGTTACCTCAGAGAACTTGCATTCTTAGTATTTTGTTTTGGTTCTGCTCAACCTAAATCTTGTAAACTCTAAGATTTATCTCCAAACCTCCAATTAGCATTAACTCCTTGGTGGTCTCGTCAATCAAAACTACGTCATCCACAAATAATATACACAATGACACATCACCTTGAATTTACCACAGCAATATATCCAGCACCAAGGAAAATAAAACGGGCTAAGGGTTAATCCCTTGTGCAACCTCATCGACATAGAAAAGTGCTCCGAGTTTCCTTCCACCGTTCTAACTTGTCTTGATTCCATAGTACATGTCCTTAATGTACTTAGTGTACGCTACCTACACCCTCTAGCCTCCAAGAACCTCCCTTAGAACTTTGTCGTAAGCCTTTTTTAGATTGATGAACACCATGCATAAGTTCTTCTTCCTTTCCCTACACTGCTCCACCAATTTTCATACGAGATGAATGGCTTCAATAGTGAAACGTCTTGGCATAAATCCGAACTAGTTCCCAGAATAGTTTATGATCCTCTTCAACCTCAAATCCATCACCCTATCACAACCTCTCATAATGTAGCTTAACAACTTGACCTAAAGTTGTTATTGCAATTCTGAAGGTTGCCCTTGTTCTTGTATTGGAATCATCGTACTCCATCTCCATGCTTCAAGCATCTTCTCTCTTTTTCTTTTTTCAAAAGAGAAATCCTTTATTGTAAGTGTTATTAGAACACCCTATCCAAAAAAAATAAATTAAAAATTAAGGGGACTTTGGGTCATGATTGTGAGTATATCAAAAAAGTAATTTTGTTCTCAATGTAAAAAATGATATTTTAGAACAAACAAATATGGCAGAGAAGTCTGCAAGTCGATGGCTTCAATTTCCACCCTCATGTTGCTGTGGGCACCAATATAATTTACATGAGCTGCAAATACTAAGTAATTAATTTAGGCGAGATCAAGCTTTCTGTATAAGCAATTCCTTCCTTAACAGTATAACTTTCGGGCCATAATCCAGATGGTTCTCTAGAAGTCATCAATGCAGAACTAACATATCCAATATGTTTGCTGATCATTAGTAGCACTTCACCATCTGCAAACATATATTTCTGTTTGAGTGGAATAAAAAAAGATTAGTTTCTTGTATTGTAATCAATCGAGTCCTAGATGACACCATAATCTTTCATTATCCACAACTTAAACCGGCATATTATTAGATATACAATAAAAGCAAAGCATTCTTTCCAATACTGGAACACCATGGTCCATGAAGCAGTAGGCAGAGTATAATGTCAACATCAAACATTTGCTCGAACAACGTTATCTCTCATACACCTCATTTGACATATTAAATGAAACGATAGTATAATATCCTGAAATGCTCCATGTACAAATGCAAAATAATCCTTACCATAATTCCTAAAACCTCTAACATGCTGAATGCCAGTAGGACAACAAATTCTTCTCCAGGAACCACTTTTTAGCACGAGAATTTCAATCGAAATATTGTGACTATTACCTGCATTCATGTTAATTGCTAGGATCTTATAGTCTTCACTAGTTACGTTATATTCAAATCCGCATACACAATGTAACAGTGAAAATTCTGGACGGGAAAGTACTATTGATTCTCTTGTGCAGGGGTTCCATAGAAAAATGTGTTTATCGAGTAAATCAGAATAAACTACAAGAAGAACTAATCCATCACAAGAACAATATATTTTGGAATTATTTGGTTTGCAGTTCGAAGCGCAATCAAATTTGTTCATCCTCAACCACTTGTAATCTGTAACATACAGAAAAAGACAGCATCTTCAGACTCAACCATTATCGTGGTTTTTGGACATTATTATTTACGAGTTCATACTGAAGTGTTTTTTGGAGTAGAAGATTTGCTAAAGAAAGGTGAAGAAAAATTTGAAATATTTTGGGATCATCACCTATTAGATACTACACGCTTATAATTATGTAGTTACTGTTAGCATGATAGACAACTAAATGATTGTATATATTAATGTAATTATATAGTGATATAAATTAGCATGATCATATACATTTGTTGTAGAATCATGTGAATAAATATTGTGATAGAATAGCTGATTTGGAGGGATAGCAAGGCAGATTTAGAGGGATTCAATGGCAGATTTGTATAGATAGAATAGCTGATCTTTAGGGATAGGAATGGCGGATCTTTAGGGATGTGCAATCTTTATTTTCTCTATATAATGGAAAGACTCTCACTTTGAGAGGCATTCAGCTGAAAATTGACAGTTACAAACACAGACATTTACACGTATTCATATAGAAAGCACACAGTTCGGAAAATTAAGATAATAAATTAAGCAATTATATTACATCCTAAATGAAGCAACGCCATATAAAGAGGTATCCAAAAAAGAGTTGCGGAAAATTTTGCTTGCATGTGTGTATGTATTATGTTGTCAATCCATACACAATAATGCTTATTCATATTAAAAAGATAGGCAAACAATCCCGTGCACATAGCCTAGCTAGCAAACTCGACATTATGACAAGTAACTATATCAAGAACTAAATGAAATTTGCAAGAAATATCAATAAAAACCAAATATGGCGGATATCAGTCATTCAAAACATGCAACATGAGTACTTAATTATGTTTAGCTTCGAAAAAGCAAGACAAATGCATCAAACTTATTAACCAGAAAAACGAAAAGAATCTTGTTTTTCTCAAACTTAGAATAGTTCTTAATTTTTCAAGTTTCACTCAACTTTCTTGAGCTTTGCCAAAACAACCTGATGCAGAAATATGCCACCAAAATCAGTTCACTGAGCCCGACCTAAGCTGATTAGTTGCAAGCCAAGCGACCAAGGTATGCACGGAATCTCAATGCAAAATGGCAAATAACTGCCACTCTCCTCCTGCAGACGGGGCAAGTGTTCACAATCTTGTTCCACTCTTTGAGACAATCCATATGGTACATATGGCCACAATCAATTCTTGCAAGTTCTTCTTTGTCACAATACTCCTCCTAAGACACACATAATCCAAAAAAAGAAAAAAAGGTTGGTCAATCGAACTTTAGGA
>NW_026019923.1:0-60594 GCF_900185275.1 Solanum verrucosum | reverse complement strand
ATCAAGAACATTTGGTTTTGCTCTTGCTCTTCTGTTCCCTTTCTTGTTGGCTTCAACGCGCTTGAAATACTTCTGGGCATGAGAAGCCACTTGTATTGCGGTTCTTGTTATCACACAGTGCCTAGATATACTTCTCCAGTCACCTTTTCCATATATATCTAAGCCCTGGAGAAATGACCTATAGCAGGAAAGATAGAGAAATAAGTCATTATCCCAAAAAAAACATTAAAACATAAAAATGACCAGACTCCCAAAAAAGACGAGTAAATAAACCCTAAAAAACTGTACCAGGAAACCAACCTGTGTTCCTCCTCTGTCCAAGGAGTCCCTCTTCGCCATTTAACATCTGCTTTCTTATTTTGGTTGGCATTGCTTTGCAGTTCTGGATAATTAGGTAATGGAGTGCCTCCAAAATCGATGGCATCGATATCTTCTAAAAGTATATTATAGTGATCCTTGATCTCATCAACTGTTTTTCCAGGAAGTGCTTCTTCCATCTTTGTGAGTAGATTGTTATCGTTAAAGTATATCGCTAGGATATTCTCAAAGATTTTGTCCTCCTCCCTAGTCCAGAAGGAGCTATTGCATGTCCTGTCGGTGCTCATTTTCTTTTAGATCTGCAAGGAAATATCAATCATGAAAAAGGGAAGTACTTGAAGAGGATTCAGAAAATGGATGAGTGTCAATATATGATAAAAGCAACCATAAATATCGTACATCTAAAATAAGATTTTTTGTAAACCCTGACGTTTAGTAAAGAAAAACAATAAGAGAAGTAATAAGTGACTGGTAAACTAACAAACATGAAGATTCAAGTGGTATACTACCCACATAGGTTCCCAGAGATACGACATATTATGCAAGCATCTACGTTCTTTAGATTATCTAATGGACGGAAAGTTTTATAATAAGAAAGAAGACTACAAAGAAGAAAATTATTTGTCTGAAGATAAGAAAAAATTATATCACAGAAATATATATCTATGTTCTTGTGAGTGACGCAAAAATAAAAGATCTATGACCCTGTACCACATAACGGGAAAGAATTATGTCAATCCAACATATGTTATCAAAAGAAATCAATCCTCATTTGTTAAGAGTTTCACAATAAGAACATTATTCAAGAGTAATACCTGACCAACTTTCTCTCCTAAAAAAAGTAGAAATTTAACAAGATGAATATAAGCAATATCAAAGAGGAAAGTGTCATTTCGCATTCCTTCATAATCTACCCCAGTCCAAGAGTAAGTCAATCATTATGATGCAGTTAATACATCCTCTCTGGTATTTTCTTGTTACATTTATACAACTTGAAATAGCAAATCGAAAAGGAAAACACATATTCCCTTGTCATGCAATCTAACTATTTAAAACTAGTTAGTGTGCAATGATAAATTATATCCAAGGCAACACATTAAAAGGAAAGCTATACAAAGCCTTATTTTTCCTTTTTGAGGAACACTCAAATCTCTATACATTAACTTTCAACAACGGAAAGCATTTTAAAGAAGAGTCCTTGGAAAAATGTTGACACAATTTTTCTCTCCTAAGTAAAATAGAAACAAGATGAATCTCATGATATTCATCTCTTCAGAATCTACCTCAAAACAAATATCTAAATTAATCATTTTCTGATTGGCTGCAAACTGTTGTTCATTTAAATGGAAGATTTATAGAACCAACAACAACATATCCAATTAATCCCATAAGTGAATTTTTGGGTATGGTATAGTGTACGTAGACCTTACCCCTACCTTGGGAGGTAGAGAGGTTGTTTTTCAATAGACCCTAGGCTCAAAGAAAAGCCTATCAAAGCAGATAAAAAAAGAGAATATTTGTGTAATCCCACAAGTGAGGTTTGGGGTGGGTAGAGTTTACATAAACCTCATGACACTTACCTTCAGTGGTAGAGGGACTATTCCCGATAGACCCTCGACACAAGGAAATAAAAATCAATTCAGATCGGAAAAGGAAATATTTAGAGAACCAACAAAAAAATCAAAGAACATACCCTGTGTAATCCCACAAGTGAGGTGTGAGAGGGTAGGTAAAGAACTACTTACGATAGACCATTAGCTCAAGGAAAACCATATCAAAGACGATCCAAAAAGGAAAGATCTACATAACCATGACAGCAAACCAAAAAAGGAAAGCCATAAAAGATCTTACTTTTTCTGTATGAATTATTTTCGATAGATCCTTGGCCAAAGGATAAGCATGTCAAAGTAGATCAAGAAAAGGAAAGATTTACAGATGCGTGACAACAAATCCAATCTTTTTTCGTAAAAGTCATATCTTTGTAAATTAATTTTCATAAACACAAAGCATGTTAAAGAACATTACCGTAAAATGCTGGCACAACTGAGGGAAGAACCTATGATCACAAAGCTAAGCACAGTCAAAGAAAGCTTTTGGATAAATCAACTTACAGGATAAGTATACAAGTATTCAAACACATACATATACATATATATAATCAAGAAAAAGAACTAGAGAATTTTGGGCAAAGTGATTAATTTCACACCTGCGATGTGTCCTTACAACAATTCCAAAGTTTATTGTACTTGTTAATACACCAAAGTATTTCTTTTAGGGCATTTCAACAATATTTAAGGAGATAAACATATCAAGATTACTGTAATCTAAATTTTTTTAACAGTTAGTATAATACAAACAAAAAAGTTTAAAATGTGCTGAGTTGTGCTACCTAACCTTCCAAAATACAAAAAAATGTTTTGAGGCTTTAAGGGACATATTGTTGTAAGGGATAAAGTCGAAGAGGGAGTGATCAAAGTGATAAAAAGGAAAAGCCTCCAAATCTTTATTTGTTTCCGTATATCTAGAGGCCAATTGTTTTCATATGTGATGGCCAAGTCGGGTAAGATATTCCCTAATAAAGACGACTTAGTATCCACGAGAGATAAGTTTGCGCTACCATTTTTTTTATGAATACAATGTATAGATACACAGTATACCATACATCATCAATTTGAAAGACAAACCTACAAACAAAAAAAGTAGGATATGGAAACCTAGAGCTATAATGAAAAGGTAAGATAAAAAATTATTAGATAATTTATTTTTTTGATGACTGAACACATTTTATTAAAAACATCTAGAGTATCATTACAACATCTCATACAACTAACCACAACCTGATCCAAAACCTATACAATTTCTCTTGTTTAATTTGATATATTCCCTCTATCGAATTCGAATCTTTTGCAGACAAGTTTGTGGAAACAATTTTTTTTAAATATTTTTAGGATGATCACCAGATAACAAGCATGATCCTGACACATATATTCATCGATCTTAGCCAATCTCTCCCCTGTCAACAGTCTTCTATGCATTGCAATTCAGCTAATGGGACTGTGCTTAGGGATATTTTAATAGCATTGCGTTCATTCATTTCCATTGTGGAGGAGGAGGTGGGGAATGATCCCAAGCATTGCGAGGGAGATTTTCACTAACACCAATTATAAAACTTGATTAATATTAGACCTTTTTAGTTCACATTTAAGAATATATGTTTTGTTAAGTTTGAAATAAAGTTGATTGAAATTCATTCATTTTAGTCGGATGTTTCAAGTTTTTAGAAAAGAAAACCTCCCAATAAACAAACTTTACAACATCCACTCACTCTTCTTTATAGCTTACAAATATGATTCCTAGTTAATTCTTTCAGCGAAATTATTAAGTACTACACTACAACAAATAAAGGATTTTGCGATGATTACTTTGCACCAATAAAATAATTGTCGTTATATTATATTCAACGGCAACAATTAATTATAAATGTCGCTTAAAGGAAAATCTATTGTCACTAAATGTCTCTTTTGTTGTAGTACTAGCGGACTTCAAATAGATCTGCGCAACTTGAAGATCACTGGATTGGGCCTTTGGGTTTTAAAGAAACCATGTAAATGTAATATCCCCAATTTCAAACAAGTTATCTCATGCAATACAAGTAAAAGTAACTTGATGGTGTAAAATTTACCTATACTAACGGAGCACATATCTTGAGCTTATAAGAACACAATCTAAAAGAAAAAATTGATATCATCAAGATTCCAAATACCATCAAAACTTCCTTGCCCACACGCACACTACCAAAAGAGTAGAAAAATTCATCTACAATAGATATTTTTCTGAATAATTTTTTTTTTGCAAATGGTAACATCAGAGTAAGATTGAGCAGCATCCATTAGAAGAACAATCTGTAACATCTGCTTCTATCTCACCAATCACTTGGGATGCTCTTTGTGATACCCGAATCACCTGAGTTGGAGTAAGAGAACAGAAAAGGTCTAAGAATGCCCTTAAACTATGCAGATTGAACAAAACCGTTCAATTTTGCATAGTTTAAGTGCATTTTTTTGTTAGGACCGAAATAATTAGGTGTAATGCGGAATTTAGCAAAGCAAACCTCAAAAGACCATGAGTAAGAAGACAAATGAGAAATATACCAAAAGACACATAGATTTAACATGGTTCGGTCAATCGACCTATGTCCACAAAGGAGATGAGCAATCCACTATAAATATGAGAGTACAAAATATAGAGAGCAATAACTTCAACCAATTCACTCGGAATACATGAGAGGTTTACACAAGTGATAACATATCACTTGTCTCCCACATATTCTCCCCCTACCAAAAACTCTCAAAGCCCTAGGACTACATTGTGAATGCTGATTACGTTAGAAGGAACAAACCTCTATTTATAGAGTCCTAAGCCTTTTCCTACAAGAAAATGACTAGTCAATTCTAAATCTTTTCCTAAAAGGAAAACCTATTTATGATAAGAAGCTCACGGGAAATAAAATCCAACATGTTTTTACCCTTTTTCCGTAAAAAAAAGAGTACTGCAAACATCAATCCACATTGGTGCAGTCACAACTCTTTAGAAAAGTCACAACTCTTCATAAAAGTCACAACTCTTCATAAAAGTCAGAATTTTTCACAAAAGTTACAATTCTTCATTTTTCATTCACACATTTTAAAACCAAACATATAATTCCACGGCACCAAAAGAAGAAACAATAAACAAGGAAAATTAATTTCAATTGCAATGCAACATTACTATTCTTGCGCCTCTTACTCCACAACTCATAACGTTGCTGGAATGATTGATATTCATAACATTTGGCTCTTCAGTAAACAAAACTTCTATTTCTTCCACTATTATTTGTACGGTTTTTATAGGGGATTCGAATTCAAATACATTAATTAAGCTTCTTATGAAGTGTGTTTCATTTCTTAAAGTTTCCTTCCTCCTATTTCATAGTAATTCATGTAACTATTGCAATTTCTTTTTGCTATTTTGGAGACTTTTTTTCTTTAACTTTGTTAAAAATCACAACAAGGATGATTGAAAATTGATCTTCCTTTTTGTCCCTCTCTACATGCTTCTTCTATATATTTTGGGAAAATTATTTTGAGGGTTGTGCTATATTTGATAGCACATAACAACAAATATGTGATAACTAATACGGAACCAATGGCGAAGTTTGTTAAAAGAACCAAACAAATTACTCTCTTGCTTGCCACAATTAGTATATAATTTTTTATTGTTTTATCTTAGGTAAGAACATTTTGTATGTCATTGCACTCTTCCTAGAATATTAGTTTAGAGACAATTAGTCCACTTCCTTTATTGCAAGTTGACTAATTTGTCATATTTCTTCCTCTCTTATTTTTGGGCATAACAAGAGATCAAGTTTTGTTTTCTTGAAACTAACAAATGCCCAAAATAAACTATAACAAAAATATATTTTATCGACAATAAATATGCACATTAACGAAGAGTGCTAGAGTCTTTACCGATATTAATTAATTGTCATTAGATTCAATGTTGCTATAGACATTAGAGACATTTATAGAGAATACTAATACATATTTAGTGGCAATTAAGCTATTAATTATGGTTAAAAGATAATTTTTGTTGTAGTGATAACTCTTTCTTTTGGCTTCTTTCAATTAAATTTGTGAATTTTAAATTGGCGTGAAGGGGGGGTGTTAGAGTGGATAAAAAGTCCCACATTGGTTGAGGAATGGACTGGTGGTCTCCTTATATGGACTTGGGCAAACCTCCCCTAATAAGCTAGCTAGCTTTTGAGGTTGAGTTAGGCCTAGGTGTCATATCTTTACAACCCACTCTATCACCCCCTTCACGCCCAGGCCCAACTGGCACGTGAACTGGGAGCCCAAACGGGAATGAACCTGGCTCTGATACCATGTAAAGATATGGCACCTGAGCCTAACTCAACCCCCAAGAGCTAGCTTTTGGGGTTGAGCTAGGACCAAGTGTCATATCTTAACAGTCACTTCTGATCAACTATTTTAATTAAGATTTTCTTGGACTTCTTTCTTATACTTAAAATCTCTCTATGACTCATATTTTTTGTGCAACAAAAACAAAAATTAAAATAATATAGCACTTTAAGATTTCAGAGGAACACTTTGCATTAAGATAAAATGTTCTTGACAATGTAGTGTATGTATCAAATATACTGAAGTAAGTGAATGATCATATGTAAGTTTAATAAAATAGTTCAATTCCGTATGTAGCACGTGTAATTTACCTGGTATCAATAAAAACCAAGTCTGTCAGATATCAGTTATTCAAAACATGCAACATCAGTACTTAATTATGTTTAGATTCCAAAAAGCAAGAAAAAGGAATCAAATTGTTAACCAGAAAAACTAAAAGACCATTGTTTTTCTCAAACTGAGAATGGTTCCTAATTTTCAAGTTTCGCTCAATTTTCTTGAGCTTTGCTAAAACAATTGTGAAATAATAATAATAGTAACAATAATAATGAATGAAAGATCCCTAAGAACTATAAATGAACATACCGGTGCACTAAGGCTCTCGTTATGTGTAGGACCCGAGAAAAAAATTCGAGTTATAAGGACTTGTAACAGCGCGTTAAAACTCTCGATATGTGTGAAATTTGGAAGAGAGTCAAAGACCACAAGGATCTTACTTTTATCTCGTAGATAGAATAAAATTAGAAATTAAAACATATATTGCTATACGATATGTTAGGTTTTCCGTGTTATATATTATCTATAGACATATAGAATAAACCTAACTATCGATAACCAATTCTCGAATGTAATGGTAGTCCACCACTATATGCTTTGTGTTTTCGTGTTGCACCGGGTTTGTGACTATTTTAATCGCACTAGTGTTATCAACATGTAACAATTTGGGAGATGTAATAACGACACCAGGACCAGATAATTGCCGTTGTAGCCAAACAATTTCTGAACTTCCTATCGACATAGCACGTTACTCAGCCTCCTTAGATGATTTAGACGTATAAGATTTTTTCTAAACATGCACCAACCAGTAAGCGTTGTGAATAGGGACAACCAGCCCAATCTGCATCAGTATATCCTTCAAGGTGTATAGAAGAATCAGAACCGAAAAGAACACCTTGACTCATAGAACCACAAATATACCGAATGACATGAAGTAATGAAGTGTGATGTATACAATAAGGATTAGCCACAAACTGACTTAGAGCATGTACTGCATATGAGATGTTCGGTCTTGTCATAGTGAGATAAACTAATGATCCCACCAACTGCTGGTATAATGTTGGTTCATTGAATGGTTCTCCATCAACCTCATTGTACTTCGTATTAATCTCCATCGGGGTGTACACAACCTTCTCATCAGTAAGACCATCCCTTATAACAAGATCACTAGCATACTTTTATTCTGTAAGCATGATCCCAGTAGGCAAGTATATAACCTCAAGTCCAAGAAAGTACGTCAGTCGTCCTAAGTCCTTCTTCTTAAATGAGGTATGCAATAATTCTTTCAACTTAGTGATATTCTCTTGATCATTTTATGTGATAATGATATCATCAGCATAGATGAGAAGTATTGTGATACCTACTGAAGAAGTACGAAGAAACAAGGAATAATCTGAAGAACTCTAAGAGAAGCCCGTTGTTTGAATTGTGGATAGAAATTTATCAAACCAAGCTTGGGGAGCCTGTTTTAAGCCATAAAGAGATTTTCAAAGACGACAAACTGCATTTGGTCTTGGCAGACACACCCCAGCGGTGGTTTCATAAACACAACTTCTTCTAGGTTGCCGTGAAGAAATATGTTTTTCACATCCATCTGATGTAAGGCCCAGCCTCTCATTGAAGCCACAACCAATAATGTTTGTACCATTGTCATCTTAGCAACAAGTGGATATGTTTCCTCATAACTAGAAAGACATAAGATATTCTGAAATAGTATTCTCTATTGATTCAATATACAATAGAAAACATATATTTATAGCTATACAATTGTAGGGTTAGAGTTCTATTCTAACAGTTACTTCGGTTGTGCCCCTCCTCTTCGAGGGCGTTTCCGTTCTCCATTTTCCATTTTCAATATTCTCACTCACAATGTTGAAAGCAGTTTTCTGGTGGCCCAAGAGTACCAATTTTCCCATCACAATAAGGTGCCTGCGCTGACATCCGATTCCTTTCAAGAAAATTCTTAATATTCCAGATCGTGTGGTGTCTCAGAAAAACAAATCCACTCTTCTTATTTATACCCAAAGTGTGTATTGCTTTTATTATCTTACCAATTTTCCCATCACAATGAACTACTAATTGCATTCAAGAATGTGTACATTCACAAAGAAGAGAATTTTCTACGTGCGCAGACAATGTAGCTTAACCCATGGTCACTCCCCCAAAAGGAAATCACGACACAATCCCTGATGCATCTAACTTTGACTGCACGAACCTCATAAATCTGCCTACCCATTGATGATATATTATTTCGGAGTCTGAAATGTAAATTAAACATTTTAAAATCATCTTAAAATTAGAATAGTAATACCTCACCAAGAAGGTAGATGAATTGCTTAGCCTAGACTATCTTGACCTTAGTTTCTTTCGTTTTCTATTTAGAATCTTGTTCGTAGGCAACTAGATCATCTATGGGAATAAAGTCCTATGGATGTTAATACGTATGTCATTTATGACAAAAAATTTAATCCTTTCCAAAGGTATGTGATGCCAATGAAATTGGATTTTGAGAATCTTAAATTCGGGCTAGTGAAATTATTGCTTGTTTTATGGATCGTAGTTCCTACCGTGGAGGGAGGGGGGGGGGGATGACAAAGTTGTACTATGTTGATGATAAGAATCATGGCTGGTGAATTAGTATTTTTGGGTTTCACCACTCAGTATACAAAGTTCAATGCCGTTGATTCCGGTTCACACTGGATAAGCCCCACTAAGGAGTAAGGATAAAACATTTCAGTTGAAAAATGGATTTCACTTGCCTCTTGTTAAGGGTAAAAAGAGTGTCCTTTATACGCAACAAGACAAGAGTATACAGGTCTGCCATGGGAAAATAAGAGCTCGTCGATTTATCATTCTTTACTTCCTGGGTCAATAAATTGGTAGTCCTCCAATTTCCCCTCGAATGTTTATAAGAAATAACTTATGCTACTCATATTGCCCCAGATTGACAAATAAAAAGACGCATGAAAATACAAGCTTTCTTGTGTGAACATTCAAGTTGACTTTAAAATGATCAAATTGATCCCTAATGTATGGGGTTGGACTATTTTAGTCCTTTCATACATATCACGTAACAAAAAGTCCTTAACGCACAGAAAAAATGATTATTTTGTCCCTCAAACAATTGCAAAAAAACAAAGGCAAGAACTTTGAAAACAATTGCTAATGTTTTTTATTTTTGAAATATTTCAACCAAAATCCACTTGTCTAGCAATACTGTCTAAAGCAGATTAAGAATAGATAAAGAAGAGCAGTAGTAGTCAGAATCAGAATATCTGTTAAAAACAAGTCTTCAATAAACAAGTGCAGCAAATCAGAACATCTGATCTGTGAACAGATCATGCGGATTAAAAGTGCCTTCATCATCAACGGTGAGGGTCTAAACTGCGCCATACTCCATCACCAAAGTAAGATGAGGGGGAAAAGGGAGGTAACTGAGCTGGAGCCTCCCCTGCAGCTGCATAACCGGACATTCCGGTTTGAGCAGTTGGTGCTATCCCAGCATCAGAAGTTGGTGCCATCCCGACATCAAAAATCAAATTGAAATCATTGTCTTCGTCCATGGGGTGACTGAGTAATGCTTCAAGTTCACTCCCAATTCTAGGGATAGAATGACCGGAAGTTCCACTGCTAGCATCAACATTCACAAAAGCATTTTCGCCTGAGAGTTCTCCTCCGACTACTGCTGTCATCTGCTCAGCATTGGTGCTTTCTTGATGACAGATGCTCTCAGTGCTAGTATTCGGCACTTCTTGTGATCCCTCGCAAGCAGGTCCAATCATGTCCACAGTGATTGGAACTTGGGAAGTACCACCGAATTCAGCATATACTCCAGTGATATCTAGAACACTTGGTTTTGCTCTTGCTCTTCTTTTCCCTTTCTTGTTGGCTTCAACGCGCTTGAAATACTTCTGGGCATGGGTAGCCACTTGCATTGGGGTTCTTGTTTTCACGCAGTTCCTAGATATACCTCTCCAATCACCTTTTCCATAAATATCTAAGCCCTGGAGAAATGACCTATAACAGGAAAGATAGAAATGACCTTAAAAGTTTTACTCTCTCAAAGCCTTCTGCATGCACTGTGTAAAATCACATATACACCCCCATAAACATTAAAACATATATGACCAGACTCCTAAAAAAGACAAGCAAATAAACCCTCAAAATCTGTACTTAGGAAACCAACCTGTGTTCTTCTTCTGTCCAAGGAGTCCCTCTCCGCCAGTCAATATCTGCTTTCGTATTTTGGTTGGCATTGCTTTGCATTTCTGGATAATTAGGTAATGGAGTGCCTCCAGAATCAATGGCATTGATATCTTCTAAGAGTATATTATAGTGATCCTTGATCTCATCAACTGTTTTTCCAGGAAGTGCTTCTTCCATCTTTGTGAGTAGATTGTTATTGTTAAAGTATATCGCTAGGATATTCTCAAAGATTTTGTCCTCCTCCCTGGTCCAGATTGAGCTATTGCATGTTCGGTCGGTGCTCATTTTCTTTTAGACCTGCAAGGAAATATCAAGCATGAAAAAGGAAAGTACTTGAAGAGGATTCAGAAAATGGATGAGTGTCAATATAAGATAAAAGCAACCATAAATATCAGATATCTAAAATAAGATTTTTTGTAACCCTGACATTTAGTAAACAAAAACAATCTCAACAAGACATCTATTCTTATAAATCAGTTATGGATAATAAGAAAAGTAATAAGTGTGGTAAAACGAACAAACATGAAGATACAAGTGGTATACTACCCACATAAGTATCCAGAGATACGAAGCATATTATTAAAGCATCTATGTTCTTTGCCTGTTCTAACGGATGGAAGGTTTTATAATAAGAAAGAAGACTACAAAGAAGACAACTATTTGCTTGTTAGATAAGAAAAAATTATATCACTGAAATATGTATTTCTGTTCTTGTTAGTGACACAAAAATAAAAGATCTATGGCCCTATACCACATAACGAGAAATAAATATTGTCAATCCAACATATGTTATCAAAAGAAATTGATCCTCATTTGTCAAGAGTTTTAGGATAAGAACATTATTGTAGAGTAATACCTGAACAACTTTCTCTCCTAAAAAAAGTAGAAATTTAACAAGACGAATGTAAGCAATATCAAATAGGAAAGTGTTATTTTACATTCCCTCATATTCTACCCCAGAATCCAAGAGTAAGTCAATCATTATGATATTGTCAATAAAGTCTCTCCGGTATCTTCTTGTTACATTTATACAACTTGAAATAGCAAATCGAAAAGGAAAAAGTCATATTCCTTTGTCACGCAATCTAACTATTTAAAACTAGTGAAAGTGCAATGACAAATTATATCCAAGACAACAAATCAAAAGGAAAGCTATACAAATTCTTATTTTCCTTTTTGAGAAACACTCAAATCTCTACAGATTAACTTTAAACAACGGAAAACATTCTAAAGAAGAGTAGATGCCATGATATTCATCTCTTCAGAATCTACCTCAAAACCAATATCTGAATTAATCATTTTCTGATTGTCTGCAAATTTGTTCATTTGAACGGAAGATTTATAGAACCAACAACAACATATCCAGTCAATCCCACAAGTGAGGTACGGGTATGATATAGTGTTCGTAGACCTTATCTCTACCTTGGGAGGTGTTGAAATTAGGACTATTATGTAAATATATATTTCTTGGAGTAGGGGTCAAGTGTTTGTCCTAATTCTACTCTAATTATACTTGTCAACAAAGTATTAGTTGTATCTAGATATACCTCTATTATGAGATGAATAAATGATGCGAAAGGAAAAGTATTCTCTAAACCTAAAAGCCTACATGGTATCAGAGCAATCAGATTCATAAAACTTGAACCCCAACCTCATTTTTTCCAAGATGGGCGATACTACGCCTTCCTCTGGCACAACAAGAAACCCTATGAACTCAACTGTAACAAACCCTACCTCAATTATAGTTCAATAAGACAACTCACCCTTTCCAAAGTGAGTTATCCTTGATGAAACGAATTTCTCATTATGGTCTCAATTGATGGAGATGTGTATCGGAGCTCGAAACAAGGTTGGTTACCTTATCGGTGAAGCAAAGAAACCCAAACAAACTGACGAGGGTTATGCAATATGGATTGCAAAGAACCATAAGGTGAAGAGCTGGTTGATTGACTTGATGAGTCCCACCCTGATGCAACGGTTTATCAGGCTTTCCACGGCAAAAGAAATTTGGGAAGTAGTTGCTAAAACGTTCTATGATGGTTTTGATGAAACCCGATTGTTTGAACTACATCACCTTCACCGCTATGCATACGGAAGACCCCTGTCCAAGTACTATAACGACGTGGTTGCTATTTTTCAGGAAATTGATCACCGAACAAATATGCATGATGGATCTGTTAAGGGTATTCTTCAGATGCATTCTATGATGGCAAGGCTACGAGTTCATTCATTTCTTAATGGACTTGATGCAGAATTTGATCAAGTTCGTGGTGAGATTTTTAGGAAGGATACAAAGCTTAACCTTGAAAGTACATATGCTTATGTCTGAAGATAAGCTCAACAGAGGAAGACTATGGGCAGTGCTCGACTAATTCATGAGAGAAGAAACCTCGCAAAGTCATTCCAAACAGAGTTGTAGTCACAACTTCTTCAGGAACTATTCAGCCAATAATGATGGTAAAATAGAACCACGTGTCAATATGACGCAACCAGGTATTACCGGTAATAACAATGTTAATGTTACTGTACCTTTTACGAATAGTACTTGGATTTTAGATAGTGGAGCATCTGATCACATGACCAAAGACCCAAGCGAATAACAATCATTAAAACCATCTTCTCAGCCCTTTATTTCTACCGCTAATGGTGGTACTTCTCCAGTTATCGGAGTAGGACCAGTTGTCTTAACATATGCTTTAAGACTTGACATTGTTTTGGTTGTACCTACTCTAGATCATAATTTTCTATTTGTTAGCCAAGTTACTTCCTTTCACAATTGCACTGTAACCTTTTGGCCTCTTTTTTGTAACTTTCAGGACATTCTGACTTGGAGGACTCTTGGTTATGGTGTTAAGCGACACAATCTCTACTTTCTGGAATTGACTAAAGGCAGAGAGAAGAAATTCAGTCATGCATTCAGCACATATGGGGTTGAGAAAGCACGGAACCATGTATGGTTATGGCATAGATGGCTCGGACATATCTCGTTTGGCTATCTTCAGAAATTCAAACCATATTTGTTTTTAGGTTTAGATAACTCAGTTTTTCATTGTGACATTTGTGAATTAGAGAAAATCATTGTGTTCCATATTTACCAAGTTTGAATAAATGTTCTGAACCTTTTGCTATTATACATTCTGATATTTGGGGCCTTTCTAAAGTTTCAACTCTGTCTCAAGCTTGTTATTTTATTACTTTCATAGATGAATGTACTAGGATGGCATGCATATCATTACTTCGAAAGAAGAGTGATGTGTATATTGCATTCAAATATTTTTGTAATATGGTACACACTCAAGATCAACGACAAATTAATCCGTGTTTGTCAATCTGACAATGCCATGGAATTTATGCAATCTACTATTGACGAATACCTTCAGCAACAAGGTATACGTCATCAAACATCCTGCACATACACACCGCAACAAAATGGCCTAGCAGAAAGAAAAAATAGACAAATTATGGAGATTTTCTGTGCATCTCTCTTTGGCATGAATATGCCAACTATTTATTGGGGGGAGCGGTTTATCTTATTAATTGGGTTCCATCTCGAGTCATTAATTTTGAGACTCTGCAGCAAAAGCTCCATTCTTTTTGTTCTCTTCCTCATCTACCAAACTTAGAGCCAAGGGTGTTTGGTTGCACAATATATACTCACATTCCCAAAGCTCTATGAGGAAAATTGGATTCGTGTGCAAGACGGTGTGTGTTTGTTGGCTATTGAGAATTTCAGAAAGGATACCGGTGTTATGACCCACAAAATAAGAAGCTATATGTTACTCTTAATACATCTTTCCATGAGTCAAAACCATATTATGAAGGTGGAGTGACACTCTCATCTCTTCAGGGGGAGAATGAAATAGAAGAGACTAGGATGAATAGAGCTTTAGGGGGAGAAACTTAGTTCTTGGAATTAGAAGGTCACGAGGAAAGATCAAATGCACATATCAATGTCTAGTAGGGAAGTTGATCTATCTGACTCACACAAGGCCAGACATTGCATATGCTGTAAGTGTTGCGAGTCAGTTCATGCGGAACCCAACAGAAGATCATATGGAAGTTGTCTATAAAATTTTATGATACTTGAAGAGAGCTCCAGGAAAAGGACTATTGTTCTTGAAGAATGAAAAAACTATCATCGAAGGCTACGCAGATGCAGATTGGGCAGGAGATCTCTTGACCAGGAAATCAACCTCAGGTTATCTCACTTTTTTCGAAGACAATCTTGTCACGTGGAGAAGTAAGAAGCAAAAGGTTGTCGCGAGGTCTAGTGCAGAAGCATAATTTCGAGGGATGGCCAATGGCTTGTGTGAGCTATTATGGATTAAATATGTCATGAAGGATCTTGGAATTGAATGTACAGGACCCATGAACTTATTCTGTGATAACAAAGCCACAATTCAAATAGCATATAACCCTGTTCAACATAATCAGACTAATCATGTTGAAATTGATCAACACTTCATTAAGGACAAGTTAAATCAAAAGATTATACATTTTCCATTTGTCAAGTCTGAAAGTCAGCTGGCAGACGTACTCACCAAGGTTGTATCAAGGAAGGTCTTCCACGAGATGATTGGCAAGTTGGGCATGATAGACATATATGCACCGCCTTGAGGGGGAGTGTTGAAATTAGGATATTATGTAAATATATATTTCTTGGAGAAGGGGTCAAGTATTTGTCCTAATACTACTCTAATTATACTTGTCAACAAAGTATTAATTGTATCTATATACACTTCTATTGAGATGAATAAATGACACGAAAGGAAAAATATTCTCTAAACCTAAAAGCCTACATGAGGTAGAGAGGTTGTTTTTTCAATAGACCCTCGGCTCAAAGAAAAGCCTATCAAAGCAGATAAAAAAGAGAAGATTTGTGTAATCCCACAAGTGAGGTTTGGGGAGGGTAGAGTCTACATAGGTCTCAGTCCTACCTTTGGAGGTAGAGGGGCTATTCCCGATAGACCCTCGGTTCAAGGAAAAACATATTAAATCAGATCGAAAAAGAAAATATTTACGGAACAAAAAAAATAAAGAATATACCCAGTGTAATCCCACAAGTGAGGTGTGGGGAGGATAGGTAAAGAACTATTTACGATAGACCCTTAGCTCAGGGAAAACCATATCGAAGAAGATCTAAAAAGGAAAGATTTACATAACCAAAAAGGGAAAGCCATAAAAGATCTTACTTTTTCTCTAAAAATTATTTTTGATAGACCCTCGTCTTAAAGATAAGCATGTCAAACAAGATCAAGAAAAGGGAAGATTTACAAAACTGTGACAACAAATCAAAAAAAATAATCCAAAAAAGATCTTTCTTTTTTCATAAAAGTCATATCTCTATAAATTAATTTTCATAAACAAAAAGCACGTTAAAGACGATTACCGTAAAATGTCGGCACAACTGGGGGTAGAACCTGATGATGAAAAAGCTAAGCACAGTCAAAGAAAGCTTTTGGATGAATCAACCTACAGTGATAAGCTTTGTCATCTATGTATACAAGTATTCAAACACACACATATATAATCAAGAAAAAAAACAGAAAATTTTGGGCAAAAAGATTAATTTCACACCTGCGATTTGTCCTTCCTGCAATTCTAAAGCTTATTGTACTTGTTACTTCACAAAATTATTTATATTAGGGCATTTCATCTATATTAAAGGAGATAAGCATATCAAGATTACTGTAATTTAAATTTTTTTAACAGTTAGTGTAATACAAACAAAAAGTTTAAAATGTGCCAAGTTGTGCTACCTAACCTTCCAAAATACAAAAAAAATTGTTTTGATGCTTTAAGGGACATATTGTGGAAATGGATGAAGTTGAAGAGGGAGTGATCGAAGTGATGAAAAGGAAAAGCTTCCAAACCTTCCCTTCTTTATTTATTTCCGTATAAGTAGAGGCCAATTGTTTTCATATTTGATAGTCAAGTCGGGTAAGATACTCCCTAATAAAGACGACTTAGTATACGCCGAGAGATAGGTTTTCTCTACCATTTTTTTATGAATACAATGTATAGATAGACAGTATACTATACATCATCAATTTGAAGGATGACCCTAAAACAAAAAAGTAGGATATGGGAACGAACACATTTTATTATGAAAAGGTAGGATAAAAATATTATTAGATAATTTATTTTTTTGGTCGAATGAACACATTTTATTCAAAAACATCCAGAGTATCGTTACAACATCTCATACAACTAGTCTCAAACTTGATCCAAAACCTATACAATTCATCTTGTTTAATTTGATATGTTCCTTCTATCGAATTCCTATCTTTTGCCAACAAGTTTGTGAAAACAAATGTTCTATATTTTCAGGATGATCACCACATAACAAGCATGAAATATCCGGGCACATATATTCATCGATCTTAGTCAATTCTACATTGTCAATAGTCTTCTATGCATTGCAATTTATGAGACTATGCTTAGTAATATTTTAATATATAGTGTTGCGTTCATTCATTTCCTTTGTGGACACGGAGGTGGGGAATGATCCCAAGCATTGCGAGGGAGATTTTCACTAGCACAAATTATAAAACTTGATTAATATTAGACCTTTTTAGGTCACATTGAAGAATATATGTTTTGTTAAGTTTGAAATAAACTCGATTGAAATTCATTCATTTTAATCAGATGTTTCAAGTTTTTAGAATAGAAAATCTCTTGATAAACAGACTTTACACCCCCCACTCACTCTTCTTAATAGCTTAAAAATATGATTGCTAGTTAATTCTTTCAGTGAAATTATCAAGTACTACACTACGACAAATAAAGGATTTTGCGACGATTACTTTGCACCAATAAAATAACTGTCAATATATTATATTTAACCGCAATAATAAATATGAGTATTTATAACTAGTACTCTATATAAATGTCGCTAAAAGGAAAATCTATTGTCACTAAATGTCTCTTTTGGTGTAGAGCTAGCTAGGGTTGGCAAGGGGACGGGGACGGGGACGGGGACGGGGACGGGGACGGGGGACCAATTGGCCGGGATTTTGGGGGGACCGGGATTGGGGGGATAAAAATTCGTCCCATCCCGTCCCACTATATATACGGGATTTTTTTTTATATGTTTATATTTGTATTGAAATTATATGTTATTGAATAGCATCTTTAGTTTATTTAGTTTTCAATAACATTTTTAGCTAATAAAAAATGCTTAAGTTTTCAAATTTCAAATTTCAAGTTTCAAGTTTCAAGTTTCAAGTTTCAAATTTGAGAAGTTCAAATTTGTATTTTAAATATTTTAAAAGAATTTAACTTGAAATAGTGATGTAGTCTTTTGTTTTGATTTAATACAAAAAACAATAAAATATTAGAAGTTACAATTTACAAATATTAGTGGAATTAGTATTTTAAAATTAAAATTAAAATGCAAGACAATAGTTATATAAAAAAAGACTTGAATAAAGCCTTCAAATTTATTCAATAAAATCTAATTGCAACTTAGAACTTAGAAGTTACAATTTACAAATATTAGTGGAGTAACTAATCTATGCAACCACCTTCTAGGAAGGGTTCTGTTTCAATAAGTTCTCATATGTAAAACTAATATTTGTTACAATTATTAGATGAGTAACTAATTTACGCAGCCACCTTCTAGGAAGGGTTCTGTTTCAATTAGTTCTCGGATGTAATCTAATATTTGTATTCTCCTTTAAAATTCAATTCTAATTGTCGCATCATATCGACGGTAACATCCTCCGGTGTTGGCAAACTTGCTAGAAACTCTTGTGACTCTAATTCATCATCACTAGATCCAATTACCACATTAATCCAAGCTTCTTATTTGGAACTTAACTTTGGCAAATTACAATTCCTCCTCTCGGCGTTGACCCAGTCTCTAAATAAAATTGATATTTTCAAACTTTCTTCCGCCAATGAATGTCTATGATCGCCAAGTTGAAACCTTGCCGCACTAAAAGCAGCCTCCGATGCAACTGATGAAGCTTGAATAGCTAGAACATCACGAACCATTTTGCTCAAAATTGGAAATGCAACGCTCCGCCTCCTCCACCATGCTAATAATTCTTCATTGCCATCTCCGTCTTCCACTGTTTCTAAAGATTGATTAAGTTATTCTTCAAAATCATCACGGTTAGTAGAATTAGGACCAAGAAAATCTCGCATATAACTTGAAATTCGAGCTTTACTCTGAGGATTAGAAGTTTGACCAACTTCTTGAGTATTTCCTGTAGTTCTATATTTTTCATACAAAATTTGTGCTTCTACTTTTATGCTAGACTTACACATTTCACAAGTTGGATTTATTTCCGGTAAAATTTCTGAAGTATCATAAAAAGTGTCAACAAGTCCCTGCACATCTTGTAATTTATAGTCAGGATGAAGTAAAGTAGCAGTTAAAAAAATTTGAGGAATAGGAAAAAAATATTTTTAAAATTTTTCAATCATACCTTCAATTGCAACTCTAAATTTTTCAATTTTTTTGTATTTAGAAAATTGAATTGAAATAGCACAAATATTTATTAATACTGATGAAATAGTAGGATAATAAATTCCAGAAAATATGGTTGTAGCATCATAAAAAAAGTCTTAAAAATTCTAATAGTTCATTAGTTTCTTCCCAATCTTCTTCACAAATTCTCTCTAATGGGTCAGCATTATGAGCATTAAACACCATTTGTATGGGTCCTTTATATTCGTAAGCAACTGAAAACATTTCGTAAAAAGAAATCCACCTTGTTTTAATATGTCTTGGAATTTTTCTTGGTGGCAAATCACATAGTACACAACGCTCATTAAATTTCCTAATTCTAGCAGCTCTATTAGCATAAAAAATCCAGGCAACAACATATTCAATTTTCATACAACCACATTTAAATAATGAAATACCATCTTGTACAACTAAATTTAATACATGTGCATCACATCTAACATGAAAAGAATTAACATCAATTGGACAAAATCTAGTTTTTAACATACTAGCAGCGTTTACATTATTAGATGCATTATCTAATGCGACATATATTACTTTATCTATAAGCATGTAATAATTTATAACACTCAAAATATTTGAAGCTAAATATGCACCAGTTTTTTTCTCTATACATTCTTTATAACTTAAGATTCTTTTTTGCAAATTCCAGTTATGATCAATCCAATGTGCTGTAATAGTTAAATAATCACGTCCATTTACATTACGACCCATGTCCGAAGTTATAGACACTCTACAATCTAATATGCTAAATATACAACGAAGATATTGACAATGTTTACCTTGATATACAAAAACATCAGATTTAACAGTATTTCTTGAAAAACCTCTATAATTAATAAAATCGGGATGTGAAGGAAAACTATAAGGTAAACCACAAACAGAAACCATTTTAGCTAAATTTTCGTGATCTCTTTCCTTATTATATTTACGTTGTGTTAGTGGACTATCGGGGTTAGAAGGATCTAATGTTCCTTGAACCATGTTAGAAGCGCATACCGATTCATTAACATTAATATCAAAATCATTAACTGGAATTCCTTTTTTTCTATCGGGTAATGATTTAGCTTCTTTATATTGAATCGGCACATAAGTTAACAAATGTCTATTTAAGCCCCCCCGTCCCACCTTGACCTCCACCTTGTTTATGTTTAAAAGGTTGCTTACACTTATTACAAATAGCAATAGAGTTTTCCTTATCTAAAGTCATAAATTGCCACACAACAGAAGTTTTAGGGCGTTGATACTTCACCTTCTCCCTTGTAGGAGGTATAAGGGGTGGGCGTCCAGAATTTTGCTCCGTTGAATTTGTAGTTTCATTTGAATTTTTTGTCACCGGACTAGTAGGTGTATCTTCTAATTCATCTTCTCCCAACCAACTTCTACTTCTTCACCTGAATTTTCATCAAGATAAGGATTAATATCACCATAAATTTGTTGTAAAAGTTCATGATCGAGTTGAGCATTTGAATCAATATCATAAGAAGTATCATCAACATAAGTAGAATCATTTGTATTAAATCTAACTCTAGACATTGATTTAGAAGAAGTACCACCACATTTACTCTTATTTTTTTCCTTACTACTTTTTTTTATTAAAATTGAATAATTTACTAATGCCACTTGGTTCTTTCTCTTTTCCTTTACCGGTATCTTTTTTGTTAGAACTCATATTTAATTATACGTAAAGTGTAATATAAAAATAATAATAACACAAAAATTAATGACGAAAAATAAAATATAAATATTATGAAACGAATGTACCAAACGTCTGCGTTAATAGCAGACGTTATAACCGATTCTTGAAGGTTGTAGTTTGTTGTAACTTGTAATTTGGAACTCCAATACTTGATAGCAAATATGAGAATTATATATATTATGATATAATATGAAAATTTAGAATTGAAATATATGTATTATGATATAATATGAGACTTAAATGGAATAAAAATTTGTGACTTAAGATTGAGAGGATATAAAAAATAGATGATTTTGTAAGAAATAATAAGGGATAGAGGGGTATTTATAATATTAAAGTGGGTTAAAGTGTATTTATGGTAACTTGAGGGTTTAAATTAAAGTATTAAAAGTAGGGGTGGTAGGGGGTGTTGGGGAAGGGAAAAAAAGGTGAATAAATCCGTTGGGGGGGGGGGGGCACTAGCCGTTGCCCCAACGGATATAATTAAAAAAAAATTAAAAATAAAATTAGGGGATCCTGCGAATCAGCCGGTTCAGCCGGTTCAGCCGGGCCGGGTCGACAGGGCCCAAAAGGTGAACTGGTCCCCTATCCCGAACCCCTCCCAACCCGCGAAAATGTACGGGACCGGGTCCGGTGAGCCGGTTCTCAAACCGGTCGCGGGCTGACCCGGTCCCCCTGCTAGGCCTAGAGCTAGCGGACTTCAAATAACCTGCCCAACTTGAAGATCACTGGATTGGACCTTTATATTTTAAAGCAACCATGTAGATGTAATATCCCCAATTTCAAACAAGTTATTTCCTGCAACGCAAGTAAAAGTGACTTGATGATGTAAAAATTACTTATACTAATGAAGTACATAACTTGACCTTGTAAGAACACAATGTAAAAGAAAAAATTGATATCATCAAGATTCCAAATAGCATCAAAACTTCCTTTCGCGCACACCACCAAAAGAGTGGCAAAATTCATCTACATTAGATATTTTTCTAAATGAGAAAAAAATTTGCAAAGTGTAACATCACAGTAAGATTGAGCAGCATCCATTAGAACAACAATCTGTAATGTCAGCTGCTATCTCACCAATCACTTGGTATGCTCTTTATGATATCTGAATCACCTGAGTTGGAGTAAGAGAACGGAAAAGGGTTAAAAATGCCCTTAAACTATGCGAGATTGAACAAAATATCCTTTGTTGTTGTTCACATAGTTTAAGTGCATTTTTTTACCCCTTTTCCATAAAAAAGAAAGTACTTCAATTCAAACATCAATCCACATTATATTGAATAAACACTAATAGTCCTACCACATTTAGTCCCCAAATCAACTAGAGGGAGATATATAGTACTAGAACGAAAAATTCACAAGAAAGAATATGCCAATCTAAAGAACATGATCATAAATATAGCAAATACAAGACATATAAGGTGGCTATATTTCTCTCTATTTGTAATCCGATACAAGAATCAATTGATTCCATAAAACTAGCTATATGTTGTGTATTGTCAACGATTTCCACATAAGGTGGCAAGATGATATCTTGAGCAGTTACATATACAAGATCCTTGACACAAGTTGTCACGACCTGAGTCTACACCCTGGACATGGCCGGCACTCAAGAACCATTGATGGTCCCTAAGCGAACCCTCATCCTGACTGACTACAAGCGGAAGACTAACTTAAGCATGCAAAAGCTTAAAAACTGAATAAATATTCATGAAACTTAAATAGAAAGCTTTAACTCCAAAGAAAACTCTGAATAAAATAAATCATTCAACTCGCGATAAAATAGTCAACTTAAGTCTTTAAAACATTTAATAAAATAAATGATACAGACTTCTCAACTATACTGACTATTTATGAAGCCTCTAACTGATAAAGATGGAAGTCGGGACAAGATCCACGACATCCTAACAACTGATATAACTGAAAGGTAAATGAAATCCTCCGGAAGCAAGGAGGCTCACCATAGCTAAGTCGAACTCTCGGATGTATCAACAAAGCTCCTGTTGATGCTCCTGGATACCTGTGTCTGCATCATGAGAAGATGCAGGCCAAATGGCTCAGTACATAGAATGTACGAGCATTTAAGGGGAATTCTAAAGCATAAACATAAGCTTGAACTTTGATAAAAAGGAAACATAGGCTTGAAAAAATCTGAAAGAAACTGAAGAACTTACCTGGCTCAACTCAACTCAACATAACTGAACTCATTTCAATATAAAGCAGTTTAAAACAAGTGCAATATAAAGAAAAGGAAAACTGTTTAAAACATGATATTAACTCATAATCATAATATCTGTAACATCCGGTAAGTTGAAATAACTATGAAGAGGCTTAAAAATAAAAAATAGTCATTTTTGGAAAGAATTTAAAATTTTGGAAATTTGGCCAAGTATGGGAAAAAAGTGAGTTTTTGGCCAACTTTGAGTAGTCGTAACTACTAGCTCAGGATGATTTAGGAGTATTTCCAGTTATGGTTGTGAAGCTCATGGTATGATCTTTCCAACGCCACCAAGTTTTCTCGATTCCGAGTTTGTATGAGTGAGTTTTGGCCATTGAAAGTTGGGCAGTTCGCAGGGAATCCGTCCGGAAATTTTAAGGGCATTTTGGTCTTTTCCCTAACTATTTCTTTTGAGGTTATATTGTGTGTTAGGCTGATTTTGGATCATTTTATCCCATTTTAAAAGAGAGAAAGCTAGGGCTTGAGTGAAGAGAAGAAGAGAAGAAGGAGAGGAAGAAGAGAAAAAGAGGAGATCAACAAGATTCGTTGAGATCATCGTGGATTTTCATCGGGGGTGATCCCTATCAAGGTATGTGAGTTCTTAGTGTGGGTTTATCCTTTCCCCCACACACCCAACTCATTTTATTATTGGGAAAGAGGATTAGTTGTGTTGTTGAAGTTGATGGTTGTGTTGTTGATATTGTTGATTGTGTTGTTGAAGTCCCTTGTGATTTGGGACATGTTTCCGGTTGGTTTTTGAGTTGTAATCTGTTGAATATTGAGGGATTTATGATTCTAAATGTTTGGGGTTGGAAACCTTGAAGTTTAGAAGGTTTAGAGTTGGAGTAAAGAGGGAGAAAAGTCAAAATTGTCGGAGAAAAGGGGTGGCGCGTCGCGCCCCAAGAAGTGCTCTGACCTTCACCCCTTGGGGCGCCGCACCATGCAGAGCGCCTCAGCTGGCCCTCTGAGTTTCAAGGGCTGGCGCTCCGCGCCTTGCAGAGCGCCAAGGATGCCAAGTTTCCCCCATTCTTTCACACTTTCTCATGCATGTTCCTAGGTATTGTACCTATGTTCCCTAGTTGTTTCCAACACTCCAAAGTGTTTCTAAACATCCTGAACTCATATAAATACGTGTGATCATATGTCTTGAATCCATAATCCAATTCAAGGCGAGTTAGTATCAAAGTCAAGTGAAGTTAGAGTCAAGTAAAGTAAAGTTGAGAAGTAAGTCCAAGTAAGTCCTCCAAGCTTTTCAAGAGTCGTTATTGAACGTTTTAACTTCGTTTCAAGTTTCAAAGTCAAGCAAGAGTGTTGAGTTCCAAGTCAAGAAAAGAGTCTTGGGTTTCAAGTCGAGTAAGAGTCTTGGGTTTCAAGTTAAGTCAAGAGTTTAAAGTTGAGTCCATTCTCTCAAAAGCTATTAGGGAACTATGTATTTCAAAAGAAGGTTATAAATGTTTTACATTTAAGTAAGAAAGGAACCATGTTTTTCCAAAGGAGCCGTTTGGCTAAGTTTTGAGTAATTATCTCAATTAAAGAAAGATGTGTTTAAAAACACTTATGAGCCAAAGTATTTTTGGGAGTAGTATTGAGCACCGAATTGGGGACACGAGTTCATAGTAACTCAACTCTCCATAAGAACCATACGCCAACATGGGACTTGACGTATCATTCTTTTTAGATGATCACGTAAGATTAGGCTAGTGGATCCACTAAGCAAAAGTAAGGTCCTATATCACGGCAAGGTATAGGATGGTCCTTGGGCAACGTGAGGTAAAATATTATATCATGACTAGGGCTCATAGTGGTGGTTGTCGGTTAAAGAACCTCCCACAAAAGTTATATTACCTTTAAATAAGAAAAGTTGAGTTTGTTATTGTTTTATCACTAACGAGCTAAGTTGTTTACATTGTTTTGCAAGCTAATTATATATTACATGTGTCTTATTGCTTTCTATTTTTGAGTTCAATTGTTCATGAGTCGAACAGT
The DNA here is from genome assembly GCF_900185275.1 of Solanum verrucosum. NCBI lineage: Eukaryota > Viridiplantae > Streptophyta > Magnoliopsida > Solanales > Solanaceae > Solanum > Solanum verrucosum. The sequence continues at coordinate 35,455 of NW_026019923.1, read as the reverse complement.
GTCAAGGTAAGTATTATCTCTTGTATTCCTTTCAAGCTTAAGTCGTGGTTTAGCTTTCTAGCTCGCATACTCGTACATTCCATGTACTGATGCCAGTTGGCCTGCATCTTATTATGATGCAGATACAGGTACCCCGGATCAGCATCCTGCACGTCGTTGATCCAGCTGAGCACTCCAGAGTCAGTGGTGAGCCTCCTTACATTCCGGATGACTCAATTATTTTGTGTACTTAGTTTTGTTCTATTAGGATGTTGCGGGGTCTATCCCAACATCCATCTCAGTATGTTAGAGGCTTAATAGACAGTCAGTCAGTTAGTTTTGAGTCTCTCTTCTATGTATATATGTAAATATCTATTTTGAGATTCGAGATGCCCTTGTGGCCAGATTCTTATAAGTTAAGTTGTTGTGTAAACTTGCATTGCTTTAAGTTATTCTGTTGAGTTAGGTTTCCGCTGAGTTAAGAAAGCCAGACCAAGGGTTCGCTTGGGGCCAGTAATGGTCTCCGAGTGCCGGTCCCGCCCAGGGTGTAGGCTCGGGGCGTGACAATATCATAAAAGACATACCATGCTCCCTCTCAAAGTCTACTTGTGCAATGCATGAATGAAGTCTCATACCCCCATTCATACTAAGCAGAACCCCTTGAGGAACCATGCAGATACTGTTGTGGGAGTTTCTCTAATCGACAACCATCACATAAGAGCTATTGTGATGATACAACGGTCTTTCGCATGCTGCCAACGCATCCTCACTACTAAAAAACTGCTTAAAAACGACGGGCTAAGAAGCGACGGATGGCGTCGCTCCAAAAAGCGACGCATTTTGCCACACTGTCCGTTGCTTTTTAATAAAAATAATTATTTTTAAAATTATTTTACAAAAAGCGACGGACAACATCTCTTAGTCCGTCGCTTTTATTAAAAATAATTATATATATATTAAAAATTAACGACGCTGTCCGTCGCTTTTAATTTATTTTATTTTATAAATATTTTTTTATAGCGACGGACGGCATCTTTATGTCCGTAGCTTATTGGTCAAAATATATGGTCAACTATTTTTAAAAAGCGACGGACAGTGTCTCTTAGTCCGTCGCTTTTTTGGTCAAAATGATGGTCAACTATATTTAAAAAAAGCGATGGACTTAGAGACGCTGTCCGTCGCTTTTTATTAAATATTTGAAAGATAGAACACTATTTTCTTATTTTCATCTCTCTCTCTCTTCACTCTTATTCTCTTCCTTCTCTCTATATTGATCATGTCGCCATTGCCACCCTTCCCCGTCGCCATCGCCGGTCGGCGTCCTCTCCCCGTCGCCTGTCTCCGTCTGCCTTCGCCAGTCGCCATCGCTGGCCTCTCCTTGTTAAGGTTAGGGTTAAATTTTAGTGTTTTTTTTTCAATTGTAGTGATTATAATTGATTGTTTGTTACTATATTATTGTTTTTGTTTGTTGGGTTGTGTTATTCAATTGTTAATTTGATTTGATTATTGTTAGTTAGGTATAGATAATTGAAGATTTTTATTTTAGAGTTTTTTAAAAAAAATTGGGCATTTTAAAATTGGGCATTGTTAGTTAGTGAAGAATTAGCATTTTTGTACTTTAGGACTAGTTTAAACTTGAGAATATGTAATTTGAGGTTGAATTGGGATTTTTTTGGATTTGACTTTAGGACTAGTTAGTGAAGTGTTAATTTGAAGTTAGAAATTAGTAATTGAAGTGTTATGAGTAGATGATGAATGTTTGAATGTCATGAACTTAGAATTTGAAGTTGAACTTAGAATTTGAATGTGAACTTAGAACTTGAACTTGAAATTAGAACTTGAACTTGAACTTAGAATTTGAAGTTAAACTTAGAACTTGAACTTGAAATTAGAACTTGAACTTAGAACTTGAACTTGAACTTAGAATTTGAACTTGAAATTAGAACTTGAACTTGAACTTGAACTTGAACTTAGAACTTGAACTTAGAACTTGAACTTGAACTTGAAATTAGAACTTGAACTTGAATTTAGAACTTGAACTTGATCTTAGAACTTGAACTTGAACTTGAACTTAGAACTTGAACTTGAACTTGAACTTGAACTTAGAACTTGAACTTGAAATTAGAACTTGAACTTGAAATTAGAACTTGAACTTGAACTTGAAATTAGAACTTGAACGTAGAATTTGAACTTGAACTTAGATCTTGAACTTGAAATTAGAATTTGAACTTAAACTTAGAACTTGAACTTGAAATTAGAACTTGAACTTAGAATTAGAATTTGAACTTGAAATTAGAATTTGAACTTGAACTTGAAATTAGAATTTGAACTTAAACTTAGAACTTGAACTTGAAATTAGAACTTGAACTTAGAATTAGAATTTGAACTTGAAATTAGAATTTGAACTTGAAATTAGAATTTGAACTTGAACTTAGAACTTGAACTTGAAATTAGAACTTGAACTTGAACTTAGAACATGAACTTAGAATTTGAAGTTGAACTTAGACTTGAACTTGAAATTAGATCTTGAACTTAGAACTAATTAGCTTGAAATATAACTAATTAAGTTTAGAAATTAGATATGAACTTGAATTGAAAATTTTAACTTATTAAAACTTGAATATATATATAAAACTAATATTGTTGGATTTGAAGTTTATATTTAACTAATTTTAGAACTTTTCGTGCTAGGCAACTGAGGAAGCTGAACATCTAAAAAAGTTAATACAAGACTAAGGTTGGTGCTTCTAAATTTCTAAAGTTCAAGTACAATTGTTTTCAATAATGTGTTTGTGTCCATCTAGTATTGATACTTAACTTTAATTCTAGTGATTATAATTGATTGTTTGTTACTATATTATTGTTTTTGTTTGTTGGGTTGTGTTATTCAATTGTTAATTTGATTTGATTATTGTTAGTTAGGTATAGATAATTGAAGATTTTTATTTTAGGGCTTTTTTGTAAAAAAATATTGGGCATTTTTAAATTGGGCATTATTAGTTAGTGAAGAATTAGCATTTTTGTATTTTAGGACTAGTTTAAACTTGAGAATATGTAATTTGAGGTTGAATTGGGATTTTTTTGGATTTGATTTTAGGACTAGTTAGTGAAGTGTTAATTTGAAGTTAGAAATTAGTAATTGAAGTGTTATGAGTAGATGATGAATGTTTGAATGTCATGAACTTAGAATTTGAAGTTGAACTTAGAATTTGAACGTGAACTTAGAACTTGAACTTGAAATTAAAACTTGAACTTGAACTTAGAACTTGAACTTGAACTTGAACTAGAACTTAGAACATGAACTTAGAATTTGAACTTGAACTTAGAATTTGAACTTGAACTTAGAACTTGAACTTGAAATTAGAACTTGAACTTGAACTTGAACTTAGAACTTGAACTTGAACTTGAACTTGAACTTGAACTTGAACTTGAACTTAGAACTTGAACTTGAACTTAGAACTTGAACATGAAATTAGAACTTGAACTTGAATTTAGAACTTGAACTTGAATTTAAAACTTGAACTTGAACTTGAACTTGAACTTAGAACTTGAACTTAGAACTTGAACTTGAAATTAGAACTTGAACTTGAATTTAGAACTTGAACTTGAAATTAGAACTTGAACTTGAACTTGAACTTAGAAATTGAAGTTAAACTTAGAACTTGAACTTGAAATTAGAACTTAGAACTTGAACTTGAACTTAGAATTAGAACTTGAACTTGAAATTAGAACTTGAACTTGAACTTAGAACTAGAACTTGAACTTGAACTTAGAACTTGAACTTGAACTTGAAATTAGAACTTGAACTTGAATTTAGAACTTGAACTTGAACTTAGAATTTGAACTTGAACTTAGAACTTGAACTTGAAATTAGAACTTGAACTTGAACTTGAACTTAGAACTTGAACTTGAACTTGAACTTGAAATTAGAACTTGAACTTGAATTTAGAACTTGAACTTGAACTTAGAATTTGAACTTGAACTTGAACTTGAACTTAGAACTTGAACTTGAAATTAGAACTTGAACTTAGAATTTGAAGTTAAACTTAGAACTTGAACTTAAAATTAGAACTTGAACTTAGAACTTGAACTTGAACTTAGAATTTGAACTTAAACTAAGAACTTGAACTTGAAATTAGAACTTGAACGTAGATTTTGAACTTGAACTTTGAACTTTGAACTTGAAATTAGAATTAGAACTTGAACTTGAACTTGAAATTAGAATTTGAACTTGAACATAGAACTTGAACTTGAACTTATAATTAGAACTTGAACTTGAAATTAGAACTTGAACTTGAACTTAGAACATGAACTTGAACTTAGAATTTGAAGTTGAACTTGGAATTAATTAGCTTGAATATATAACTAATTAATTTTAGAAAATACATATGAACTTGAATTGAAAACTTGAACTTATTAAAACTTGAATATATAGATATAACTAATATTCTTGGATTTGAAGTTTATATTTAACTAATTTTAGAACTTTTCGTGCTAGGCAACTGAGGAAGCACAACATCTAAAAAAGTTGATACAAGACTATATTGCTTCTTTCATCAAAGTAGGAGATAAGGTTGGTGCTTCTAAATTTCTAAAGTCCAAGTACAATTGTTTTCAATAATGTGTTTGTGTCCATCTAGTATTGATACTTAGCTTTAATTTTATGATAATATTTTTGTGTCCATCGATTGTTTGTTAAGCATAAGTACCAACACTAGTTGATCCTATTGATGACAAAATTGATTTTCTTGCAAGATCGATTTGTGTCCATCTAATGTTGATACTTAGCTTTAAATTTAGAAATAATATATTTGTTAAGCATGAGTACCAACACTAGTTGATCCTATTGATAACAAAATTGATTTTCTTGCAAGATCGATTTGTGTCCATCTAGTGTTGACACATAGCTTTAAATTTAGAAATATATATTTGTTAAGAATAAGTACCAACACTAGTTGATCCTATTGATGACAAAATTGGTGGATTTAGTTAAAGTTGTTATGTTGTTTAAATAAGTTAAAATAAATAATGTGATTTAGTTAATTGGTGGATTTAGTAGTTTGAATTAAGTCAATACTAAACTAGTTAAAGTTATAAAGTTGTTAAGTTGTTTAAATAAGTTAAATTAAATAATGTGGTTTTGTTGATGGATTTAGTTGTTGAAATTAAGTCAAAACTAAACTAGTTCAAGTTATAAAGTTGTTAAGTTGTTTAAATAAGTTAAATTAAATAATGTGGTTTTATTGATGGATTTAGTTGTTGGAATTAAGTCAAAACTAAACTAGTTCAAGTTAAAAAGTTGTTTAAATAAGTTAAAATAAATAATGTGGTTTAGTTGGTGGATTTAGTTGTTGTATTAAGTCAAAACTAAACTAGTAAAAGTTGTTAAGTTGTTTAAATAAGTTAGCATAAATAATGTGGTTTTATTGATGAATTTAGTTGTTGGAATTAAGTCAAAACTAAACTAGTTACCTTTGGCCGGGTATAAGATGCTCTGGCAGCGTGAGGTCGATCGCTGTATCATCACTATAGCTCTTATGTGATGGTTGTCGGTTAGAGAAACTCCCACAGCAGTTATTGTATTTTCATACACAGAGATTATTGTATTTTTATATACATCAGTTCATTGTATTTCTATATACATTTCAGGCTTATTGTATCTTTGTATACACACAGAGTTTATAACATGTTTTAAACAGTCTTTCTTTATATCGCACTTGTTTTAAATTGCCTTATATTGAAAGAAGTCAGTCAGGTTGAGTTGAGTTGAGCCAGGTAAGCTATTCAGTTTCTTCCAGATTTCCTTCTAGCCTTTGTTGCTTAGTTTTCCAGCTTGCATACTCGTACATTCCATGTACCGATGCCAGTTGGCCTGCATCGTTTGATGATGCAGATTCAGGTACCCCGGATCAGCATCCTGCACGTCGTTGATCCAGCTGAGCACTCCAGAGTCAGTGGTGAGCCTCCTTGCATTTCGGAGGACTCAATTATTTTGTGTTCTTAGTTTTTGTTTTATTAGGATGTTGCGGGGTCTGTCCCAACATCCATCTCAGTATTTTAGAGGCTTCATAGACAGACAGTCAGTCAGTTAGTTTTGAGTCTCTCATCTATATATATATGTAAATATTCTATTTTGAGATTCGAGTTGCCTTTATGGCCATATTTTATAAGTTAAGTTGTTTTGTAATATTGCATTGCATTGAGTTATTCTGTTGGGTTAGGTTTCCGCTGAGTTAAGAAAGCCAGGCCAAGGGTTCGCTTGGGGCCAAAAATGGTCTCCGGGTGCCGGTCCCGTCCAGGGTGTAGGCTCGGGGCGTGACAAACTTGGTATCAGAGCACATAGTTCAAGAGTCCTAGGGAGTCTATGAAGCCGTGTCTGTAGAGTCCTAGTTATCGGTGTGAAGCGCGCCACATCTATAATTGGGAGGCTGCAACATTTAGGAAGATTTCTCATTTCTTTCACACTCATTTCATGCGTTAGAATTGATCTCTAAAAAGTTTCTTTCTAATCCGTGCTTGCGCGTGTTTTCAGATAATCATGCCTCCACGAAGAGTTGGTAGAGGGCGTCTTCCTAGACGTTATGTTGATGAGCAAAAGTTACCTTATGCCCCGGGAGTGCAAGATCAAGGGAAAGTTTCTAATGCCGAGTTCAGAGAGGCAATTAGAATTTTGAGCCAAGCTGTGACTAATCAAATTGGTCAGCAAAGAGGAGCTCGACATGAAGGAGCTGACACTTCAAGGATTTGTGAGTTCTTGGGGATGAATCCTCTGAGTTTCATGGGTTCGAGCACTACTGAGGATCCAGAGGATTTCATTGAGGAGTTGAAGAAGATTTTTGATGTGATGCATGTGGCAGATATTGAGCGGGTTGAACTAGCTGCTTATCAATTGAATGATGTTGCTAGAACTTGGTTCGACCAGTGGAAAGGGGGCAGAGCTGAGAATGCACCACCTGCAAGTTGGGCCGGTTTTGAGGAAGCTTTTTTGGGGCATTTCTTTCCTCAAGAATTGAGAGAGGCCAAGGTACGTGAGTTCCTCACACTTAAGCAGGAGTCTTTGCGTGTTCATGAGTACAGTTTGAAGTTCACACAATTATCCCGCTATGCTCCGGAGATGGTTGCGGAAATGATGAATAGAATGAGCTTGTTTGTTACTGGGCTGTCTCGGTTGTCGAGCAAGAAAGGTAGGGCTGCAATGCTTATCGGGGACATGGACATATCAAGGTTGATGGTTTATGTGCAACAGGTTGAGGAAGAGAAGCTGAGGGACAGGGAAGAGGTCAGAAGTAAGAGAGCCAAGATCGGTAATGAGTCCGGGCAGCAGAAAGGTAATATGAATCGTCCATCCTTCCAACAAAGGCAAAAGGGACCTGCTCCATCATTTGCTAGAGCACCTGTACTCAGATACAGAGGTGAATTTAATGGCCAGAATTCGAAGGACTTCAAGGCTAGACCAGCGCAATCTTCGGGTAGTGTGGCGCAAGGGAGTAGTAAGCCTCTTTCTTGCGCCAAGTGTGGTAGAAACCACTCAGGTATTTGTCGAGAGGGCTCCATTGGTTGTTTCAAGTGTGGTCAGAATGGACATTTCATGCGAGAGTGTCCAAAGAATAGGCAGGGTAATGGGGGCAATAAAACACAGTCTTCTTCAATTGTTCCCCAGACAGGACGACACCTAGAGAAGCTACTTCTAGTACAGGTGGAGGAGCAAACCGCCTTTATTCCATCACCAGTCGCCATAAGCAAGAGAATTCTCCGAATGTTGTCACTGGTATGATCAAGGTCTTCGCTTTTGATGTGTATGCTTTGCTAGATCCAGGAGCAAGTTTATCTTTTGTAACTCCTTATGTTGCAAATAAGTTTGAGGTTCTTCCTAAAAGACTTTGTGAACCCTTTTGTGTTTCTACACCTATTGGGGAGTCTATTCTAGCGGAAAGAGTTTATCGTGATTGTCCTGTTTCTATCAATCACAAGAGCACCATGGTTGATTTGGTTGAGTTAGACATGGTAGATTTTGATGTCATTCTAGGTATGGATTGGCTTCATGCTTGTTATACATCGATAGATTGTAGAACTCGAGCAGTCAAGTTTCAGTTTCCGAATGAGCCAGCCATAGAGTGGAGTAGCAGTTCAGCAGTGCCTAAGGATCGTTTTATTTCATACCTTAAGGCGAGAAAGTTAGTTTCGAAGGGTTGTATCTATCACTTAGTCCGAGTTCATGACTCTAGTGTTGAGATACCTCACTTCCAGTCAGTTCCTATAGTAAGAGAGTTTCCAGAAGTTTTTCCTGATGATCTACCCGGAATTCCTCCTGAGAGAGAAATAGATTTTGGCATAGATCTCATTCCAGATACTCGTCCTATCTCTATTCCGCCATATAGAATGGCACCAGCAGAGTTGAAAGAGTTGAAAGAGCAGTTGAAAGATCTCCTAGATAAGGGTTTCATTCGACCAAGTGTCTCGCCTTGGGGCGCTCCGGTCTTGTTTGTGAGAAAGAAAGATGGTTCCCTTAGAATGTGTATAGACTACCGCCAGTTGAATAAGGTTACCATCAAGAACAAGTACCCTCTTCCGAGGATTGATGATCTTTTCGATCAGCTTCAGGGTGCCACTTGTTTTTCAAAGATTGACCTCCAATCAGGCTATCATCAGTTAAGGGTAATGGAATGTGATATCCCAAAGACAGCTTTCAGAACCAGGTATGGTCATTATGAGTTTTTGGTCATGTCCTTTGGTTTGACCAATGCGCCGGCAGCTTTCATGGATTTGATGAATAGAGTCTTCAAACCTTATTTAGATATGTTTGTTATTGTCTTTATTGATGATATACTAATCTATTCAAGGAATGAAGAAGATCATGCTAGTCATCTCAGAACAGTTCTTCAGACTTTGAAAGACAAGGAGTTGTATGCCAAGTTCTCTAAGTGTGAGTTTTGGCTTAAATCTGTGGCGTTCCTAGGCCACATTGTGTCCGGTGATGGAATTAAAGTTGATACTCAGAAAATTGAGGCAGTGCAGAATTGGCCTAGACCCACATCTCTAACTGAAATTAGGAGTTTCTTGGGATTAGCTGGCTATTATAGAAGGTTTGTTGAAGGGTTCTCGACTATTGCATCTCCTTTGACAAAGCTGACTCAGAAGACAATGAAATTTCAATGGTCTGAAGCTTGTGAGAAAAGCTTTCAAGAATTGAAAAAGAGATTGACTACAGCTCCAGTTTTGATGCCACCAGAAGGTACTCAAGGTTTTGTGGTGTATTGTGATGCATCTAGAGTTGGTTTGGGTTGTGTCTTAATGCAGAATGGCAAAGTTATAGCTTATGCCTCCAGACAGTTAAAGGTTCATGAGAAGAACTACCCAACCCATGACTTAGAGCTAGCTGCTGTAGTATTTGCTTTGAAGAAATGGCGTCATTACTTGTATGGTGTGCATGTCGACATATTCACTGATCACAAGAGCCTTCAATATGTGCTTACTCAGAGAGAGCTTAATCTCAGACAGAGAAGGTGGTTAGAGTTACTCAAGGATTATGACCTAAGTATTCTTTACCACCCAGGTAAGGCTAATGTTGTTGCTGATTCTTTAAGCAGGTTGTCTATGGGTAGCACCGCCCATATTGAAGAAGGAAGGAGAGAGTTAGCAAAAGATGTGCACAGACTGGCATGCCTGGGAGTCAGATTTACAGATTTCGCAGAAGGAGGAATAGCGATGACGAGCAGGGCCGAGTCATCATTAATGTCAGAAGTGAAAGAGAAGCAAGATCAAGATCCCATTTTGCTTGAGTTGAAGGCAAATGTTCAAAAGCAAAGAGTATTAGCTTTTGAACAAGGGGGAGATGGTGTTTTGAGATTTCAAGGTAGATTGTGCGTACCTATGGTAGATGGACTCCAAGAGAGGATTATGGAGGAAGCTCACAGCTCCAGATATTCTATTCATCCGGGTTCCACCAAGATGTATCGTGATTTGCGTGAAGTTTATTGGTGGAATGGCATGAAGAAGGGCATTGCTGAGTTTGTTGCTAAGTGTCCAAATTGCCAACAAGTGAAAGTTGAACACCAAAGGCCCGGTGGTTTGGCTCAGAGGATAGAACTTCCAGAGTGGAAGTGGGAGATGATCAATATGGATTTCATCACAGGGTTGCCAAGGTCTCGCAGACAGCATGATTCTATTTGGGTAATTGTCGACCGAATGACAAAGTCAGCTCATTTTCTACCGGTAAAGACTACCAATACAGCAGAAGATTATGCCAAGTTATATGTTCAAGAGATAGTGAAACTTCATGGAGTCCCAATCTCCATTATTTCAGATAGAGGTGCACAGTTTACTGCACAGTTCTGGAAATATTTTCAGAAGGGCTTGGGTTCAAAGGTGAACTTAAGTACTGCCTTTCACCCTCAGACTGATGGGCAAGCAGAGCGCACTATTCAGACCTTAGAAGATATGTTGAGGGCTTGTGTAATCGACTTCAAAGGGAGTTGGGATGATCACCTACCTCTCATTGAGTTTGCCTACAACAACAATTATCACTCTAGCATCCAGATGGCTCCATATGAAGCTCTTTATGGGAGAAGATGTAGATCTCCTATTGGATGGTTTGAAGTTGGTGAAGCACAGTTGATAGGACCAGATTTAGTTCACCAAGCTATGGAGAAGGTGAAAGTGATTCAAGCGAGGTTGAAAACGGCACAGAGTCGTCAGAAATCCTACACTGATGTTAGGAGAAGGGCGTTAGAATTTGAAATAGACGATTGGGTATATTTGAAGGTTTCACCCATGAAAGGCGTTATGAGGTTTGGTAAGAAGGGTAAACTTAGTCCCCGATATATTGGACCTTACCGCATAGCCAAGAGGATTGACAATGTTGCTTATGAGTTGGAGTTACCACAGGAACTAGCAGCGGTTCATCCGGTATTTCACATCTCCATGTTGAAAAAGTGCATAGGCGATCCTTCATTGATCCTACCGACTGAAAGTATCAAGATCAAGGATAACTTATCTTATGAGGAGATTCATGTTCAAATTTTGGATCGTCAAGTTCGTAGGTTGAGAACGAAAGATGTAGCCTCAGTTAAGGTCCTATGGAGGAACCAATTTGTTGAGGAAGCAACTTGGGAAGCTGAAGAGGACATGAAGAAGAGATATCCACATCTCTTTGAATCCGGAGGAAATGCAGATTGAGGTATTAATTTCCTTCTTAGTGCTCTTTAAATTATAGTGGGCATGTTGTTGTTGTTGTTGTTGTTGTTGCATGATTGCTTGTTGGGTGTTTGAATTAATGTTACACCCTTAGCCTTGTAAGAGTAACCTCATTCGAGGACGAATGTTCCCAAGGGGGAGATATTGTAACATCCGACAATTTAAAATGAATATGAAGAAGCTTGAAATTGGAAGTAGTCATTTTTTTTGAAAAAATTTAAAATCTGGAAATTTGGCAGTCCAGAATCTAGAAATTTGGCTAAGTTCAAAAATCTGGAAATTTGGCTAAATGTGGAAATCAGTGAGTTTTTGGCCAACTTTGAGCAGTCTTAACTCCTAGCTCAGGATGAGTTAGGAGTAGTTCCAGTTATGGTTGTGAAGCTTGTGGAACGATCTTTCCAACGCCACCGAGTTTGCTCGATTCCGAGTTCGTATGAGCGAGTTATGCCCTTTGAAAGTTGGGGCAGTTGGCAGGGAGTCCGTCCGGAAATTTAAGGGCATTTTGGTCTTTTCACAAATCATTTCTTTTGAGGTTATATTGTGTGTTAGGCTGATTTAGGATCATTTTATCCCATTTTAAAAGAGAGAAAGTTAGGGTTCTTGAGAGTGAAGAAGAGAGAAAGAAGAGAAGAAGAAGAGGAGATCAAGGAGATTCGTCAAGATCATCGTGGATTTTCGTCGGGGGTGATCCCTATCAAGGTATGTGAGTTCTTAGTGTTGGGTGATCCTTTCCTCCCACACACCAAGCTCATTTTTTTATGATTTGAGAAAAGATTGGAATTGTTGAAGTTGTTGAAGTTGTTAGTTGTTGTTGATGTTGTTAGTTGTGTTGTTGAAGTTATTGTTGGTTGTGGGACATGATTGGGTTGTGTATTTGAGTTGTAATCTCTTGTATGTTGAGGGATTTTATGATCCTTAGTGTTGGTTGGTTCATATCCCCACACACCAACTCGTTTTTAATTCCAAGAAAAGATTTATTTTGGTTGTTGAAATTGTTGGTTGTGTTGTTGAAGTTCCTGTTGATGAGGGATATGTTTCCGGTTGTATTCTTGAGTTGAATCTATTGTATGTTGAGGGGTTTTATGTTTCTAAGTGATTGGGGCTGAAATCTTTGAAGTTGAGGGCTGGCAGAGTGCAGAGTGCCCAGCAGTCCCATTTGAAGTTGAGGGCTGGCAAAGTGCAGAGTGCCAAGCAGTCCCATTTGAAGTTGAGGGCTGGCGCCCCGCGCCTCTTAGAGCGCCAAGGACGCCAATCCTTCCCGTTACCTTCATTCCCCACTTTTTCCTAGTTGTTTCCAACACTCCAAGGTACTTCTAAAAGTCAAGAACTCATCCGTAACATGTGATCAAACACCTTGAATCCAAATTTCAATTCAAGTGAAGTTAGTTTCCAATTCAAGTGAAGTTAGTTTTCAAGTCAAATCGAGTTAGAAGTCAAGTGAAATTAGAAGTCAAGCTTAGAAGTTAAGAAATTAGTTCAAGCAAGTCCTCCAAGCTTTTCAAGAGTCTTTATTGAACATTTTAACTTCATTCTAAGGCTCAAGTTGCAAGTCAAGTAAAGAGTAAAGAGTCAAGGGTTTAAAGTTGAGTTCATTTCTCAAAGTTATTAGGGAACTATGTATTCCTAAAGAAGTTTTAAAGAAATGTCTTTACATTTAAACAAGGTTGGAAACTGAGATTTCCAAAAGAGCCTTCGGGCTAGTTTTTGAGTAATTATCTCATATCAGCAGGAATAAATATGTTTTAAAAACATAAGAGCCAGTACATTTTTGGGAGTAGTATCGAGCACCGAATTGGGGGAGCGTTCAAAGAACCCACAGCCCCCATAGAACCATGTTAGCCACCATGGGTAGAAAATGATCATACTTTTTAGATGAATCCTTTTCAGATTAGGCTAGTGGATCCATTAGGCAGTTCAGGTCTTATACCTTTGGCCGGGTATAAGATGCTCTGGCAGTGTGAGGTCGATCGTTGTATCATCACTATAACTCTTATGTGATGGTTGTCGGTTAGAGAAACTCCCATAGCAGTTATTGTATTTTCATACACAGAGATTATTGTATTTTTATATACATCAGTTCATTGTATTTCTATATACATTTCAGGCTTATTGTATCTTTGTATACACACAGAGTTTATAACATGTTTTAAACAGTCTTTCTTTATATCGCACTTGTTTTAAATTGCCTTATATTGAAAGAAGTCAGTCAGGTTGAGTTGAGTTGAGCCAGGTAAGCTATTCAGTTTCTTCCAGATTTCCTTCTAGCCTTTGTTGCTTAGTTTTCCATCTTGCATACTCGTACATTCCATGTACTGATGCCAGTTGGCCTGCATCGTTTGATGATGCAGATTCAGGTACCCCGGATCAGCATCCTGCACGTCGTTGATCCAGCTGAGCACTCCAGAGTCAGTGGTGAGCCTCCTTGCATTTCGGAGGACTCAATTATTTTGTGTTCTTAGTTTTTGTTTTATTAGGATGTTGCGGGGTCTGTCCCAACATCCATCTCAGTATTTTAGAGGCTTCATAGACAGACAGTCAGTCAGTTAGTTTTGAGTCTCTCATCTATATATATATGTAAATATTCTATTTTGAGATTCGAGTTGCCTTTATGGCCATATTTTATAAGTTAAGTTGTTTTGTAATATTGCATTGCATTGAGTTATTCTGTTGGGTTAGGTTTCCGCTGAGTTAAGAAAGCCAGGCCAAGGGTTCGCTTGGGGCCAAAAATGGTCTCCGGGTGCCGGTCCCGTCCAGGGTGTAGGCTCGGGGCATGACAAAAGACTTCTTAAAATATGGTGCATGCCGAATTATGGACGTGAACGACTCAATGCAATGTTTCCAATAACCATAGGTAGAACTCAATACTTGGAACTCAAGAACTTCAATAATACTACTCACTTCAAGAATGCTCAACTCAGAGGGTTCATGCGGATTTTATGAGCATGAACTACTCAACCCAAGGACTCAAAGATACTTCTCGTTTTAAGACTGCTCGACTTATAGGTTTCATGGAGAATTATGGACGTGAATAACACAACTCAAACTTCATGGGTAACATGTAATAGTCCCATGATTAGGAATGTAATCTCAAATGGGTTAGAAACTCAATACGTAAGACTTAGGACATGGAGATATTACTCCTCTCATAGATACTCTCAACTTATGGAGTTCATGCGGAATTTATGGACATGAACGACTTGACTCGTAGGTCTACATAACATTATGGAACTCATGATACAACTTTTCTCATTCTCATACTTTCTCAAAATTTAACTCAAATCGATTATGGATCTCAAAGGATTCACAATTGAACTCAAAGGCTTTCTTGAACTCTACTCTTAACTCTCTCTTGAATGTGAATTATGAATTCAAGAGTTATGGTTCATGATATGAAAGATCTCATGATGACAAAGTAGACTCATGAATACATTCTCCTCATTCTGATACTCACTTGCTCTAGCCTTGAAACAAGTTACTAGAAGTTGTAGAAGACTCCACAAAAGGACTCAAAGGGACTTTCTTAGAATGTTCGAAAGAATTCTCAAAACTTAACTCTCAACTCTACCTTGAAGTTGAATTATGAATTCAAGGTTATGATCATGTTAGGAATGATTTTAGGTGTTTAGAAGTAGCTTAGAGTAGTTAGAATCGAAAAAGAGTGAAGGTAGCCTTTGAAAGAACTCAAACAGAGCAACCGATTGCAAACTGGACGGGGCAGGAGACCCTGGGTCTATGGGTGGCGCGGAGAGCCAGCCCCTAACATTCAGAGCCTACTTTGGGGCGCTCTGGCTGGCGCGATGCCCCATCCCTAACCCAGAAGACGCGACGAATTTCTTTGCTCGTTTTCTCACCCTAACTCGCCTAGAATCGAACGGTTTCTTCCCCAATCACTTAGAATCAATTATTTAATATAAGTACACTCCAATCTACTCAATACAGCCCTTAAAACACTCACTTTGATCTCAAGAAATCATCAAAAACCCAACACAACAAGATTTAGAAAGAACTTCAAGAACACCTATCAAGAACTTAAATCCTTCAACTTTTTGAGAATGAAACTTCGCTGAAAATAATATGTTTGGCATGTGGGTGAACAAACCCAACACTATGGAAGCTTACATACCTCTTAGGGATCAAACCCATGGCGACAACCCGCAACAACTCTCAAGAATTTCGACGAACGCTTCGATCCTTTCTCTTCTCTTCTTCTTTTCTCTTCTTGAACTCTCAACTAAAACTCTAGGCATAAACTAGGATTAGAAAACTGAACCTAATCATATTAGACCTCTAAAATATTACTAAAAATGAATTAAATCTGATTGGGTAAGGAAAAGACCAACTAAAATCCGGTTTTGACTTTCCTTATCTAGACAACCCAACTTCGAATGGACATATCTCCCTCATACGATATCGAAACTAAGTAAACTCGGTGGCGTTGGAAAGATAATTCAAAGATCTTTCCTACGGTATTGATAGAATATCTAACTCATCCTGAGATAGGAGTTATGGTCATTTGAAGTCAACCCAAAACTCATACTTAGCTTAACTTGCAAAATTTCAGATTTTTGCTATTTCCAATTTGATTCTTTTTGGAACTCAAGGTGCTACATCTAGTGACCTTAATACTCAAGAAATTTTAAATTCCTTGCAAAAAATCTCACTCACTACGAAAAATGATTCGAGTCTTAGTTCAAAAATTTTCTAGGGTGTTACACAAATAGACGCATCAGAAGTTCATAATAAATTACTTCTCAATAGCATGTCATTCAAATTCATTAAAATTTCATGTACCAATTCTTCAATGCCCGTTATGGTAGAATATTCATGTGGGACTTTCTCAGATTTTATATAGGAGGACTTGCAAAGAACAATTTTCTAAGAAACCAACATACACAACCTCAATTTCTCTTATTTTCTTCTTTTGTAGACTGATTGAGTATCAGGCAACAAGGTTGAAACAATACCACTAACTATTATGATTTATTGATCAGATCATTAGATTTGTTATTCAATTGATCTCATGTAGCAATGTTTATTTTTTTCTGCATTTCATCTCAATAGACAGTACATCGCTATTAGATACTACACGCTTGTAACGATTCACATGCATGTATTTACCTATAGTTATGTAGTTACAAACATAGACATTTAGCGTATTCACATAGAAAGCCCACAGTTCTAGAAATTAAGATAATAAATTCAGCAATTAAATTACATCCCAAATGAAGTAGCATCATAAAGGAGTTATCCAAAAGCTGTGGAAAATTATATATTTTGTCAATACATACACAATAATGCTTATTATTATTAAAAATATAGGCAAACAATCCAGTGCACATAGCCTACCAAACTGGACATTATAGATAAGTAAATATATCAAGAACTAAATGAAGTAGCAGTTATAACAGAGGTATGATCAAAATCTGCAAGAAATATCAATAAAAACAAAATATGTCGGATATCAGTGTTCAAAACATGCAACATCAGTACTTAATTATGTTTAGCTTCCAAAAAGCAAGAAAAAGGCATCAAATTATTAACCAGAAAAACTAAAAGTCCATTGTTTTTCTCAAACTGAGAATGGTAATTTTCCAGTTTCGCTAAATTTTCTTGAGCTTTGCCAAAACAATTGTGAAATAATAATAATAATAGTAACAAAAATAGTGAAAGAAAGAATCCTAAGCACTATAAATGAACAGGCCGGTGCACTAAGGCTCTCATTATGTGTAGGATCCGAGAAAACAAGTCAAGTTATAAAGACTTATAACAGCGCGTTAAAAGTCTCGATATGTGTGAAATTTGGAAGAAAGTCAGAGTCCACAAGGATCTTACTTTTATCTCGTAGATAGAATAAAATTAGAAATTAAAAAAATATATTGTTATACAATATGTTAGGTTTTATGTGGTCTATATAATCTATGGGCATATTGAACAAACCTAACATGTTGTATAACAAATTTTTTTAATTTCTTATTTTATTCTATCTATGAGATTGTAAAATACAGAGAGAATGGAGCAATCTTGCTTATTCTATTAATCCAAAAAGGAGAGTTATTTGTAGGTGTACATATAATCTATCTAAGGAAAACAAAATCAGAAAATCCCTAAATATCTCTATCTATGATTGTGTTGAGATTGTGCTATGTATTCTATAGGAAAATATGTCTATGTACATTCTAACACTCCCCCTCAAGTTGGAGCATAGATATTAATCATGCCCAACTTGTTACGTAAGATCCTCGTGGTGTCTGACTCTCTTCAAAATTTCACACATATCGATAGTCTAAATGCGTCGTTACAAGTTTATAACTCGACTTCTTTTCTTGGATCCTACATATAACAAAGCCTTAGTGCACCAGTTTGTTCATTTATAGTGCTCAGGGTTTTTTCTTTCATTATTATTGTTACTATTATTATTATTTCACAATTGATTTTCAAAGTAGGTGAGTATCACTTGGCATCTCTTTAGAATCTACCTCAAAAACCAATATCTAAATCAATCATTTTCTGATTGTCTGCAAATTATTGTTCATTTGAATGGAAGATTTACTGAACCAATAACAACAACATATCCCGTGTAATCCCACAAGTGAGGTTTCGGGATGGTACTATATACATAGACCTTACCCCTACTATGGGAGGAAGAGAGGTTGTTTTCAATAGACCTTCGACTCAAGGAAAAGCCTATCAAAGCAGACCAAAAAAGAGAAGATTTGTGTAATCTCACAACTGAGGTTTGGGGAGGGTAGAGTCTACGTAGACCTCACCCTTACCTTTATAGGTTGAGGGACTATTCCCTGTAGACCCTCGACTCAAGGATAAACATATCAAATCAGATCGAAAAAGAAAATATTTACAGAACCAAAAAAAAACAAAACAAAGAACATACAAGTGTAATCTCATAAGTTGGGTCTGGAGAGGATAGATTGTACGTAGACCTCACCCCAACCTTGGGAGGGAGAGAGTTATTTACAATAGACCCTCAGCTCAAGGAAAACATATTACAAGAAGATCCAAAAAGGGAAGATTAACATGACCAAGACAACAAACGAAAAAAGGAAAGCAATAAAAGATCATACTTTTTCCCTTCATAGAACTAGTGATATCTCTATAAAAATTATTCGATAGATCCTTGGCTTAAGGATAAGCATGTCAAAGCAAATCAAGAAAATGGAAGATTTACAAAACCGTGGCAACAAATCCAAAGAAGATCTTACTTTTTCATAAAAGTCATATCTATATAAATTCATTTTCATAAACACAAAGCATGTTAAAGAAGATTAACGTAAAATGTCGGCACAACTGGGGCAGAACCTGATGATCAAAAAACACAGTCAAAGAAAGATTTTGGATGAATCAAACTACAGTGATAAGCTTTATCATCTATGTATACAAGTATTCAACCGAAAGGAAAACACACACACAGAGTGTTGCAATTCTAAAGAGATTAATTTCACACCTGCGATTTTACAGCAATTCTAAAACTTATTATTGTACTTGTTACTTCAACCTAAAGTGTTGCAAAAGTTTTCTTAAATAGACACAATATGAAAAATCTCCAATCGTCTGCAAAACCAAAAATTTACAATTCAACCACATAGTAAACCTAGATCATATCCTCTCCACATCCATCTCTTCCACTCTATTTTTATATAGTCAAAACTAAAGATCTAATTTTATAGAAACATAAAGACATAATCTTCAACAGATTGTGGTTAGATCTCACTAAAATTAAAATCTAAAGCCAAAAAACACAACATAAGAAAGATACAACGTAGTAAGGTTCACACCACGAAAGATTTTTCTTTCACAAAAACTCCTATAAAAGTAGAGGTCAACACTAACCTCGGTGTGAATCAAGTACTGAAATGCTTTGACTATAATGAAAGTAAATGGAAGAGGAAAAAAAAGGGTATGGACTATTTAATAGAAGATTGAGATTACAGTAATCAAGTTTCAAAAATTCAGGATAAGAACAACCTTAAAACAAGATACAATAACCAAAAAAATCAAAACAAAGTAAAAAAAAGTACTTAAATGCTTTGACTATAATGAAAGTAGATGGAAGAGGAAAAAAAAGGGTATGGACTATTTAATAGAAGATTGAGATTACAGTAATCAAGTTTCAAAAATTCAGGATAAGAACAACCTTAAAACAAGATACAATAACCAAAAAAATCAAAACAAAGTAAAAAAAAAGTCAAGATACTGAAATGCCATTAACACTTATGTCTTTAGCCTAACATGAAGAGAATAGCAGAAGAAAAGTATAATCGGAGAACCCTTTTGCTAGCCCAAGACCGTTAACTTAGATTGGAAGATTCGACTAAAGAAGAGGAAGCTAGAAGGGAGAAAGAGTATTTTGGATAAAAGAACTTTGTTATAGAAGAAGACTATTTGAATTGGGTTTTTCTTAGGTTGTATACTAGTGTGGGATGGTTCTAGATATTACAACATCTAGAATATTCTATCATTTACTACAAATATCTGACTCTCTAGAATGTCTAGATATTTCTTCAAGGCAACTTCTGTAGAATATCTAGATATTTCTTTAAGATAATTATTCCAGATACTAGACTAGACTATTCTAGAAACTATACTAGAAAAATCTTTGATATTCCAAAAATCAACTTCATCTTTTTTTCACATAACATACTTGTCTTTTCCTTAAATTCCTCATGTTTGTGGGGGTATGGATATCCAGTAATAGAAATCCATGGTCATTTGCACATCTAGTATCATTTTGAGTGATTGCTCATCTTTTGTACCCATTTAAGAAATTTGTGTGAAAAAAAATCTTGGACTATAATATACCCTCCTACCTAAAATAGCTAAGCAGTTAACTTGAATTTTACATCAAGCACCTATAAGATTTGTTGAGAACATCAGGATACCAGCTAATGAAGACAGCTGGCATAACAAATCATAACTAACTTAGGGGTTAATTGGTAATTTCATATAGTTAGTTAGAAGTAGATATTTTAGCATTGAGTTGGTTAGATGTATATATATGTAGAGATACGGCCTTGTATAACAGTTAGTTTTGAAGCAATGAGAATTCAGTTTCTTCTCCATTAATTTTCTCCCTGTTTTCTCTTCATCACTTTCATCTCAATGTCTAGTTTTAACAAGATTCACATTCAAATTCAGTAAACTATAATTTGATAACTTGGGAGCACAATTTCAGCCAAACTTCTAGTACATTCATGCAAGCAGAAAACTTTACTCAATACAAAAGTTAATGAAATGAAAATCGAATTGTATGGATCTAAGCAAACCAACCCAATAACAAAAAGATGTCTGGTGGTGAAAAGATAACAAGTTAATTATGTTATCTCTACAAAAAATTAATTTGAGAAGGTGAAAAGAACCTTATTTTTTTATATCAACCATGCAAACCAACATGAGTACTAAGTTATGTTTAGCTTTGAAGTCATAAAAAAACATCAAGTTTACTAAAGCAGAAAAACTAAAAGACCGTTATTTTTCTAAAACTGAGAACAATTCCTTATTTTACGTTTAACTCAACTCTCTTGAGCTGAAGCAACCAAATGCAGAACGATACTACTCCACTAGTCAGTTCATGCATACTTCCAAGAATGACAAGGTACATAGCAATCGTTCCTTATGACAAGGTACATGTAGATCAATTGTTCCTTATGAAAGGCATCAATCATGTCTAGTCATTTCATTGTAATAGTTGGGCTCAGTTATTTCTAAAAATTACTTTTGAACAATGTTCTAGATATATAGATCACATGCTCGAGCCATGGAAACAGCCACGTAGGCTGTCTACACCATACTCCTTAGGGTGCATCCCTTCCTCGGGCCCTGCTAATGCAGGATGATTTGTGCACCGGGAAGCCCTCTAATGTTCTCTATATATGTGGAATGTTCTATTTGATGCTTGTGATTCCCTAGGATTTCAACTCTTCTTCTAACTCATTAATCATTACATGGTAGTCTAGTTTGTTTCTAGAAGGAGTACTTTCTAAATGCCTGGAATTTTGAATTTTTAAGTCCTATTTCCTATCTAGATGGGTAGTAGTCTCATCATAAATTGCAAAAGAAATACAAAAAAACATGCACCTGTGTCGACTGTCGTCTTGTTAAACCGTATTGCCGACTATGGGACCTTATGTACTTTTGAAAAGAGAAAGTTATGCTGCATATAGATCTATTTTGGACTTCTGATATCTGTGATCTTTGCATCCTTTCTTATTTGGAATGCAGTATAGAACAATTAAGCACCCTTTTTTTCTTTTTCTGAGCTATCTGTATTAGCCGCTTTTAGTATATGTACACACTCAAAAGTGAGTAATCATTTGTGTTGGTACTCAATCTGCTGATGCATAGTAGCAATATTATCTTGGTACTCGACTTATAGATGCATTCAGATTAGTTGCTTCAGTTGTGCCCCTCCTCATTCGAGGGTGTTTCCGTTCTCCATATCTCATTTTCAATATTCCCACTCACAATGTTAAAAGCAATTTTCTGGTGGCCCAAGAGTACACTAGTTTTCCCATCACAATGAGGTACATGCGCTGACATCGGTTTCTTTTCAAGAAGTTTCTTAACATTCCAGACCGTGTGGTGTCTCAGAAAAACAAATCCAGCCTTCTTATTTATACTTGAAGTGTGTATTGCTTTTATTGTCTTACAATTTGATTGTGTTTTAACATAAGTTGATACTTATCATTTGCTTTATAAAATGAAAAAGTTGAACCAGAGAGTACTTATTCTGTGACATCTCTTACAGATTGCAATAACACAACACCCGATGGTCACACCCCCAAAAGGAAAGCACGACACAATACCCGATGCATCTAATTTTGACTGCACGAAGCCGCGAACCACATAAATCTGCCTACCCATTGATGATATATTATTTCAGGGTCTGAAATGTAAATTAAACATTTTAAAATCATTTTTAAAAATTAGAATAGTAATACCTCACCAAGAAGGTAGATGAATTGCTTAGCCAAGACTTTCTCGACCTTAGCTCTTTTTTTTTCTATTTAGATTCCTGTTCGTGGGCAACTAGACCATCAAAGGGAATAAAGTCCTATGGATGTTAGTATGTCATTTATGACAGGAAATTTCATCCTTTACAAAATTAGGTGACGCCAACAAAATTAGATTTTTTTGAATCTTAAATTCAGCAAGGAAGTTCCTCCAACGTTTCAATGTATTAGGTGTAGTCAGACAACATTGTCAAAGATTGTAGATCTAGGCATGATTGTAGGGATATACTAGATTTATTTGCGAGAAGTTTGATGTGTTTCCACGAGAGAACACTTTTCTATCTCTGACTCAATGGGTTCATATGCAGTGCATTCCCCACACACGTTTATTGTGGAAACAGAACCATGGGTTTTAAAACTACTCTGATGCTAATTTGCAATGGAGTGGTCATACATGTCTCAACTTGTAAAATGATTGCATGTTTTATGGATCGTAGTTCCTACCGGGAGGGGCGGGGGGAGGAGGGTGACAAAGTTGTACTATGTTGATGATAAGAATAATGAATTTGTATTTTTTGGGTTTAACCACCTAGTATACAAAGCTCAATGCCGTTGATTCCGTTCACACTGGATAACCCCCCCAGAGGATAAAACATTTCCGTTGAAAAAAGGTTTGTATTTACCTATTGTTAAGGATAAAAAGAGTGTCCTTTATACGCAACAGGACAAGAGTTTATAGGTCTGCCTTGGGCAAATAAGAGCATGTCGAACTATCATTCTTTACTTCCAGGATCAACCAATCGGTATTCCTCCAATTTCCTCTCGAGTATTTATAAGAAATAGCTTATGCCACTCATATTTCCTCGCATTGACAAATTAAAAGATGCTTGGATATGAGTTTCTTGTGTAAACAACAATCGGCTTCCGACAGCAGTGGACTTTAAAATGATCAAATTGATCCCTAATGTATGGGGGTTGGACTACTTTAGTCCTTCATATGTATCATGTAACAGAAAGTCCTTAATGCACAGAAAAACTTTTTGCTAATGTTTTTTTACAGAAAATATTTCAACCAAAATCCACCTGTCTAGCAATACTGTCTAAAGCAGATAAATAAGAGCAATATTGTCTAACATAATTGAATTAAGTCTTCAAAAAACAAGTGCAGCAAATCAGAGCTTCTGATCTGTGAACAGATCATGCAGATTAAAAAGTGCCTTCATCATCAACGGTGAGTGTCTAAACTGTGCCATACTCCATCACCAAAGTAAGATGAGGGGTAAAAAGGAGGTAACTGAGCTGGAGCCTCCCCTGCAGCTGCATAACCGGACATTCCGGTCTGAGCAGTTGGTGTTATCCCAGCATCAGAAGTTGGTGCCATCCCGACATCAAAAATCAAATCGATATCAATGTCTTTGTCCATGGGGTGACTGAGTAATGCTTCAAGTTCACTCCCAATTCTAGGGATAGAATGACCCGAAGTTTCACTGCTAGCATCAACATTCACAAAAGCATTTTCGCCTGAGAGCTCTCCTCCAACTACTGCGGTCATCTGCTCAGCATTGGTGCTTTCTCGATGACACATGCTCTCAGTGCTAGTGTCCGGCACTGCTTGTGATCCCTCGCAAGCAGGTCCAATCATATCCACAGTGATTGGAACTTGGGAAGTACCACCGAATTCAGCATCCACGCCAGTTATATCAAGAACACTTGGTTTTGCTCTTGCTCTTCTGTTCCTTTTCTTGTTGGCTTCCATGTGCTTGAAATACTTCTGGGCATGGGTAGCCACTTGCATTGCGGCTCTTGGCCTAGATATACTTCTCCAGTCACCTTTTCCATATATATCTAAGCCCCGGAGAAATGACCTATAGCAGGAAAGATAGAGAAATAAGTTATTATCCCAAAAAAACATTAAAACATAAAAATAACCAGACTCCTAAAAAAGACGAGCAAATAAACCCTCAAAAACTGTACACAGGAAACCAACCTGTGTTCGTCTTCTATCCAATGAGTCCCTCTTCACCATTCAACATCTGCTTTCGTATTTTGGTTGGCATTGCTTTGCATTTCTGGATTATTAGGTAATGGAGCACCTCCAGAATCGATGGCATCGATATCTTCTAAGAGTATATTATAGTGATCCTTGATCTCATCAACTGTTTTTCCAGGAAGTGCTTCTTCTATCTTCGTGAGTAGATTGTTATCGTTAAAGTGTATCGCTAGGATATTCTCAAAGATTTTGTCCTCCTCCCTAGTCCAGAAGGTGCTATTGCATGTCCGATCGGTGCTCATTTTCCTTTTTAGATCTACAAGGAAAGATTAAGCATGAAAAAGGAAAGTACTTGAAGAGGATTCAGAAAACGGACAAGTGTCAATATATGACAAAAGCAACCATAAACATCGGACATCTAAAATAAGATTTTTTGTAACCCCTGACATTTAGTAAACAAAAACAATCGCAACAAGACATGTATTCCTTTAAATCAACTATGGATACTAAGAGAAGTAATAAGTGACTGGTAAAACAAACAAACATGAAGATACAAGGGGTATACTACCCACATAGGTTCCTAGAGATATGAAGCATATTATGAAAGCATCTTCGTTCTTTACCTTTTCTAATGGACATAAGGTTTTATACTAAGAAAGAAGACTAAAAAGAAGAAAACTATTTGTCTGAAGATAAGAAAAAATTATATCATTGAAATATATATTTTTGTTCTTGTTAGTGACGCAAAAATAAAAGATCTTTGGCCCTATACCACAAAACGGGAAAGAAATCATGTCAATCCAACATATGTTATCAAAAGAAATCAATCCTCATTTGTTAAGAGTTTCACGATAAAAACATTATTCTAGAGTAATACCTGAACAACTTTCTCTCCTGAAAAAAATAGAAATTTAACAAGACGAATGTAAGCAATATCAAATAGGAAAGTGTCATTTCGTATTCCTTCATAATCTACCCCAGAATCCAAGAGTAAGTCAATCATTATGATACTATCAATACAGCCTCTCCGATATCTTCTTGTTACATTTATACAACTTGAAATAGCAAATGGAAAAAGAAAAACCCATATTCCCTTGTCACGCAATCTAACTATTTAGAATTAGTGGATGTGCAATGACAAATTATATCCAAGACAACAAATCAAAACGAAGCATATACAACTTCTTATTTCTTTTTCTTTTTTTGACAAACACTCAAATCTCCATACATTAACTTTCAACAACGGAAAGCATTTTAAAGAAAAGTCCCTGGAAAAATGTTGACAAATTTTTTCTCTCCTAAGTAAAATAGAAACAAGATGAATCTCATGATATTCATCTCTTCAGAATCTACCTCAAAACAAATATCTAAATTAATCATTTTCTGATTGTCTGCAAATTATTGTTCATTTAAATGGAAGATTTATAGAACCAACAACAACATATCCAATTAATCCCATAAGTGAATTATGGGTATGGTATAGTGTACATAGACCTTACCCCTACCTTGGGAGGTAGAGGGGTTGTTTTTCAATAGACACCTTGACTCAAAGAAAAGCCTATCAAAGCAGATAAAAAAGAGAATATTTGTGTAATCCCACAAGTGAGATTTGGGGAGGGTAGAGTCTACAAAAACCTCATGACACTTACCTTCAGAGGTAGAGGGACTATTTCGGATAGACCCTCGGCACAAGGAAATAAAAATCAAATCAGATCGGAAAAGGAAATATTTACATAACCAAAAAAAAATCAAAGAACATACCCTGTGTAATCCCACAAGTGAGGTGTGGTAGGATAGGTAAAGAACTATTTACGATAGACCATTAGCTCAAGGAAAACCATATCAAAGAAGATCCAAAAAGGAAAGATTTACATAACCATGACAACAAGCCAAAAAGGAAAAGCCATAAAAGATCTTTCTTTTTCTGTATACATTAGTTTGGATAGATCCTTGGCCAAAGGATAAGCATGTCAAAGAAGATCAAGAAAAGGAAAGATTTACAGAACCATGACAACAAATCAAAAAACAAATCCAAAAAAGATCTTTCTTTTTTCATAAAAGTCATATCTCTATAAATTAATTTTCATAAACACAAAGCATGTTAAAGAACATTACCGTAAAATGTCGGCACAACTGGGGGAAAAACCTAATGATCACAAAGCTAAGCACAGTCAAAGAAAGTTTTTGGATGAATCAACCTATAGGATAAGTATACAAGTATTCAAACACACACATACACATACATATAATCAAGAAAAAGAACTAGAGAATTTTGGGCAAAGAGATTAATTTCACTCATGTGATGTGTCCTTACAGAAATTCCAAAGCTTATTGTACTTGTTACTTCACCAAAATATTTCTTTTAGGGCATTTCATCAATATTTAAGGAGATAAACATATCAACAAAAGTCAGGCCTGGGCGTGAGGGGGGTGTTAGAGTGGGTAAAAAGTCCCACATTGGTTGAGGAATGGACTGGTGGTCTCCTTATATGGACTTGGACAAACCTCCCTTAATAAGCTAGCTTTTGAGGTTGAGTTAGGCCCATGTATCATATCTTTACAACCCACTCTAACACCCCCCTTCACACCCAGGCCCAACTGGCGCGTGGACTGGGAGCCCAAACGGGAATGAACATGACTCTGATACCATGTAAAGATATGGCATCGGGACCTAACTCAACCCCCAAGAGCTAGCTTTTGGGGTTGAGTTAGGCCCAGGTGTCATATCTTAACAGTCACTTCTGATCAACTATTTCCATGAAAAAAAAATTCGACTTCTTTCTTATACTTAAAATCTCTCTATGACTTATATTTTTTGTGCAACAAAAACAAGAATTAAAAAAATATAGCACTTTAAGATTTCAGAGAAACACTTTGCATTAAGATAAAATGTTCTTGACAATGTAGTGTATGTATCAGAAATATTGAAGTAACCGAATGATCATATGTAAGCTTAATAAAATAGTTCAATCCCGTGTAAAGAACGTGTAATTTACCTAGTATCAATAAAAACCAAATCTGAAAAATATCAGTCATTCAAAACATGCCACATCAGTACTTAATTATGTTTAGATTCCAAAAAGCAAGAAAAAGGAATCAAATTATCAACCAGAAAATCTAAAAGACCATTGTTTTTATCAAACTGAGAATGGTTCCTAATTTTCAAGTTTCGCTCAATTTTCTTGAGCTTTTCTAAAACAATTGTGAAATAATAATAATAGTAACAATAATAATGAATGAAAGATCCCTAAGAACTATAAATGAACAGACCGGTGCACTAAGTCTCTCGTTATGTGTAGGATCCGAGAAAAAAAGTCAAGTTATAAGGTTTTGTAACAGCGCGTTAAAACTCTCGATATGTGTGAAATTTGGAAGAGAGTCAAAGACCACAAGGATCTTACTTTTATCTCATAGATAGAATAAAATTAGAAATTAAAAAAATATATATTTTTATACAATATGTTAGGTTTTCTGTGTTCTATATTATCTATGGGCATATAGAACAAACCTAACGGTCGATAATCAATTCTCGAATGTAATGGTAGTCCACCTCTATATGCTTTGTGTTTACGTGTTGCACCAGGTTTGTTACTATTTTAATCGCACTAGTGTTATCAACATGTAACAATGTGGGAGATGTAATAACGACACCAGGGTCAGATAATAGCCGTTGTAGCCAAACAATTTCTGAACTTCCTATCGACATAGCACTATACTCAGCCTACGTAGATGATTTAGATGTACGGGATTGTTTCTAAACATGCACCAACCAGTAACATAGCGTTGTGAATAGGAACAACCAGCCCAATCTGCATCAGTATATCCTTCAAGGCGTATAGAAGAATCAGAACTGAAAAGAACACCTTGACTCATAGAACCAGGAATATACCGAATGGCAAGAAGTAATGCAGTGTGATGTATACGGTAAGGATTAGCCACAAACTGACTTAGAACATGTACTGCATATGAGATGTTTGGTCTTGTCATAGTGAGATAAACTAATGATCCCACCAACTGCTGGTATAAAGTTGCATCATTGAATGGTTCTCTATCAACCTTCTTGTACTTCGTATTAATCTCCATCAGGGTGTACACAACCTTATCATCGGTAAGACCAACCCTTGTCACAAGATTACTAGCATTCTTTTAATTTATTGTGTAAGCATGATCCTAGTAAGCAAGTATATAACCTCAAGTCCAAGAAAGTACGCCAATCGTCCCCAGTCCTTCTTAAATAAGGTATGCAATAATTCTTTCAACTTAGTAATATTCTCTTGATCATTTCATTTGATAATGATATCATCAGCATAGATGAGAAGTATTGTGATACCTACGGGAGAAGTACGAAGAAACAAGGAATGATATGAAGAACTCTAAGAGAAGCCCGTTATTTAAATCGTGGATAGAAATTTATCAAACCAAGCTTGGGGAGCCTGTTTTAAGCCATAAAGAGATTTTCAAAGATGATAAACTGCATTTGGTCTTGGCAGAACACACCCTTGTGGTGGTTTCATAAACACAACTTCTTCTAGGTTGCCGTGAAGAAATAGTTTTTCACATCCATCTGATGTAAGGTCCAGCTTCTCATTGAAGCCACAACCAATAATGTATGTACCATTGTCATCTTAGCAACAGGTGGATAAGTTTCCTCATAACTAGAAAGACATAAGATATTCTGAAATAGTATTCTCTAGTGATTCAATATACAATAGAAAACAAATATTTATAGCTATACATTAATTGTAGGGTTAGAGTCCTATTCTAGGAAGGAGTATATATATGGTTATAAATGTATATATTTAATTCAGTCCTATTCTAACAAAAAATATATATTCTGATTTTTGCCTAACCGTTACTTCGGTTGTGCCCCTCCTCTTTCGAGGGCGTTTCCGTTCTCCATTTTTCATTTTCAATACTCTCACTCACAATGTTAAAAGCAGTTTTCTGGAGGCTCAAGAGTGCCAATTTTCCCATCACAATGAGGTACCTGCACTGACATCCGATTCCTTTCAAGAAATTCTTAACATTCCAGACCGTGTGGTGTCTCAGAAAAACAAATCCACTCTTCTTAGCTATACCCAAAGTGTGTATTGCTTTTATCATCTTACAATTTGACTGTATTTTAACATTAGGTGATACTTATCATTTGCTTTTATAAAAAGAAAAAGTTGAACCAAAAGGAGGTATTGTTGGTTTCATGTAAAATACTAATGTGAACTACTAACTGCATTCAAGAATGTGTACATTCACAAAGAAGAGAATTTTCTACGTGCGCAGACAATGTAGGTTAACCCATGGTCAAGCCCCAAAAAGGAAAGCACGACACAATACCTGATGCATCTAACTTTGACTGCACAAACCACATAAATCTGCCTACCCATTGATGATACATTATTTCGGAGTCTGAAATGTAAATTAAACATTTTAAAATCATCTTAAAATTAGTTTAGTAAAGTCCTATGGATGTTAATAAGTATGTCATTTAGGACAGGAAATTTCATCCTTTCCAAAAGTATTAGGTGTAGTCGGACTACATTGTTAAAGATTGTAATCGGAGATTGTAGGCGTGCATTCCCCAGGCATGTTTACTGTGGAAACAAAACTGCGGGTTTGAAAACTACTTTCCTGAACTTTTATGGATGCTAATTTGCAATGGAGTTGTCATACATGTCTCACCTAGTAAAATTATTGCATGTTTTATGGATCGTAGTTCCTACCGTGGAGGGGGGGGGGTGAAAAAGTTGTACCACTCAGTATACATGTCTCACCAAGTAAAATTGTTGATGATAAGAATCATGGTTAGTGAATTTGTATTTTTGGGTTTCACCACTCAGTATACAAAGTTCAATGCCGTTGATTTCGGTTCACACTGGATAAGCCCCACTAAGGATAAAACATTTCTGTTGAAAAAAGGATTTTTCATACCTCTTGTTACGGGTAAAAAGAGTGTTCTTTATACGCAACAAGAAAAGAGTATACAGATCCGCCATCGGAAAATAAGAGCTCATCGAATTATCATTCTTTACTTCCCGGGTCAATAAATTGGTAGTCCTCCAATTTCCCCTCGAATGTTTATAAGAAATAACTTATGCCACTCATATTGCCCCAGATTGACAAATAAAAAGATGCATGGAAATACAAGTTTCTTGTATGAACATTCAAGTTGACAATCGGCTTCTCGACAGTCAATGGACTTTAAAATGATCAAATTGATCCCTAATGTATGAGGTTGGACTATTTTAGTCTTTCATACTTATCACGTAACAGAAAGTCCTTAATGCAAAGAAAAAATGATTATTTTGTCCCCCAAACAATTGCAAAAAACAAAGGCAAGAACTTTGAAAACAATTGCTAATGTTTTTAATTTTGAAATATTTCAACCAAAATCCACTTGTCTAGCAATACTGACTAAAGCAGATTAAGAATAGATAAAGAAGAGCAGTAGTAGTCAGAATCAGAACATCTGTTAAAAACAAGTCTTCAATAAACAAGTGCAGCAAATCAGAACATCTGATTTGTGAACAGATCATGCGGATTAAAAAGTGCCTTCATCATCAACGGCGAGTGTCTAAACTGCGCCATACTCCATCACCAAAGTAAGATGAGGGGGAAAAGGGAGGTAACTGAGCTGGAGCCTCCCCTGCAGCTGCATAACCGGACATTCCGATTTGAGCAGTTGGTGCTATCCCAGCATCAGAAGTTGGTGCCATCCCGACATCAAAAATCAAATTGAAATCATTGTCTTCGTCCATGGGGTGACTGAGTAATGCTTCAAGTTCACTCCCAATTCTAGGGATAGAATGACCTGAAGTTCCACTGCTAGCATCAACATTCACAAAAGCATTTTCGCCTGAGAGCTCTCCTCCGACTACTGCTGTCATCTGCTCAGCATTGGTGCTTTCTCGATGACACATGCTCTCAGTGCTAGTGTCCTGCACTGCTTGTGATCCCTCGCAAGCAGGTCCAATCATGTCCACAGCGAATGGAACTTGGGAATTACCACCGAATTCAGCATCCACGCCAGTGATATCAAGAACACTTGGTTTTGCTCTTGCTCTTCTGTTCCCTTTCTTGTTGGCTTCAACGCGCTTGAAATACTTCTGGGCATGGGTAGCCACTTGCATTGAGGTTCTTGTTTTCACGCAGTGCCTAGATATACTTTTCCAGTCACCTTTTCCATATATATCTAAGCCCTGGAGAAATGACCTATAGCAGGAAAGATAGAAAAATAAGTTATTATCCAGGAAACAAGATCTCAGGACAGCATTTACTTAAAAGTTTTACTCTCTCAAAGCCTTCTGCATCCACTGTGTAAAATCACAGATAACACCCCAAAAAAACATTAATATATAAATATGACCAGACTCCTAAAAAAGACGAGCAAATAAACCCTCAAAAACTGTACACAGAAACCAACCTGTGTTCCTCTTCTGTCCAAGGAGTCCCTCTTCGCCATTTAACATCTGCTTTCTTATTTTGGTTGGCATTGCTTTGTAGTTCTGGATAATTAGGTAATGGAGCGCGTCCAGAATCGATGGCATCAATATCTTCTAAGAGTATATTGTAGTGATCCTTGATCTGATCAACTGATTTTCCGGGAAGTGCTTCTTCCATCTTCATGAATAGATTGTTATCGTCAAAGTATATCGCTAGGATATTCTCAAAGATTTTATCCTCCTCCCTAGTCCAGAAGGAGCTATTGCAGGTCCGATCGGTGCTCATTTTCTTTTAGATCTACAAGGAAAGATCAAGCATGAATAAGGAAAGTACTTGAAGATCAGAAAACAGATGAGTTTCAATATATGACAAAAGCAACCATAAATATCGGAATCTAAAATAAGATTTTTTGTAACCCCTGACATTTAGTAAACAAAAACAATCGCAGCAGCACATGTATTCTTATAAATTAGTTATGGACACTAAGAGAAGTAATAATTGTGGTAAAATGAACAAACATGAAAATACAAGTTGTATGGTACCCACATAAGTATCCAGAGATACGAAGCATATTATGAAAGCATCTACGTTCTTTACCTTTTCTAACGGATGGAAGGGTTTATAATGAGAAAGAAGACTACAAAGAAGAGTAGAGGCCATGATATTCAAATCTCTACACATTAACTTTCGACAACGGAAAGCATTTTAAAGAAGAGTAGAGGCCATGATATTCATCTCTTCATAATCTACCTCAAAACCAATATCTAAATTAATCATTTTTCTTGTTCATTTGAACGGAAGATTTATAGAACCAACAACAACATATCCAGTTAATCCCACAAGTGAGGTACTGGTATGGTATAGTGTGCGTAGACCTTATCCCTACCTTGGGAGGTGTTGAAATTAGGACTATTATGTAAATATATATTTCTTGGAGTAGGGGTCAAGTATTTGTCCTAATTCTATTCTAATTATACTTGTCAACAAAGTATTAATTGTATCTATATATACCTCTATTATGAGATGAATAAACGACGCGAAAGGAAAAATATTCTCTAAACCTAAAAGCCTACATGGTATCAGATCAATCAGATTCATAAAACTTGAATCCCCAACCTCGTTTTTTTCCAAGATGGGTGATACTACGCCGTTCTCTGGCACAACGAGAAACCCTATGAACTCAATTGTAACAAACCCTACCTCAATTATAGTTCAACAAGACAACACACCCTTTCCAACAGGAGTTATCCTTGATGAAACAAATTTCTCATTATGGTCTCAATTGATGGAGATGCATATCGGAGCTTGAAACAAGGTTGGTTACCTTACCGGTGAAGCAAAGAAACCCGAACAAACTGACTCGGGTTATGCAATATGGATTACAGAGAATCATAAGGTGAAGAGTTGGTTGATTGACTCAATGAGTCCCACCCTGATGCAGCGGTTTATCAGATTTTCCACAACAAAGGAAATTCGGGAAGCAGTTGCCAAAGCGTTATATGATGGTTCTGATGAAACCCTATTGTTTGAACTAAATCAAAAATCCCTCACCACTATGCAAAACTGAAGACCCCTGTCCATGTACTATACCGAATGGTTGCTATTTTTCAGGAAATTGATCACCGAACAAATACGCAGGATGGATCTGTTGAGGGTATTCTTCAAATGCATTCTATGATGGCAAGGCTACGAGTTCATATATTTCTCAATGGACTTGATGCAAAATTTGATCAAGTTTGTTGTGAGATTTTAAGTAAGGATCCAAAGCCTGACCTTTAAAGTACATATGTTTATGTCTGAAGAGAAGCTCAACAGAGGCAGACTATGGCAGTGCTCGACTAATTCATGAGAGTTCTGCCATGGCTGTCCATCGTAGTAGTTCTGTTAAAGGTCGAACTAATCAGTCATTTAGTAGGCCTACTAATCTTATTTGTAGCCATTGTGGTGAATCAGGACACTTAAAACAACGATGCTACGAGATCATTGGCTATCCGGATTGGTGGGAATTCTCGAAGAAACCTCGCAAAGTCATTCCAAACAGAGTTGTAGTCACGACTTCTTCAGGAACTAATCATCCAAACAATGATGGTAAAATAGAACATCGTGTCAATTTGGCGCAACCAGGTATTACCGATAATAACAATGTTAATGTTAATGTTACTGCACCTTCTACGAATAGTACTTGGATTATAGATAGTGGAGCATTTGATCACATGACCAAAGACCCAATTACAATCATTAAAACCATCTTCTCAGCCCTTTATTTCTACCGCTAATGGTGGTACTTCTCTAGTTATCTGAGTAAGACCAGTTGTCTTAACAGAAGCTTTAAGACTTGACACTGTTTTGGTTGTACCTACTCTAGATCATAAATTTCTATATGTTAGCCAAGTTACCTCCTCTCTTAATTGCACTGTAACCTTTTGGCCTCTTTTTTGTATCTTTCAGGACATTCTGACTCGGGGGACTCTTGGTTATGTTGTTAAGCGACACAATCTCTACTTTCTGGAATTGACTAAAAGGCAGAGAGAATAAATTCAGTCATGCATTCCGCACATATGGGGTTGAGAAAGCACGGGACCATGTATGGTTATGGCATAGAAGGCTCAGACATATCTCGTTTGGTTATCTTCAGAAACTCAAACCAGATTTGTTTTTAGGTTTAGATAACTCAGTTTTTCATTGTGACATTTATGAATTAGCGAAAAATCATCGTGTTCCATATTTACCAATTTGATAAATGTTCTGAACCTTTTTCTATTATACATTCTGATATTTGGGGCCCTGTGAAAGTTGAAACTCCGTCTCAAGCTTGCTATTTTATTACTTTCATAGATGAATATACTAGGATGACATGGATATCATTACTTCGAAAGAAGAGTGATGCGTATATTGCATTCAAAGATTTTTATAATATGGTGTGCACTCAAGATCAACTTCAAATTTGTTTGGCAATCTGACAATGCCATTGTAACACCGCAGAGAATTTTCGAACTAAGACTCGAGCCATCCTTCATGTGGAGTGGGATTTTACCGAGGAATAAAAAATTTCTTGAGTGTTAAGTTAAGGTCCCTAGGTGTAGCACATTGAGTTCCAAGAAGAGTTGAATTGGAAATAGTCATTTTGGAAAGAATCTGGAAAATTTGGCTATGGAAAAAAAAGTGAGTTTTTGGTCAACTTTGAGCAGTCGTATCTCCTAGCTCAAAATGATTTAGGCGAATTTCCAGTTATGTCTGGAAAGCCCTTGGAATGATCTTTCCAACGCCGCCGAGTTTGCTTGATTCCGAGTTCGTATGAGTGACTTATGCCCTTTGGAAGTTGGGTTGTTGGCACAGTCGCACAGTCGCACAGTGCAGTTTGTTTAGTCCGAAAATTTTAAGGGTATTTTGGTCTTTTCCCTAATCTTTTCTTTGGGTTATATTGAGGTGTTAGACTGATGTTTGGATCATTTTTGTCCCATTTTAAAGAGTGAGAGTAAGAGTGAGAGTTAGGGCTTGGAAGATAAGAGAGAAAGAAGAGGAAAAGAAGAGGAGAAAGAGAAGAAGAAGCTAAGGATCGTCGTGGATTTTTGTCGGGGGTGATCCCTAATCAGGTATGTGAGTCTTTAGTGTGGGTTTATCCTTTCCCCCCACATACCAAGCTCGTTTTTATGATTTGAGAAGAGATTGGATTTGTTGTTGAAGTTGTTAGTTGTTGTTGATGTTGTTAGTTGTGTTGTTGAAGTTATTGTTGGTTGTGGGACAGGATTGGGCTGTGTATTTGAGTTGTGACCTATTGTATATTGAGGGATTTTATGATCCTTAGTGTTGGTTGGTTCATACCCCCACACACCAACTCGTTTTTAATTCCAAGAGAAGATTTATTGGTTGTTGAAGTTGTAGTGGTGTTGTG